>NC_142255.1:19089565-19400000 GCF_052056855.1 Sturnus vulgaris
TGGGGATAGCTCAGCAAAGCTTTAAAATGTCTGAACTGCATTAAAATAAATTGTTGGCATTCCAGCCCAAACCTCAGGAGGCAGGAATCTGCCATGAGAGCATGGAGAGAAGCACTGTTATAATAAAGGATACATGTAATGAGGTTTGAAGTGCTTGAAATTCAGAGTCTGGTCCATATTACGAAACATTCACTGGTTTAACAAAATCAGTTTCAAATTGATCTAATTAAACTCCTAGACAGTTTTAGTGTAGACAGCTTCATATTGGTTTTATCCATTCCTAAACCAGTTTAGCTGGGATGGGTTAGGGACAAAATGCCCAGGAACTCCTCAGATGGGAGCTGGTTGTCGTGAAGAGATCTAAGTTTGCTTTTCAGGTTTGTTCTCTGTATCTTGCTTCTTTAGCTTCTTGTAAATCTCATGTTTGTGCTTCTTTAACTCTGGACACTTGGTGACTTTGGGCACCATTACCTGGCCTTGGATTGGAGCACACAGCTCCAGGAAAGAGGAGGAGGAGGAGGAGGAGGAGGAGGATGGGCTTCCCAATCATTCAGTGTCCAGTCAGGAGCAAACCAGGAGTGCAAGAGGCTCCTTTGAAACTCGTGTAGATTCTGATCTCGTTTTATAAACTGGGATTTGAAATGGCTCAAGGCTGAACATTCAGTGTCCTGAGTTCAGGCTCGTGGTTCTGGTGGAGTTTCCAGGCTGGAATCCACAAGTTGGATCCATGAGTTGGATCCATGGCAGAGTCACAGCTGCACATCCACGAGCAGCACAAGGCTGATAAAACCTTCACACAGAACATCAATGTCTGACTGGCCCATCTAGAAAGACTTTGTGCTCCCAAGTGGGAATTCCCAGGCCCAGGAGTTGCTGCTGGCCTTTGGACAGGCAGCATTCCCACTTGGAATAACTCAGCAGCCTCAAGCTGCCACGGGGCTGCAGGGTGGGACCGAGGGATGGCACTCAAAGAATCCCTTCTAGTGGGAAAGAGAAGCTCAGTGATTCCCTTCTGGTGGGACAGAGAGGCTCAGTGTTGAGCTTGCTTGGTTTTCTTTGCAGGAGCAGGAGGGATGATGCCAATTCTGAACTCACCCATGGATTTTGCAGAGGTTAATGCACCCCCCGGGAGTGTGGAACAAAACTGTCTGTCAAACAAAACTGGCTTTTGGGGCAGGGAGGTGGAGTGCATGAAAGTACATTTTATTCTGTTGACCATTAATTGTATAAATAAACCAGCACTAAGAGTGTTTTTATATGCCACTCTGTTTTCTTATAAAATAGAGGGGTTCCTGAAGCTGTGTAGAAATTCCATAGTAAACAGAAAATCTGGCAAGTTATACCCATCCCGTGGAATACTGACAGAGATTTGCAGCTCTGTGCTGCATCACAGGAGCAGGAGAGGCTGCAGGTTTTCCACAAAAAGCAGGGACAGAGCAGCAGAATAAAAAGCTCCAGCAGCTCTGACCCCACATGCCCTTCCTGGGGAAAGGAGCTGTCATTCCCAGGAGTGAGGGAATCCCTGTTCCCTCAGAGAATACAGGTGATGCTTTATGAGGATTAGCAATTTGAACACGATGTTCTGGTGTTGAAACCCTTCTAGAGGGCAGGAGAGGTTGTTCCCGTGTGGAGAAATCAGTGCTTTGCTCACATCCATGGTCTGCAGTGGTGTCTGGTGCCCGGCAGCTCAGAGACATGGATATGTTTTTTTGGGAAATTTTTAAGGCACTTCTGAGTGATTCTGACAGCGGCCGCCTGCCTGTGGCTAATGAAAGGTTTTCACATTCCTTTCCATATGCTTTGAAATGCCAGAGGAAATGTCCCAGTGACTCAAATTATAGGTGTTACTTGGGAGTAACTGCTGCATTATTGTTGAACACCTGGAACTGGCAGCAGGCAGGCTGCATGCTGGAAAAAAAAAAAAGAATTGGATGCTCAGCCAGCCCTTGTCCCTCCAGCATCCCTGGCTTTGTTCATCTGCACCAGGAGCAGAGGGGTGCAAGTGGTCATTCAGATGAACCTTGTCCCATTGCCACCCTCTGTTCTGACTCTGCCCCTCAAATATTCCTGTTCCCTGCTGAAACACCAGAGAATTTATTTCAGTGTCAAAGCATTCATTCCACAAAATTAAAGCCGTGGCTGGATTTAGATGGGAATCTGCAGATATTAGGGATGTTCCCAGAGGATAAAGTGCATCTTTCTTCCACAGAGAAAGGCAGCTGCAGTCACCTGCTATTTATTTCATGTATTCAACATCTTGACAGTAAAACCCTTGGAACTGGGTTTGCCAAGGGTATTTCTTTTCCTTCCAACTTATCCTGTCCTCTCAACCTGCCTAAGGAGAGCATTCCTGGCATGGCAGGGGCAGCCCTTCATGCCACTGCTCTGCCTGGGAACCTGGGCTCTCCAACACATCTGGAAATGGAGATTTAACTGGTTTCACTGGTGTCCTGCTGCTCTGTGGGTGCTTGCAGGGAGAGGGATTGAGGATTTTTTTTCCCCATTGGTGGTGGTGCAGAAAGGTCATTTCTGTCTGAGGGACTTATAATGTGCAAGGTCACATCTGCTGCTTGGAAACTACTCCATAACAGATCTGGTTAGGTTAAAATCTGTTTTCTAGATAAGGCTAAAAATTCCCAATATTCAGACACTACAATCACAACCCCTCTCTGTATTTGTTTAAGGCACATTTTGGTGAGGTTGTTTCCAGGCATGGGGCTCAAATACTAACAAGATCAAATGATCTCATTTTTCTTAGTTCCTTCTCCTGATTTATGACAAGGATTTCTATGGTTTGATCCAGAAAAGTGGGAATTAGTATGTAAACGATGTGTAGCTATGCTTTGCTCAGTTCTTGACTGGAATTGTCAGAATTTTACTTAAGCTTTGTTTTGTAAATGTTGCCTTTACTGCCCACTGCACCACTGCAATATTAACAGGCTGTGAATCCTTGGTGTCTTACAGCTACCACTGAAAATTTATCTTTATGGTAAAATCCCTGGAGGTTTCTGGGATTTTTTTGATCTTGATGCTTTTTATTGTTTCTCTCCAGCTTGAGTAGGAGCTTCCAAAGACTAAGCCAGCAGTAACCTCATTAAGGTGCATCTGCCATGTGAGATACAACTTTATTTCATGCAAAGACACTTTGTGAGTCAGCTGAAATATTGCATCTAAAACCAGACCTTGTCCTGGTTTTTAGAGAGCACTTGGTGCCAAGTGAAGAGTGGAAAGTGCTTCAGATGGAGAGGCAGTCTTGGAGGAGCAAGCACCCAGGGCTGTGCACACTGAGCTTGCAGTTCACACAAATTTACTCAAAAACTAGGGAAAAACTTGTCAGAAGGTGCTTCTTGGCTTTGCCAGCTGTGGAAATCTGGAGTTCAGATCCAGGGATCTGAAAGGTGGCATGTGTGGATGTGTGTCAGCCACGGTCCCTGAGCTTGGCTGCTGATCTCCTTCCAGGCAGGATTTGTCACCACTCCTGAGAGCAGGGAACCCAAAACATTCTGCAGTCTGCTCCTTGTCCATGTCCCATCGTGTGGGAGCTGGTAACCCCCTCTGGCTGCTGAGCTGTTCCCTTCTCTGACACAGGGCTCTGTTCCTGGGGTGCTGGAGCTCCATGGAAAGTCTCTGCCCCTCTCTCATGGAGAGGGGGATGGCTCTGAATGAGCAGCAGCAGCTCCAGTTCCAAGTTTTTTTCATGCTTTGTTGCCCCCTTTGGAGCTGTGCTCTGAGGAAATCAGAGATCCAAGCTGCAGAGAAATCAGGCTGCCCATGTGTGATGGTGTGGGAGAGCACAGACACAGCAGTGAGATATGGAAAACCCAGCTGGGACAAATGTTGCCTTGGCTCTCTTGTGAATTCAGACTCCCAACCCAAAATAAAAGACTGGGCCTTGGGAAGAGGTGTCTGGGTGACATTTTGTGTTGTGTTTATGAACTAGTGGGGGTAGAAAATCTGCTAAAGACCTGAGAGGCTTTAATAGCTTGGATGATGATTTACAGCTGTTTTATTCCTTGATTTATAGACTGCTCCTTATCACAGAGGCAGGATACAAATACTGAATTTAATAAAGAAACACAATTCTCATTTCTTTCTCAGAAACATATAGACAGAAAGGTCATTCCACAGTAAACAGCAGCCTCTTCTCCTCTCTAACCACCCCCTGACACAGAGATTTGAGACTGCAGAGCATGGCCTGGGCACATCTCTTCCCATGTAATTTCCATAATGCAGCCCTTCCCTCTGGCTGTAATGCAGCCTGGCACCATAATGTTACATTCCTGCTCCCCCTGTCTGTGACAGGCACCTCAAAATACCACACAGCAGCAGAGGAAAGGATCAGGGGATCTGGCAGTGGGCACACCAGGTTCCAGCTGGAACAGACCCCAGTGGGCTCCTCATCCTCTCCTGGGCTCCATGGACTGATCTCGGGGTGTTTCACTGACCCCAGCTCTCAGTCACACCAACAAACTCCTAAATGAGTGAGGAAAGGAAGCTGGGGCTGCCCCTGGATCCCTGGAAGTGTCCAAGGCCAGCTTGGACAGGGCTTGGAGCAGCCTGGGACAGTGGAAGGTGTCCCTGCAGACAGGGGATGGGATGCTCTGAGCTTTAATCCCCTCCTAACCCAAACCAGTCTGGGATTCTGTGATCAGGACACGGCCAAGGCTGAGCCTGCTGGGCCTTGCTGCTTCCTCAGAGCTGAACAAAACTCTCCCTAGAACCCTTCCTGCCAGTCCTGAGAGCTGTCAGAGAGAGTCTGGACTCTCCCAGTGCCGGTGCCCGATGCCCATGGGATGGTGAGGGTTTGGGAGGGAGGCTGCAGCCTCCAGCACGAGCTTGGTTTGTGTGTGCAGGTCCCTCACCCCAGTCTGCACTGGTCTGGGTGTTTAACTCCAGCAGCATCAGCACCATCTGCTCACAGCAAAAAAAAAAATTGCATTTCCACGTGGTACCTCTCTGCTGGGAAGCCAAAACCAGTGTGTAAACAAGAATTAACTGGATCACCCCAGTGTAATGAGTCATTTTCATTAATCCTGCTTTCAGACTAATACATTTTACTTCAGAGATCTTAGATGACTTCTCCAAACAAAACCAGGAGAGGGCCAGGAGGAGTCCCTCAGGATCCTGGTGCTCCCATCCCTGCTGGAAGGTGTCACTGCCCTGGCCCCTGGTCCTGCTCTGCTCCAAGAACCCTGCTGGGGTAGCCAAGAGGAGGGGAAGCTCTGCCTGTCCTAAATATCATTATTAAGTATCTCCCCAGTGCTCTAATCTCTCCAGCTAGATAGTGATTCTCTGATTTCTCCTCCTATCCTCAGTAATTGGGTTTTTTTTTTTACAAGTAGAACTAGCCTGAGGCAGAACTGGAAAGGGAACAGGATCACAGTGAATAAATCCATCTTCACAGGTCTTCCCTTTGTGTACTCCTTTATATCAATGAGGTTCAAAGAAAGTATCTCCTTATTCTGCCTGCACTGTTTAGCATTTTTTATTAACAAAGTCCTCTTTTAGGCTGTAGTCCATTGAGGTTCATTAATCAACAATTGCCATGAAGTGAAAAATTCTCAAACTTCCAAAAATCTTTTTCTTGGAGTGAGTTAATACTAACAATGAAGTTTTCCTTGGCTAAGTGTCCCCTGCTTTGATGTGTCTGGGTGAGAAACTAAAAGCCACAAAGGTGTTATAAACTAGGCACCAATCACAGATTTAGACAGGCTGGTATGTGCTTTTAACCAATAAATATATATAGTATCACAAGAATTAGTGTTTGGTTTGTGTGAGAGAGAATTTTTGGCATTTGAATGATTTTCTTATCGGTTTTTCATTAGTTGAGCTATTATTATATATATTTTTTTTTTTTTTAAAGAACAGCAAATTCCCCTCAGTGTCCTGAAAATGGCACTGAACGTGGTCACCCCAGCCCCATTCCTAGAGTAACATTCGTTTACGTTATTTCTGGCAGCAGCCATAATACAGCTCTTCTTAATTTTGGGAGCAGGCTGTTATTCAAACATGTGCCTGTGCAGCTTGGAAAGCTCTGGAGTGCCTCTGGAAGCCCTGGCACGGGGAGCTGTGCTGGCAGGCAGGAGCTGTGACCCCGCTCAAAGGTCCATTCCTGGGGCCAGACCTGGCAGGAGGAGCAGCCACAGCCCTTTCAGATGGCACAGGAGCTGATGTGAGGGCTTGGGCCACTGGTGCTGCTCAGGAAAAAAAAAAAAAAAAAAAAAAAAAAAAAAAAAAAAAAAAAAAAAAGCCCTTTATAAAATCACAGGCAAGGGGAAAAGCTGGGGGATTTCTCTTGAGAGTGTAAAGTCCCTAAACCTGCTCCAGGCTGCCTTCCCAAACAAAGCCTCGCTCCTGAGGGCAGTAAAATAAATAGGAAGACTCCCAGAGCTTGCCAAGGGCCAGTGGAGGGGGTCGAAGGAGCGAGCAGCTCCTGGGAGCAGTCAGCAGTCAGCCTGGCCAGATCCCTGCTCCCAAGGTCAGGGGGAGGCAGAGCATTCCACAGTCCCAAGATTGCAGAAGAATGAGAGCTGCAAACCACAGGCTCCAGCAGTCCCTCAGCCCAAGGGAGGCAGAGCTTCTTGTCCCTCACTTTGTTCCTTGGGTTTGCCTTGACTGCTCCAATTGTTCAGGCAGAGGGAAGTTCTTGCTCACGTCATCTTTGCACGGCAATATTGTTATTTTTTAACCTGCTATAAACAGAAACAAGAGGAGCTGCTTTGGCCTCCCTAAATAAGAATCCGTGTTTACCATTGATCACAGTTACCAGGGTGCTTCTTCCTCCAGTGGCTCTGAAGTGGATCAAATCTGCCCTCTTTGTTTCTGTTTTTGTGTGCCTCTATTTCTGTTGCTCACATTTCAAACGCCTGTATTTTTCTAGCAGTTAAAGGCTGCGTTTTGCACGCATAGCACATTCTATAAAACCTTTGGAAAAAGAAAAAGAAAAAGAAAAAAAAAAAAAAAAGAAAGAAAAATTGGCAGTGTGAATTCTCTCTCCAGTGGGGCTGGAAGGATTTTAAAGTCTCCTAGAGGAAAGAAAGGCCATGCCAGCTTTCTGCACAGAAATTCTGCACCGAGCAGAGGTGATCAAATAGCTGATGTGTGTGTTTGATACACACACACACACAGGGAGCAGCAGCCCTCAGAGGAACGACAGGTTTATGAACCAGAGCTTGTTCCTTATCTCACATC
Source organism: Sturnus vulgaris (assembly GCF_052056855.1). Taxonomy (NCBI): domain Eukaryota; kingdom Metazoa; phylum Chordata; class Aves; order Passeriformes; family Sturnidae; genus Sturnus; species Sturnus vulgaris. Next base: position 19,096,757 of record NC_142255.1, read on the forward strand.
AGCTCATATTCCAGCAGAGTAAATATTTCACTGCAGCAGCAGAGCTCTAAAAGCTGCAGGGTGACATGGGTGAGGTCCCCACATCCAGAGTGCAGGATGGGGCTCTCCTGCAGCTCTGCTGAGTCCTCCTTGCTCGGAGGTGTGAGGATCCCCACGGACATGGGGGTGTCCCCTTGGAGAGCCACAGGATTCTGCTGGGAAACAGAGGAATTTCCTTTGGTAGGGCCAGTTTGGGGAAAAAGAAGTGAAAATGAATGGGAGCGTCTCTGAGCAGTGTCCTGTCACTTGGAAACTTCCTAGAGACACAGAGCCATGGAATGGTTTGGGTTGGAAGGGATCTCAGAGCTCACCCAGCTCCAAGCAGGGCCATGGGCAGGGATGCCATTCCCACCCAGCCTGGCCTGAGGTACAGGTAACACTCACTTGGTGCTTTGTACCAATTTATCCATTTCTGTTGAGTAATATTTAAAATAAATCTAATAGAGAAGAGATGGCAATTCCTCCATAGCTGGCAGGGTAGTTCCAGCATTGTCCTTGTTTTTATATCGTTTTGACAAGGCTGTTTTTCCAACCTGTTTCCACTCTGTGGCTTTGCTTTCCCTGAAGAGAGTAAACAACTCTGTGCAGGAAGGTGCCCCAATTTCCACTGTTAATAATCTGGGACTTGAATAAGTGAGAAATGCTGTTTACAAATAATAATTAAAAAAAAAAAAAAAAAAAAAAGTTAAATTAATACAAAAAAAAATCAGAAGCTCTGTTTGGCTTTGCAAACAAAAGTAGCCCAAAAATAAACAGGTCTACCCAGCAGAAAGGAGACTGGGAGGGGAAGTGGATGCCAACTGAAGAGGCAGATGTAAAGAGCATTTCCTATTTGGTTTAGCAACTGCAGACTTTTGTCTCCAGTCTGCCTGCATTTCCTCCAATGATTCATCATAAATGTGCATTTATAAATAAACTCCACCTTGGCCTGGTACATTGATTGCAGGCTGGTTTCTTAGGGAAATAAATTTTAAAAAAAGGAACCATACTCCCCAGTTTTGAATGATACCTATGTGGCAATATAATTTTAAAGAACAGTTTCCAGGCTGTTTATTTTATTTATGTTGAGGGATTGTGACTGTGAGAGATGGGACCTGTGGTTTCCTCATTTCACGAGAGCAACAATTCATTAAGGAGTTTATTTAAGGCAGATCCATAGAAAGATGTCTCTGTGCTTGTGCAGGGACTCAGGTTTGGGAGCTGCTCCCAAGCCTTGGGCTGGGATGGTGGAGCTGAGGGAAGTGGGGAGTCCTTGGGGCTGGAGAAAGGGATCATTCACCAGCCCAGGGGCTCCCCCAGGGCCATGGGGACCCACAGTGCTGCAAGAGGCTCCCAACCCCACAGGATTTATCCCTGTGCATTCCTGAGGTTTGTTCACAACATCCAGAGCAGTGGCCCAGGCAGACCCCGGTGTGAGGCAGCTTTTACCAAAGCCAAGTTTGGAATTATCCCTCCCTCCTTTGGACTCTGGCACAGAATCACCTGGACAATCCCTGTTTGAGTGGTTCAGCAGGACCTGGGCTGTGTCCTGGTGAGGGACCAGGTCCCTGCCACTCCAGCCCAGCTTCCACAGCAGAGACCCCTCACCCCTGGCTCCTTCCCACCCTCTCCTTTGGAGCCCTGCACAGCTCCTGCCTGGACACTTTCCCCTCTTTGCTCCACACTGAGGAGTCACAGAGTCCCTGAGGCTGGAGAAGCCCTCTGGGATCAGCACCAGCACTGCCAAGGCCACCACTAACCCACGTCCCCAGGTCACATCCACACATCTGTTCAATCCCTCCAGGAATGGTGACTCCAGCACTGCCCTGGGCAGCTGTGCCAGTGCCTGACATTCAGTGAATTCAGTCAAGGGATTTTTCCTGATATCCAACCTGAAGCTCCCCATGTGCAACTTGAGGCCATTTCCCATTTCTTTCTGCTCTATTGATGCCTTAGGATTTTTTCCTTTTATATTTTTCATATATATATATATTTTTCATATATTTTTCATATATAATCCTGCAGTTCTTTAGTTTTAACTCTAAATTCCATATAGAGTGTTAACTACTGCTTTCTCATTTTGGTCAGACAAAATAATTCCTCTCTAGGCCTGGAAATCAAGGACACCCTAGGTATGATAATTATTTGTTACCTGGGGTAAAGGTGCTGCTGAGTGTAATGAGATGAGATTTAAAGTCCCTTCCCACCCAAATGGTTCTGTATCTGAATCTCTCTCTGTGTTGGAATAGGGGTGGAGGAGCAGTTCAATAAATCCTGTTCAATTTTTTTTTTAAGAACAAGAGCTAGTTGATAGTAAGTTTTCCTAGTTTGTTTTTTTTTTTTTACCAGACCCTGAGCATGTGCAGAGCACTCCTGAACTTTTCCTGACTTGTGGAGCCACAGCAAAATCTGCAAAGCAAAGGGCTGCTCTCTCTGCAGCCACTGGAAAGGTGCAGCACAGAGAAAACAAAGGCAAGGCAGTCCCAGACTCTGCACAGCACATGATTCCCTAATAAAAAAATGTTTGGCCTCTTCTCAGGAATAACATGGCCATGCTTGTAGCTCCAAAAGAAGCCCTGAATGATATTAATACATTCATTAGAACAAGTTCAAAGAAAATCATCTTAATTAGCTTGCCTGGCTGAAACTGAGGTTCATTAATCTAAAGTAGATTAACCTGATGGTAATGCCATGAAAGCTGGCTGGGATATTAATGAAATAAATGCAGGGAGCCCAAAAGTCCTGCCAGTGGTGGGCTGATAAAACCCCCTGTGCCTCCTGCACTTGGGGCTGTTGGAAGGAAATTCCCGTCCCTTTTTCCAGCCGTGGCATTGCTTTAGGGGACACAGCACGAAGGAGAGGCAGCATTCCATGGGGAAACTCGGGCAAACAAACTCGCTGGAGCCTTTTGTGCAGGGAACTTGCTGGAGCAGAGCGTGCACGTGCACGTCTGGAGCAGGCAGGGATCTGCCCGTGCACGGAGCACGCAGGTTTTTGTTTTTTTTCTTTTTTTTTTTTTTTTTTATATAAGGCAAACCGTGCTGCAGGACTCCCCAAATCGGACCTGTTTTTCAGCTCTGTGCTGGTGCACAGCGTGCAGCAAAAGTCTAAAAGCTTCCAGAAACTCAGCTTGGACCCAGCGGGTTTGAAATGGCCTTCTCCTCTCCCCAGGCTCCAGTATTCTTAATCTCAACTCTTTTTAGTCTTTGACACATCATTAAAGTGACAGTTCAAGAACAGCTCCGAGATCAAAGGGCTGCAGAGCTTCTCTCGTGTTGCAACGCTTTCGGCAACTCTTTCTCCAGGCCAGTTCCTTCCCTGCCTCCCTCCAGCCAGCAGGAATCTCTCCCACTCCTTCCCTGCCCCTCCGTCTTCCCAGGGCTCTGCCCCTCTGCTGGGTCACCCCAAAGGTGAGGCTCAAAGGTCCGAGGCTCAAATTTAAGCGTGTCACAGATTTAGATGTTATCACAATTTAGATATATCACACATTTACATGTATTACAAATTTAGGTGTATCACAGGTTTAGATATATCCCAAATTTAAGTGTATCACAGTTTTAGATGTATCACGAATTTAGATGTATCATAGATTTAGGTGTACCCCAAATTTAGGTGTATCACAAATTTAGGTGTATCCCAGATTCAGGTGTATCACAGATTCAGGTGTATTACAAATACAGGTATATCAAAGATTTAGGTGCATCACAAATTTAGGTGTATCACAGGTTTAGATGTATTACAAATGTAAGTGTATTCAGAGATTTAAGTGTATCCCAAATTTAGGTGTATTTGTCCTGCCAAAACAACTTCAGGTTTGGGCACGGCCGTATACAAATATATACAAATCCAAAATGCAAATAAGGGAGGATTTGCAAAATCAGCTCTGCTCCAGAGTGCCAGGAGAAGGCACAGGATGGAGGATGAGATGGGGAGCTGGGGAGATCAGGGCTCCTCTCCCAGCTCTTCCCTTGGCACTGCTGCTGCTCCAGGGGAACCTGCTGATCTCCTGGAGAGGCTCTGGGCTTTTCCAGGTGTACAAGTGCCCAGGAACAGCAGATTTTGTGCTGTGATGTGCCCAGAGCCCAGCACGGGGTGCTGCTGGTGCTGAATGGAGAATGGAGCTCAGGAAATGCTGATTTTCTCTTTACAAACCCCCACCTCTACCTAAGCGTTGAGTAAATTCTGCAGCTTCGTTGACACGTATTTATAGAAAGCTCTGTGATCCAAAAGTGAAAGGAAATCCGTGGGGGACACGGTGCTGTTCTCAGGACCTTCCTTCCTGTGGAATCTCAGATCACAGAATCACAAAACACCTTGAGCTGGAAGGGACCCCCAGCATCATCCAGCTCCAGTGCTGAGGGCTGAGCTGGGCTGAGCTCACTTGGAGCCTCTCCCTAAAGCTGAATATTCAGTGACTAAGTGTCTTTGCCTTGTTTCCCCGTGAAAGGCTCGGCTGGCCCACAGCTTATTTACAAGGTACCATGGTGTGATGCATCATAAAGACACTTTTGAAGAATTTCTGTTATTAAAAACTGCCCGTGGAAAGAATTAGGTCAGGTGTTTACAAGTCAAAGCTTTGGGGATAATTAGGTGGAAGGCAGCAACTGTAGAAAAGAGGGTTATTTTCCAGCCCTCCAAGAAGTGTGGAGTAATGCCTGTGTTACAGGAACCTCTGGGCAGCCAGGTTCCCACCTCCTTAGTGCAGGATCTATTACAGCCACTGCTTTGGGCATGGGGAAGAAAGCAGGGCTTAGAAAAGCCTCCAAAAATACAGAACCCCCTGAGCAAACCTGTTGGTGTCGGGGTGTTGTATAAACAGCCATCCAAGCCCTCTTAAGGGGGCTGCTTGTAAATACAAGCTGTAGCTGCTACTGCTGCACAGGCTGAATTCTATACCACCTTTGAGGGAAGAAAGTTGTGGGTTTTTTTCCTTTTTTTCTTTAAAAAAAAAAAAAAAAAAAAAAAAAAAAAAAAAAAAAAAAAAAAAAAAAAGGGCACTTGTTCCTGGTGGCAGAGTGTGTGTGTGGAGAGCAGGGACAGGACAGGGCGCTGGCTGTTTGTGCACTTCAAGCAGAGCGACCTCCTTGAACCTCACCGTGCACAATGATGCTTTCCATGGAAAGTCTGGCTGTATTACCTTTGGCAAGGGCTGAGGGAATATTTTTGGAAGCTTTAAAATCCTCTGTGGAACATGCTTCATTTTTTTTGTTCATATACAGTATCTTTATATTTATTCAGTGTAAAAAAAAAAAAAAAAAAGATTTCTGTTTTGCCGCCTGAGCCTGACCCTTCAGCTCTTCTCCAGCAGTGCCCAGGGTGTTGGGACAAGGAAAAGATCAGGCCTAAACCATCAGCCCCTGCCATATTGTACTGGTTAAAGCTCAGTTGCTCCCCTCTCCTAAAAGTTTGTTTAAAGTGGTAAGAATAGAACCTGTTCAAAGTGAGCCCTCCAAGGGCCTGGTTCCCATTTGCATTTAAGCCTTTCTGTGGAGCTGGAGCTGGGTAAAGGGGCCCTCGGTCCTAAATGGGAATCAGACTCCACAGCTGCATTTTCCAGTGTCCTTCCTTTCTGCCAGCAAAGCCAGGAAGTAGCTCTTGAATGGGAAAGGGACGATTAAACACAAAAATTTGCAAATCAAGGGTGGCAGGGCTGGAGGACGTGTGGGGTGTTACCTGTGGATACTGTCCTGGCTGGATCCCTGGGATCTCACCCTGGATCCTCTTACACGGGGGCTGAGGTGTAAAACCCAGGAGCTCTTAAACCCAGTTCTAGCTTTAGGGTTACATTTGGTAGCTGGAGGAAGCAGAAGATGGAATGTGGGAAGTTGAATGAGCACTGCAGCATCCTAAGAGGAGTTTTTATGGCTTTTAATATTAGTAAATTTATGAAGTCAGTTTGATTTGCTGTCTCTGCCTCTCCTGGTTCAGCTGTGATGGCTAAAACAGTGATGCCAGGAGGAGGTGCCCAGTGCCCCCAGCCTGAGCATCCCAAAGCTGAAGGGACTGGAGCAGGAGGAGCCACACACCAGCCCTGCACTCAGGATTTGTTTCCGTGTATTTTGATGACAGCAGATGCAGGCAAAGACAGCACTTGAGGCAGATACTTTAGAATTAGCCATTCCATCATGGTTTTAGTTGTTTGGCAGTGCTTTAGGAAGGGAGGGGAGCATTTGTGTCCCGTGGAGCAGAGAGGAGCAGCGGGAGCTGGAGGAGCCAGACTCAGATGCCACCAGCCCTGGCTCCGGGGCTGCCTGTGAGTCCCTGCACTGTCCCCTTCTCCCTGGACAGCCCTCCCTGCTCCCAGGGGCTCAGCAGAGGCTCCCAGCCTGGCATCAGCCACAGTCCTGGCTGAGAGGGGCTGGAGCTGCCTCTCCTGTGCCCTGTGCCACCAGGAGTTGTCCAGAGGAGAGCTTGGCCTCAATGCTCAGAGTTTAGAGCCTGGTGTGGGCAAGTCTGGTCTAGGCTGTAGCTTGGAGCCATGGGGGTGAAGGTGACTGGAAGTCTCAAATCTCCAGCTGCTGGCTCTGTGCAGGTGATGGCAGGAGCTGGGGGTGATCCCTGTACAGGTGATGTGGCTCTGCTCTTGTCCTCAGGGCAGCATCACAGAGTGGGCTGAGAGGACCTTGGAATATCCACTCATCCCTCCCTGTCACGGGGCACAGTCATTGCCTGGCAGGTGTGAGTCTGATATTTCCTAAACATGGAATGGTTTGGGTTGAAAGGGACCTTAAAGATCATCTTGTTCCACCCCACCACCATGGGCAGGGATGCCACCCACTAGACCAGGTGGCATCGTGGGATGGAAATTCTACCTAACCCTTATAATCCTTTCTATAATTGTCTTGATATCTATCCTGAATCTTCCCCTTGCTGTTGTTATCTTTATCCTTCCTGTCCTGGACATGGAGGAGGGAGAACCCAAATCTGATGAGCACAATCATTTACCCTGCTGCTGTGCCAGGTTGGAGTTTGCAGGTTAAAATCCCCGGAGTGATGCCGTGATAAAATCTGGCAATAATGGCAGAAATCCCTCTTGCTTCACCAAGTTCCTGGCCCAAAAGAATGTGTGAGGATGAGTTAAACCCCAGGGAATTGGGATCTCTAGTAAAAACAAACACGAGCAGCCTCTTCACTATTGCAACTCTGCTATCAAAACCCCTTTTCAGAAAATGTTTAGTTAAAGATTTAGTTTGGAACAAACATTGTTAAAGCATGACCATCGGGCTGCTTATTGGAGCCAGATGTTGATTCTAAGGAGATTTGGGTCCATTCAGGGATTTTGCATGCCCTCATCAACTGGGGTGAGCAGAAGGATTTGGAAAGCTCTGACTCAGATCCTCAACTTGCCCAAAAATGCAGAACCCCACTGAAAGTGCCTCACCCTGTGCCATTACAGGGCAATATTCTGTAATGGCCAGCATCCTTTTTGTTTTTCTGTTTTTTTTTTTTTTTTTTCTAAGGAATGACTGGCCTCTCCCAATCTGTCCTTCTTGATTTTCTGTTAATCCCACATACTTGTTGAACAATCTTTTAGGAACACTTCTCCCCGAAGGCTGACTTTCTTCACAATTAAAAAATGAGTAGCTGTTGACCTAATCCTGCGAGCTGGCTGGGTGTGACCAGCCCACGTTTTCCAGTGGAATGGTGCCCTCGGAAGATGTTCCAAAATCTGACCCCTGTTTCCAAACTAAAGGCCAGCAGAGCTGCAGGCCCTGCACATTGCGTGAAGCTTTGCCCAAATTTATGTGCTAAAAAAAAAAATCAAACCAAACCAAAATTTTGCAAGGCCGATTTTAATACTTTTTAGAACTCCTTCTTCAATTTTTACAGCTTGAACGTTGTTTACTGGCTGCTTTGTGGAAGGAAATCTCACTGGAGATGCTCAGCAGGAGAAAAACAAACATGGGAGAGGGCCAAAGTGTGCTCCACATCCTCCAGACCAGGCTGACCCGGCCTTCTGATCCTTGATGGAAATGGGTTTTGGAGCAGCTCAGGGCACTGCAAGCTCCTTGGGAAGAAGCCACTCAATGGCCATTGTCCCTTCTGTGCCCCTGTGCTCCTGTGCAGGTGGGGATGTGCCAGCCTGGAGACCCTCAGGGCTGCTCTGGGAGCAGATCTGTGTCAGGAGGGGATTTTTGAGTGCAGGGGAAGAGCAGCCCCAGAGCTGGGGACACGTGTGACACAGGGAGGGACCCCTGCATGCCTGGAGAACCAGCCTGGCTCTGGCAGGGAGGATTTAGGAGCCAGCAGGATGTGGAGGTAGGACCACACTCCCCTGGAGCTGGGTGAGATGACTCAGCAGGGGTTTAGTGCAGGAAGGGTTCTGATGTGTAAAACCACGTTGGTTTTTTCCATCCTGGACTTCCTTGAATTTAGAAGGGAAGATGAGAATATGGGGGAGAACACAGAACAGCAGGGCAGGTCCTCACAGCCTCCTCTGCTGCCCACCTGATGCAGAATTTGGGGCTCACATCTGTTCACACATCTGCAGATTGCCCTCACAGGGAAACCACGTGTGGCAGTGGGAAGGAACTGGGGGATTTGCTTCAGAAGTTCACTCTGTAGGTAAAACAGCTCTCCAGAACATCTTCCATCCTCCCTCTTGCAGGACAGGAAGGCAGCTGTGTCCCCAGAGCCCACAGCTCCATGCAGGCAGCTCTTGGATTTTGTGTTGCAGAAAGACACCAAAGCATTTACAGAAAACATCCCAGCATGGCCAAGGTGAAAAAAAAAATAACTTACTGTGACATGAAAATGGAATTGACATCATCAGAAAAACACGAGCTTGCCTCCAGGAGCACATCAGCTCTGGGAATGTCGCTGTCCCTCTTTCCCATGCTCAGTGCCTGAGAGCAGGGGGTGTCAGAGGTGTGCAGCTCCAGTGCCCGGGCAGAGGTGGGTGACTGGTGCTGTTTCCTGGCACGTTTGGCTCCCTGGAGCTCAGCCTGACAGCTCGGACAGCTCTGCTCAGTGGGACCATTGTCCAGGGCTCATAAGACTTTCCACTGCCTCGACATTCTGTGACGTGACTCAGAGTTGTAAACATTGGCACCAGCTGCTCTTCTCACTGAAACCATAAACCCATTAAGGGAAATTTGTTTTCTAAAAATATTCTGATCAATGAAAGGACTCTCTCAGCGTCCCCAGCCCCTCTTCCCCGCCTCCCTCGTAATGACTTCCTCGTAAATACACTCCGAGGAGGAGGAGGAGGATGCCTCGTGCCAGTCTCCATTGACCAGCTCCAGTCCTCCAGGGAAGATATTTCAGGGGTAGCTCAGGGCCTCATTAAGAGATATTTTGCTCTTTGGGGTGAGCAGAGCAGGAGGGGAAGGTGTGACTGCAGCAGTTCGTGTAGGGAGAGGAGAACACAGCCCAGGTGCTTGGCAAGATTTGTAATTTCTGTGTCATATTTATAATATCAGTGCCTGTGGATGGTCAGCCCAGGGAGGGCAGGCTGGGGTTTGGGCTGAATGAATGAATCCTGTGGCATTAAATATCTTGGATCAACTCTGCTGTACCTTTGCTGTGCCACAAAAGGGAATCTCAATTCACCCCTCAGGTCTGCAGGGAATCAAGGGCTCCTCTCCACATCATTTCAGATGCCAGCACGATCTGTGTGGGGACACCTCGGGCAGCTCTGTTTGTCACCCTGGCTCTTCTGTCTGGTCCTCTGTGTGCTCTGGAGCTGTGCAGTGAGGCTGAGGCTGCCTGGCAGGCACAGCGTGGATTGCTTGGCTCACACCTCAGGATGCCAAACATGGCTGTGTGCGTGCTGGCAGTTTGGGAAAGCCAGCCACAGCCAATCTGTCATTTGCTCTTTGCTTTAGTAATTCTCCACTCTATCCATGCAGTGTGGCAGGAGGCTCTGGGCAGATACTGATTGTGCAAGAACCTGCTGGAAAATGAATGATGAGCTCCACAGCAAGGGGCAGAGCACGAAGGAAATCTAGATGTGATTCTAAACGTGCCTCTGTGGATGCTGCCCTCAGGTGCCTCCACCTTCATGGCAGTGGGTGATGGAGTGGAACAGGAGAGCTTTTCTGGTGTAGAAAAGCTGTGACTTTGTGGGTCTGGTGTGAGCAGATCAGACCCCTCAATATCTGTGTAGATTTTCATGGTCCACCCAAACAACCCAGCTCCACAGCCCTTGCCATGCTTGCAGCTGTGCTCTTCCCAAAAAACATCACCAGGCCAATGACTGACTGACTCCTGGAGTTCTGGGTCACAGATCTTATCTCTCACCCTTCAAAAGCACTGCTGTAATTTCTGAGCAGCTCATTTATGGTCCAGTCTGCTCTAGATAGAAGGAAAGGACAAAGTGCATTTGGCAGCAGCAGGTTTTATGTTGGGTGGGAACTCAGGGGAAGGTGCCCTGCCCTGCTGATCTGCCTCCAGGGATAACACTTGGAGACCCCAGTGTCCCCCAGTGTCCCCCAGTGTCCCCTGATGTCAGCTGGACGTGGCTCTGATGCCTCCTGTGCAGCCCTGATCTCCCTCAGTGACACCTCATGGTTTGTCACAGAGTAGAGCTAAGGGAGAAAATTCCAGACAAGTTGGTACAAGGCATCTCAGTCCTCCTGGTACCATTTCCTCTCCAAACCTCCCCTCACTTCTTCTGAGGGATCAGTATCTTTTTAAATAAATGGAAAGGGATCCCTTTGAGCCTGAAAAGTGCTGTCACCTGGTGCTGGCTGCAAAGCAGAGCCATTGCTGCACTGCTGTGCTGTCAGGGAACACCATCCCACAAAGGTCACTTGGTGCTTTCATTCAGAAAGTACCAAATTTCATTACTTTTGCTTCTGCCCCTGTGGTTTGCAAACTGCAAATGTGAACCTGTTTAATCTGGCTATTAAGTGGGGATTTTGAAACAACACAGACCCAAACTGCTGGCTGAGGGGAAAGGTGCCAGCACAACTGTGACCACAATGGAAAGGAACCTATCCCAGGATTAACTCCTGGTGCCATGGACTGATCTTTCCACAGGGAGGGCTTGGAGCCTTCCTTTGGCTCACCTGGTCCCTGGAAAGAGCTCCCCTTTTATCTGATCTTGCTGCCCTGTATTTTGCTGCTTGAGACACTGGGGGTTTATTATTTTAATAAACCTGCCTGGGTTTGCCTAAGGCCAGTTTGAAGCGAGCCCTACCCCTGTAATTGGGGTCTGGGGTGGTTTGGGAGAGTTTTGTGCTCTGCTGCTGCTCAAGGAATGCCTGCAGCTCCCTCACATGACACTGGAGACCTGAGCTGACCCCAGGTGCTGTTCTGTTCCTCCTGTGCAGGTTCAGGTGACCCCACCTGGGGTGTCCCATCAGCACCAGGGGTGCCTTGTCCCAGGAGAGCAGCAGGGAGGTGCCACACGGGTGCTGCCCTCTTCAAAACACGTCCCAGTGTGACTGGGAGAGCTGGGAGGGGTTGGACAGGTGAGGGGGGCTGGAGATGGGCCAGGAGGGAAGGGAGGGAGCATCAAATCATGGCAGCATGAGGGCTGTGCTCCCCCCACACCCTGCCCCGGGTGAGGGACTGATCCTTTGGGGTACAGGGTCTGCAGCTCAGCAAGAAGGAAGCAAGGAGGGAATATGGAAAGAACAGGGTGGCTTCCAAGAGAGAGATGGGAAAGGAAGGGATTTCTTCAGAAGGGAAGAGGATGAGCTGGGAGCTGGGAGATAACACATCCTCTGGCTGGATGGAATCCCAGAGGAGCAGGGGACCCCTGCAGTGGGGTGGCTGCGTGGAGAGCCCCCAAAGCAGCATCAGTGAATGCCCTCAAATCCCTTTTGGCATCCTGGAAATTCCCACTGAAACTCCTGGCCAGGGGTCCCCATGCCATCCTTTTGCAGTGGGACAAGCATCATATGGGGGTGACCCTCAGCACCCCCAAATGCATCTCTTGGGGAGGCCAGGGTACACCTCAAAAACCAGGAATGGGAGTGCAGCCCTGATCCATACAGGGATCATTTCCATGGGAGTGTTAGCACTGCTGTGGCATTGTCACTGTCCTGATCCCCAATCTCGCCAAACATAATTAGTTTATTTTTAATGACTGCTGATATTCTTCCACAATCAAACCAAAGGGCTTTAAGATAAAGTTTAAAAGTTGCTAAATTAAGGAACTGGGGCTTATTACCAGCACAGACCATTGGAGAGCTGACATAAAAAAGCGTGCTGGGGGTAAAACCAGAAAGGAAATTAAAAACAACGATTATTTTTAATTTCCACTCTGCTGCTGCTGCTGCTAGGGATAGTGGAAATCATAACAGGAGAATTTAAACTCGTGGATTTTAACACATCATAACGGGAGGGGTCTGTGGGAGCTGGCTGCCAGTGCCGGGAGCAGCCTGGCTCCTGCGAGGGAGCAGCTCCCAGCCCTGCCCCTGCCTCGTTTGATGCCACAGCGAGATTTCGGTGGCTGTGCCTCGAACAGGCGCAGCCCTTTCTTTTCTAAACATGTGTGCTTTGAAAGGGAAAAGGTTGCTGCCAGCATGTCTGACTCCTTGGTCCTCACAACATCCGACCATCCATGTTATCAAGCCTTACTGGGACCTATCAAGAGACATAGTTAAACAAGCAGCTGTTTATCTGGGGGAAGCTGTATTAATTGCACAGTGGGATAAAGAACTGGCCGGCACCAGGCAAATCTCTCTGGCATGGGAAAGGGACGGCAGCCTCTGCTAACAATGGGCTGGGCAGAGAAAGTCGCTCCGTGCTGGAGCCCTTTTGCTTCGCAGACTTCAGGATTTTTTTTTTTTATTTTTTATTTTTTTTTACCAGCTCCAAGTGCTGTGTTTTGTTTGCCCGATTTACAATAAGACTCAGGCATGGCTGTGCTGCGGGGAAGCTGCAGGAAACGGGAGCGGGGCCGTGGAGCCGGGCTGGCTCGGGGGCTGCGACCCCTCCATCCTGTCCCTGTCACTGCTCAGTGCCAGGCTCACCCTGACCCAGCCCAGGCTCGCTGGAAGCTGCTGAGCTTCCAGCCACGATCCCAAAAGGCTGAGGCTCAGGTCTGCTCCATGAGCTCCCAGAATCCCAGAATGGTTTGGGTTGGAAGGGACCTGAGGGATTATCAAGGGGCAGTGGCAGGGACACCTTCCACTAGAGCAGAAAATGTGTTTGGGGTTTGCTCAGTGCTGGGGGCTTTGGGATTGGGGTTGGTCTGGGGAGGTTCAATGGTCCAAAGCACCTTCTCAGCAGAGAGTCCTTGGAAAAAACACTGGTTTTCCCAAGAGAACATGGCAAGCACTGTTGTTACCCCACCCTGGAGCAAGTGTAAAAGGAGATTTTGCAGCTAAAGCCCATCAAAAATCCAACAGTGAGGAGTGACTGAGAGCACAGAGTTCAGCATTGTTTGTGGGCTCGTGCTCCTCATCAGCACCCAGGATGGAAATATTTGCAAATCTCCTTCTTTCACAGGGTTCAACTTGGAAATTGGTACTCAAAGTGTGTGGTTTGCTGGTGCAAAAAACCCATCCACACCTTCAGCCAGTTGCGTGCTCAGAGCCATTGATTAATGCTCCAAACAATGGCCAAGAGGCAGCAGTGACCCACCCAGCCCAGCCTAAGGGAGAATTTCTCCCTGATGGCAGCATCTGGTTCCCTTTGGCCATGATTCCCTATCAGATGAAGGGAGTTGTGTCGGCCTGCAGAGCCCAGCTGGACTGTGGGATGGGGAAGAGAGGGAATTTCATCCATGCAGTGCAGTGACCAACCCCATGGGCAGAGGCAGCCCTGCATCCTGTCCTCTCCTGAAGAAGCAGATTGTCATGGAGGGACAGCTTTTGTCCAGTGATGCTTCACTTGAAGAAAGATGTAAGAAAAGGGAAACTACCAAATGAATCACATCCCTTTTCTAATCTTATTTTCTCTTGGGGGTGGATTTGGGCATGCTCCAAAGCCACAGCCTAATTTAAATCAGGAGAAAGGTGGCTGGGAAGAGCAGAGAAGCAAGAAAGCTGGGAAAAATGGACAGAAATATTTGTCCCTCCATCAATGAATATCTGTCCTGCTGGGAAACGGCCACATCTGGTGATAGAAAACAGAGGTTGCTCCTAGACACTAATCGCCTGCTTTTTATCTGGGGTTCACGAGCCATTTTAAATACTGTGCTGTGATGTGACTGGGGCTTAGCAGGGGGAATGGTTCCTGCCTTCCCCGAGTCTGCTGCCCTTCCTAAGGGATGCTGACAAATGTCTTGGGGAGATAGTGAGCAGCTTGCAGGAAGGAGCCTCTTCAAAGTCCTCTCTCCCTTATCTCCCCGCTGGAGTTGTTTTGACAGCGGCCAGTTAGAGACAGGAGCCCTTGCTGGGATGAAGTCAAGATTGCAAGAAAAAAAACAAACCCAAGAGACTGCATCAGCAGCACAGGCCATAACTCTGCTGTGCAGTGGGCAGATGGAGTCTGTGGGATTGCTGCTAGGCCAGGGGAGCCCAGCCAGTCTAAATAGTCCTGGAGGTAACGTGGAAGGTCACTGCTGGTGCAGCTCAGCACTTCAGTGCTGCCAGAGCTCCGAGTGCTGTTGCAGCTCAGAACGGGCTCCTGGCTCCTGGTGGGGTTTGTGAAAGGGCAAGAGCAGCCCCTGCCTTTCCTTGGCCTGCTGGGCTGGGGAATGGTTCAAGGATCTCACCTGGATCAGGGATCTCACCTGGTTCCTGGGGAACAGCTCAGGGATCTCACCTGGCTCAGGGATCTCACCTGGTTCCTCAGTGAATTCCTCAGGGCTCTCCCCTGGTCCAGGACTCTCACAATTTTTTTCAGTGAAGTTTTCAGGACTCTCACCAGGTTTTTCACTGAAGTTTTCAGGGCTCTCACCTGGCTCAGGGTTCTCACCAGGTTCCTGGGTGAGCAGCTCAGGCTCTCCCCTGCATTCCTCTCTCCATTCCCTTTGCAGCCCTGTGTTTTGCAGCCCTGTGTGTGTCCCTGGCTCGCCCCTGCATCGTTCCACTCGCTCAGAGGTCTCACCCTGGCTTCTTTCCCATCTCCTGTGCCAAGTGCCCTGTGCCTGACCCCCCCAGGCTGCTACTGAAATCCCTGGCAGCCAGATCCTGGGATGGAGCTGGCTCTGGGGGCTGTGCTTGCCCTTGGCTCCTCAGTGCCCAGGAGGCCACGTGGCCACTCAGTCACCCTTGTAGCCATGGAGGTGCCCTCACTCGGCTGTGCCAAGGGCTTGCAGCCAGGTAAATGTATCCCCAAATCAAATTCTGGCTTTCCAATGAAATTTGCTGCCAAAGCCATGCTGGAGAGCAAAGCCAACACATGCCAGAAGTAAAGAAATGCAGCTTTGATAAATGCTGACCAAAAGAAGTTCATTCTGGTGGCTACTGCCACCTCAACACACAGGTGAAAGGCACCCTGGCACCTTTTGGACCCATGTCAGGCAGCAGTGGGGTCCCACTGGGTTTTCTCATCTCTCCAGTTATTTCCATTAATTGGTGAAGTTCAAGAACCAAAACTGTGCCTCTCTTTTTAAAGGTTTTGGCAATATTTTTAGCCCCTCGAGCTGTGTAATCACAGCTCCATGACACAGAGAGATAAGCTAAGTATGTAGGAACACAGACAGGATTTGGGATATGGCCCAGCTAGTCCTCTACCCTCTCTCTGACAGTAGCCAGCAGGAAATGAATGAGAAATTTTTGCAAAAAAGGCTGGAAAGATGATAAGCCTCTCTCCCCAGATGCCGCCTCGTGGGCTATTTCACTAAAGATCCTTTGTAATGGATTAAAAAAAAACCAGTTTCCAAAATCCCTGTCATTTTTTACTTGGTTCCCTAATCAGAGAATCACACAATCCTGGAATGCTTTGGGTTGGAAGAGACCTTAAAGCCCCCCTCATCCCACCCCCTGCCACCTTCACCATCCCAGGTTATTCCAAGCCCCATCCAGCCTGGCCTTGGGGACTCCCAGGGATGGGCTGAGGAACACCCAAACTTTGGCATTTGGTGCCTCTGAGTGACTCCCAGCCACCAGCACACATCAGAAACCCAAGGTTTGCATTTGCAGTGGAAAAGTCTGTTGGGTTTTTGGCCGGTTTCAAGCAGCACTGGAGCATCCTTGATGTATCTATAAATAAGGAATTATTATTTCAGGGACCCTTTGCATTAGTGGTTGCCAGGGCAATGAATGGTTGGGTCTCTGCTGGGGCCAGACTGAGAATTATTGTCCAACATTCATCCAAACAACTTCCAGTCGTGGTACAGTCACTTAAAAACCCAGCAGATGGTCTAAAGTAAATTCTGCTCTGAGCTGTGCACCCTGGCAAGGTGCCACGTTCCAATATCGATGCTGAATATGTTGAATATGTAAAGACTACTGGATTTCTCTGTTTAAAAAAAAAAAAAAAAAAAAAAAAAAAGTTTGTTAGTTGTCTGTACCAAGCCTGCCTAATTAATGGCACATGGATCCACCCTCATGCACAGGGAGAAATGGGAGTGAATCTGTTCTGCCACGACTTCCCAAAGTGCTCTAAGTGCATGTAAAAGCTGTAATCAGGGGCTGTAATGGCTTCCTAGTTGGAGGCTGCTCTGTAGCCTATGAAAATATGCTGTGTGGAAATAAACCATTTGTGCATCAGGCTGAATTAAAACCAAATGCTTGAACTTCTAATTAAATTTTTTTTTTTTAGTCAGAGAAAGGAAAAGCTTAATTACCACCAAAGCCCTCTCTTTTTCTTTCTTTTTTTTTTTTTTTTATCTTTTTTTTTTTTCCCTCGTGCTGTTGTTCATAATTTAGCTGTGTCTCATAATTTTGGGGACATCTCACATTCCTGGCCAAGCAGCCCCAAAAGCCAGGTTGGCTTTGCAGGGGCTACCTGCCCATGTGGTCCTCGTTGGCTCTGCTTTCAAAGTTTACTGCAAACACATGGATGGCTGCCTACACATTCCAGATGCTCAGAAGGATTTAGGAAAATAGTTGGGGGGGAAGAGGAAAAAAGAGGGAGAAGTGTGCATGGGGTGGGGAGGGAATAAACAGAGTTAAGGAGATCCCGTTCCTGGCAGACAGAGATGCTCCTTCCATGGGTTTTGCTGTTCCTCCCTATCTTGCACCCTGTATAATAGAGGGCTTTTTTTTTGAACTTTAACATTTGGACTCCTCAACAGACTGTTCTTTAGTGTGGTTTGGGAAGGACAAAAGAAGACTTTTGTTGATTTGGCATAAATTATACAGTGGGTATTTTTGGCAGAAATGTTGGAGTTTGATGCTTTTTTGTTGGTTTGGCAAAATATACCTTGAAATCACAAAAATATGCTTCTAATTACAGAATGTATGTTGCAGTGATGTGGGACAGTGAAGTAAGGAACCTTTCAGTATTTATATTAACTGAATCAAAAAATTAACCTCTTCCTGTTGAATGTTTACAGCTGGAACCCAGTCAAGGAATCTGAGGCTGGAGCTAGTAATGCCTAATACATTTCTGCCTCAACAGCAAAGATAAGTAATTCATTATTCAGATTTTAAGCATTCAGCAGGCCAGTCCCTGCAATTAGGGCTCAGACTTGCTTGAGAACTGTCAGGTACCCTGGGCCCCACATTTCAGCTGTGTGGTGATGTTTTATGAAACCCTCCATGAAGAGAAATCTTGCAGGGAAATAAAAGGGCAAAACGGCAATGAAAACAAGGTTTTGTTCAGGCTGAAAGCTCCTCCTGCCACGTTTGTCACTTGAGCATTTCAGCAGCCTGCTGGAGTTCACAGGCAAGAGCAAAGCTGTGTGCACTGCCCAGTGGTTCTCCATACAGCATCACCCATCCCTGCTGGATCCCCATCCCTGCTGGATCCCCATCCTGCAGGATTTCCATCCCTGCTGGATCCTCATCCCTTCTGGATCCTCATCCCTGCTGGATCCCCAGCCCAGCCCAGCCCAGCCCATCCTTCCAGGGCAGAGTGGCAGAGTGCTGACTCTGGATCCCTGTCCCTGCTGGATCCCCATCCCTGCAGGATCCCCATCCCTGCAGGATCCCCATCCCAGCCCATCCTTCCAGGGCAGGGTGGCAGAGTGCTGACTCTGCCTCTCCAGCCGTGATAAGATCGTTCTGCAGAGGAGTCAATGACCCTAATTAAGAGCCTATGTAATGTTTTGCCTGAAGAGCTTCCTGTGCGTGGCTCTCCCAACATGCCTGTCTTGTTCAGAGATGCTCTTTCTGGAATTACCATTAAATTGCAGCGCTGGGTAATTGCTCAGAAGGGTTGTAAATCCAACTTAACCCTTCCCAGGTTCTGGAATGTGAGCATTTCCAAAGGATTGGATCTGAGTGCACTCTTTATATAGCAAGGAAGACTTTTCTGGGAGCTTTTTATTTTTTTTTTTTAATTTTTTTTGATGCATATATATTTCTCCTGAAGGGCTTTTTATTAACGTGGGCAGCAAGTACTGAGTGCAAGAACAACTGACTAATTTAGAGCACCCTAGACAGCTCTGAAGGAGATTGCAAAGGTTTGCTTGACAAAACAGGCACCAAACATGTCAACTTTGGGGAATGTTACAGAGACACTATTATGGCTCCAGGCCCTTCAACACCAGCAGTAGGAAACTACCTCGCCCCGAGGCGAATGGGCAGCAAAAAAGCAAAAACAATGAGTGTGAAACCCACTCTGGCTCTTTCTGTGCAGCCTCGGCTTCAGCAAATCCTATCAGCTCTCACGTCATAAAATATAGAAAGGAATAAATGTTTTCCCCTTCCCGTTTCTTTAGGAATGGTTATACAATTCCTGTGGTAAAATCTGCTTGGCTGTGCTTGTTGCTAAGATAATATGATCATGTTTTGAACGGGGGGGAAGCAGTCTTTTTATTGCTGTATATAATGGCTTTTCCTGTTTCTTCGTCTTTATAGTTATGCTTTTTCTTTTCTTTCTTTTTTTTTTTTTTTCTCCCCATGTTTCGCAGTTTCTGAGAGATATAATGAAAAGATTCGATTTTCTAAGGTACTTGATGGCAGTGAGGGTAATGGTCTGTGGAAAAGCAGAAGGATGCACACAGGTCAATTATTGCCACTCTGGAAAAATTGGTCCTCTCAGAACTCAGGAGAAGTTGGTGGCAGTGGCCATTTTTCCTTTATTTCCATTTTATTTTTCTTTCTGTTGTTTTTCTTTTTTTATTAAAAAAAGGGAGCCCCAGTTTTATGCATGATGTTCCCTGGTGATGGTTCAGTTGGAGAAAGGTTGGATTCTCCCAAAAAACTCTGGTTCCCCGTTCTCAGACAGGTTTTTGTGTGATATTGGGCAGGGGATGGCATCTCTCCAGGCATCTCTTCCCTCCCTCAGCTATGGAGATAAGGAAATTACAGGATACTGAAAGGACTTGGTGAGCTGCTGGTGTAATGTGCTGTATATAGGGCAGGGACTATTTATTCCTAATAATAATTCCTAATAATTCCATCACCCTTTTAAAGTCTCAGTTCCCTTATGGTTCTTCCTGGATACTCTTAATTTTGTTCTCAATACGATGAACAGCCTTGCAGGGGAGGCAAAGAGATGAAATGGAAATGTGGAGCAGAGGTTTTGGAGATGAATTTTGCTCAGGTACCATCAGCCAAGGCTTTCCACACCGAGGACAGGTTGATCCCCTCTCCTTGTTCCAGGTTTTAACTTCACATCATTTCCATCAGGGTGAGTGATTGATGGCAACTCTCTGAACTGCCTGTACAGGAGAGAGGCCCCTCAGTTCTCCACTGATTTCTCCACTTGGGATGATTTCTCACAGAGATCTGAAAACAAAAAAGTGATCCATTTCCCATTCTTTGAAGAGAGACCTTTAACTTCCTTGGATGAAATAATGTGTAAAACAATGTTCGGGAAAACTTCCAGGGGGCTCATTTGGGCTTTACAAAGGAACCCTCTGCATTTGAATCCTGATGGGAAGATAAGATAATTCTCCAGCACTGTTTAGTTATCACAGGGTATAAACAGCCATCGTCTCTTCATCTCCTGAGAATGCAGTGCTCTTTGGGAAAGAGTGTGAGGGACAATTAGAACAACTAGAATAAACTCCACATTCCCCAGGAGATCATGGACTCTGTCCCCATCCCTGCTTGAGGGCTGTCAGTAGGGCTGTGGATCTGAAGGCTGCTATTCACATCTCCAGGGCCATTTGCTGAGGTCTCCAGATGATTTTAGTGTTTTAAAGAACCCAGACTTTAATTATATGCACAGTCATGGCCATCAGCTCTTTCCCTGGCGTCTCTCAGCTCCCCAGAAGTTGTGAGTGCCATGGCTGAGCTGTGCTGGGGGAAGAGCTGGGAGGTCTCTTGGACAATCCAGGATGGGGGAGAAGGAGAATTTAAGGAGCAGGAGGGACTTTTGGGGACACAGCCCCATGTGTGCTGTGCTGGGGGAAGAGCTGGAAAGTCTCTTGGACAATCCAGGATGGGGGAGAAGGAGAATTTAAGGAGCAGGAGGAACTTTTGGGGACACAGCCCCATGTGTGCTGTGCTGGAGGGAGCATGGGAGGAGCAGGAACAGGCCTGTGGCTTCTCCCTCGTGGCATTTGGCTCTTTGGGCCGAGCAGCAGTGCTGGCAGGGCAGGGGAGGGGAGGGGAGGGAGCCCTGCTGGAGCTGATCCAGCCTGGGAGGGATCAGGCACCTGGTTTGTTCGATCCCCGTGGGTTTGAAGGGCAAGCCTGGCTCCGTGGGAGCAGGAACAGCCAGCAGTGACAGGGATGTGTCCTACCCTTATCTAGAGCCTTTACTAATCAGCCCGAGAGTACCTCAGGGGGAGGTCAGAGGTGTTATCCTCATTTAACGGGAGGGGAACTATTAGTCATTTACTCTTGACATTTCTCTCATTGCTCTGTTGTTTCCAAGTCCTGTAAGAGCAGAGATCCCTTCCCCTCGGATTTATCTGCAGGGAAGGATGCTGGAGCTGTGACAGCGCTGGTTGGAGACCTGTGAGTGAGCAGAGCAGTGGTTAAGTGAGCCAGAGGAATGTTTTGCCAGTTTGTCTCTGTTATTTTTTGTTTGTTTGTGTATTCAGCAGAGCACTCTGTTATCTTCCGCCCGTTCCGACGCCATGCTTTTCCTGTTTAAAATTCCGACTTCTGATTTTCCCTTTGGGTTTTTGTCCTGTTATTTTTTTTTTTTTTCTTTTATGCTTCCCCAATTGTTCTAGTTTTATGTTCCCGGCACCAATTACCAAATGATATCTAATGAAAGCATTTGAGGACACAGTAATTTGGTGCCTCTCTCCTTCTGACGTGTTCTCTGTACAACACTTGGTTTCCTCTCTTGTTTCCAAGACCAGCTCAATATTTCCCTGTCTCATTAACTAAATTTCACCTGATGATCCCTCTTTGCAAAGGGAGATCATGACATGAAGGAGGAGGAGCTGAGGGAGCTCAGCCTGGAGAAAAGGAGGCTCAGGAGGGACCTTGTGGCTCTGCACAACTCCCTGACAGGAGGGGACAGCCAGGGGGGAATTTGGGATCTGCTCCAGGGAACAGGGACAGGAGGAGAGGGAACAACCTCAAGTTGTGCCAGGGGAGGTTTAGCTTGGATATTGGGAAAAATTTCTTCACACAAAGGGTTTGGCACAGGCTGCCAGAGAGTGGTGGAGTCACCATCCCTGGAAGTGTTCCAGACACACGTGGATGTGGCACTTGAGGATGTGGTTGAGGGCTCAACACGGTGGTGGAGCTGGCTGATGCTTGGACTGGATGATCTTAAAAATCTTTTCCAACCTAAACCATCCCATGATTTTTAAACTAGAGACAAAGCTGGAGGGGAAACTCCAGATCCTTCCTGGACACTCTGGTTGCTGTTGAGTGCATGGGATGGGTTTGAAGGTTTTCCAAGCTGTGAGGCAGAGGAGATGCTGAGACCTGGGGCCCTGCAGGTGTCACCTGGGGCTTCTCAGGGCTGATCTCTGTGCCAGGTGTTGCACAGAAAAGAGGAACCTCTATAAAGGGACAAAACATCCCCCAAAGATGGTCTTTAAGGTCTTTTCCAACCCAAACCATTCCATGATAAAATCTTAAATTTTTGATCATCAGTTTATGACTCATTTCACTCAACATTCTTGTTTTGTATAGAAAAGAGTTTCAAACAGGAAATATTCAGTATATTTGTTGTTGGGGATGGAGAGGTTGAACTTAGAGGGTTGTTCAGAATCTCTGATACTGGCTGTGGGTGCAGAGTACTCAGAAGTTTTGTGGAAATCCAGAGGCAGTAATGGTGCACCTTTTATCATTCTGTCCATTCCTGTGACAAATTTGGGCTGTGTTGTCAGGAATTGTACAAAAGAGCTACAAGATCGTGTGAAAGAAGTGAAAAATCAACGGTTTGCAAGTGGGATGAAATAAAAGCAATATTTAGTGAGGACTGGAGTGCTGTGGGTCCAGCACAAGGACAAGTTGCAGTGGTTTGGATCCATGAATCCAAGCAGGAATTCTAAGGAACAGTTCTGTGCCTCTCTCACACCCATACAAACACACTCAGTATTTTGTGAAGATCTTCCTTTGTCCCTCTCTGCATGGGAAAATGTGCTTTCCACCCAAACATAAATTACTGTGCAAACTGCAGCCTGTGATTCAGGAGGCTGCGTTTTTAGTGGCAAACTCTGCAGATCGTTTTGGCACCAGCTCTGAGCAAACTCACCAGAAAAAAAAAAGGACTTTGGGTGAGCAGTGAAGAAGCAAACAACCTGAATTCACTATAATGAACTTTTTTGGAAGTCCTGAAGAACGTTTTCATGGCAGGGATTATTTTAAAATTCATTCTGGGAATACAGAACTCCAAGAAACAACAACAACAACAAAAAAATAAACCAGGAAAAACCGAGCCCAAGTCTATCAGCAACAGCAGAAATCACAATCTACTCATGCTTGTTCCCAATTCATTAATTAATGCCAGGGAGTAACAACCTGAAGGAATCACAATCCCCTCACCCAGACAATCCCAGATTTTGCAGGTTCCCTTAAAGTCTCCTATTCCAGCATAGTCCCTGATTTGTGGCATTCAGCTTTTTATAGTTTTGCTTATCCTAGCATTTAAGGTATTTTCAAGCTTTCATACACTTTAATTTGTTACATTTGGAACCAGAGGCCGGGTTTAGCACATAAAAAGGGTATTTTCCTTGGAGATGGGACTAACAGCTCAGTGAGGAGGAACTTCTGACCGTGGCACCCTGCCATCCCCCAGGTAGAGCAGAGCACAGCAATTCCCAGGGTGCAGCAATGCCACCAAAAGGCTCACAAGGACAGGGAACACCTGGGATGCTCCAGAGAGCCCAAAAGCCCAGATGTGCTCAGTCCCTGGGAGACACCAGGCTGGGAATGGTTTCCAGTGGGTTCAGGGGAGCTCAGCACCCAGCTGGAACTCATCCACAGGATGGAGGAGGGAGCACAGAGATCTTGCAGGATAAATGGAGAAGATCAAGTTCATTGGGGGAGCAGCTGACCTGGTTGATCAGTCAAAGGCTGCTGATCTTGGAGACCTTTTCCAGCCTAAATGATTCAGTGGCCTCAGCCAGGTCTGACTGAACCAGCAGTGGGTGGTAAGGAGGGACAGCGGGGCTGGAATGGGCAAAGGAAGGTGGGAATGGTCTTGGGATCCTGCAGCCATCACTGGAGGGTCTGGCACTGGGACATGGCCTTTGCAGAAAATTTAATGAACTTGTTAAGTATTTGACTCTCCCCTGTTTCCAGTTGATTCTGTGGCAGCTCAGACCCTGTGCCAGGGAATTCTGTTTGGATTTCCTCCTCTGTGCCATCCCAGTATGATGGAAAGGTCAATCTGCTGGTTTGGAGCAAGAGAACAGTTTCAGAGGGATAAATCCCAAGTGAATCCAGGCAGGGTTGGGAAGGAACACCATTTCCCCCCTCTGCCAGGGAGTGTCATGGCTTCAGTGCCACTTTTCTGCTGAGAGAACTGCCATGGAAAATCCAGCAGGGAAAGGCTCCAGACTTGGGCAACACAAAAAATTCATTGCACAGTTCTGTGCTCCTGTGGATTCATCCCACACTTCTTTAGGCATTTCACTGCATGGGATGCCTGAAGAAGAACTTGGCTCCCTCTATAGTGGAGGAATGCAGGTGAACACCTCCAGGGATTAATTAAGATCTTAGGGAGTAATTAAGGTCTTAAGCAGTGCCCACTGGAGATGCAAAGAGCTCTCAGTGTGCTGTGGAGGGAGCCTGAGGTGACCAGAGTGAGAGGGTTGTGAAATGTCTGTGTAGGGTGGGTCCAGTCTTGGCTCAGCACTCACTGCATGCTCTGAGTTCTGCAGATGGTACCAGCGACCATAACTTTCATCCATCCCATTCAGGATCCCTCTGGCAAGTGTGAAAACAGGAAATATTACACACCGATCAACTTCCACACACTTTGTTCCCTCTATCTCAGAATGTTCCTCAGTGCTTGTGGTATCGTTTTGGATAGAAAGTTCTCCTTGACATTTAATTATTATCAGAATTAGTCATTAGCACTGTCATTATCACAAGGAGCTTGGCCACTGATGGACCAGGCCTTGGAGCCAGAGTTAGGTCAGCACTTCCCATGTCTCTGTAGGATGGTGGATGTGCTTGGGACGCAGCCTGTGAAAATTATTGTGTGGGAACAGCTTTACCTGAGGGAATTCATCAATCCTAAACTTCTTTCAGGGAATTTGATGACCTTATGGGAGTGTCCAAGAGCCCATCCTTGCTGAGGGATGAGGAATGCTGGATCCAGGGTCCATCTTTATGCTTGCTGAGTGTTGGAATGGGAATTTGTTGCTCAGCTCTTGGCTGGCAAACACAAAATCCAGCGAGAACATTCACCTTCAAAGGAATGTTAAAAAAACTGTGATTTCCCAGATACCCCCCATTCCCACAAGTGCTTCCTCACATGTGATTTCTCCTAATGAATTTAGGGTGTTATCATATTGATAACACACAGAGGAGCATCTCAGCCCACAGCTGGGCACATCTGGCTGGCACAGCAATGCCCGGCTGGGATGTGGAGCCTCTTTCCCTGCTCTTGCTGAGCCCCAAAGCTCTGCCTCCACAACCAGACCCTTTCCAGAGCCAGCAGCTCCTCCAGCCGTGCCTGGGCTCGGCAGAGACGTGCCCCATGCCCAGGCAAGCATCCAGCAGGTCCCTTTGGGAATCCTGGCTCCCCCCACGATCCCTTTCCGCTGCCCCAGGCGCTGACTTTCCCGACTGAGATATCAGAGATTGGGTGGATTATCTACGAGCTGTTTCCAGACTGCTGTTTGTTTGGAGAAATCATACTGGAGATAAGATGGTAAAATACAGATAATTAAGTTTCCTTGATACGAGTGTAATTGTGAATTGAGATTTAAATAGCCTGCTTTGAATCCTGCCCTACGTGCCCCTCCCGGGATTTGCTTTGGGTCTCTGCTGGAGGAGACCAGGGGGAGAGTCCTGCATTGTTGACATTTGCTCTACAAAAACATTTCCAGCTCTTCTTAGGGCTTTTTTCAGAGAAAGAAACCAGTTCAACCACTTCCCCACGAACACGAAGTTCTTTACACAGCCCCAGAACAGGCTCCCTGGGCTGGCTGCAATTCATTCCTTTGCCTTGCTCTCATTAACACCTCTTCGGCTCACACCGGGGAAATTTGGGAAGTTTCATCTCGAACAGAGGGCAAATTGAACCGTGAGGAGACCCTCCTTAACAATGTGCAAAGCCTTTACACAGGGACCTAAAAGAAAATAGAAAAGCTTTCCAAACCTGTCAATTATGGCAGCTGTGAAATGTAATAACCTTTTTAAACAGCCCTGATTGATGTGGGATTCTGTTTACTCTGGTGCTGCAGCAATAAACGCTCTGTCACGACAGCCCCTCCGTGGTGAGGTCGGGGATGCTGTGGGGATGTGGGATTTGTGAGCTCAGGGAGGTGCTGGCAGTTCAGGACCTGCTCCTTTCCTGTCCAAACTGCGCCGTGTCCTAAGCCCCAGACACGGTCTGGGGGAAATGAATAAGCAACTGAAAAGAGAGTTCAAAGCAGAGAAGTCTGGGTGATCAACCAGTAGCAATTATCCCCAATCTGCCGGAAACCAAGCTGTCTCGGGCTAATTTGAGCTTTCTGAAGATATTAGACTGCTGGTTTGAATCATATTCCTGAATCTGGGTAAGAGGCACATGAATCATGGAATGGTTTGGGTTGGAAGGGACCTTATAGCTCATCTCATTCCATTCCTGCCATGGGCAGGGACACCTTCCACTATCCCAGGCTGCTCCGAACCCCATCCAACCTAACCTAGTGGAATGCTAAAAAATTAATTAAATTGATTTACCAGGGTAAATCACTGCAGCCCGTGCTGAGCAGCTGGGCTTGGTGCTGGCCTGACCTTCATCCCCAAGAGCCAGGACCAGCTTTGCCATCATTGCAGCCTTGATGCCAGCACATGGATCACGTCAGCAGAGCTCTGGGGCTGCCACAGGACACACCAGGGCCGGTGCTGACGCCCAGCAAACATCTTGAACTGCTTGGAAGGTCAGGGGAATTTTTCCTAGGAAAGACATGGCCCCGTGCTCAGCTCTCCACCTCCGTTTCGGGCTGATTAGGGAGAGATTACTTGGAGAAGAGGCAGAGCAGTGCTTATCAGCTCGGGGTGGTTGTTGAGACAGAAGGGTTTTCTTCTTTGCCATTAAACCCCTCGTGTGTGTGTGTGTGTGTGAGGGTAAAATCCCGTGTGAGGCTGCCAGGCTGCGCCGTGGAGCTTTGAAATCCGAGTGGGCTCCTCCAGGCCATGTTTACACTGCAGTGTAATTTTGTGTGTGTGAAAGAGCCTCTACTTCTGTTTCAGCAGCACTGCAAAGATGGAGGTAATACCCTGTGACAGCCTCTCTCCCTGCTCACAGACATCTTTTGGGGGTGTTTGTTCAGGAGAGACTCCTGTCCTGAGCCAATGGGGAAACCATCCCAAAAAAGCAGCTCCTGCCCCAAACCCACACATCAAACCCCTTTGGTGGCACTGCCCTGCCAGAGCCTTAAGTTTGTAAAGGCTTTGGATCCTTTCCTGCTCATTTCTCTCCAAAAAGTGTCATCGTGTCACTTGAGCACTCCAACACAGAGCACACCACACCATCAGGGATGTTGCTGGAATTCCCAGCACCTGCCTGCTTCCCTGAAATATCCTCATGGGAAAAGAGAGGCTCCTTGATACAAATGACCCATTATCTCCAGCAGAGCTTTATAGTGCTGTAAAGCAATTCCTACCCTTTCCAAAGCGACGTGTCAGTTGTGAAATGGAAGTTCTGTAATGGTGTAAGAGACCTGAAAACACAGGAATCACCATCCTGACGCCACCAACAATTTTGCTAATGGTCAGTTGTGCAAGCAGGAGAGAGGCAAAATTACATCTGACTCCAAATCGGAGCCATCTCAAAATCTCTGCCTTCCCCCACCTCCTTGAAAGAGCATCCTTAAGTGGGTGTTTAAATAGATTTAATTGGAATTATTTCAACTTGCTTGAAAAAAAATCACCCTGTGAGAGCTCCAGATCCCTGTGGAATTGTATCCCGAAGAGAGGAAAAGAACAGAAATTCCACGAATGCCATTCAAGGTTTGGGAACTCTTTGATATGGGGAAGGGATTTGGGCACACTGTAAAAACCTAAGATGGGTGGACAGCTCGAAATCCTTTTACATTTGGGATCAGCCACGGCAGCCAGCTCACATTCAGCAGTGACTGCCTTCCCATTCCTCTTCCACTTACAGTAATGGATTTGAGGGCTTCCAAGTGTCCTGCACTATTGATTGGAGATTTTAATGAGCTTTAAATTACCGAAGGGATTTATGGCTCAGGTGAAGGAATTGTTCACAGGCCTGGGGTTCAGGAGCTGCTCCCAAAGCCACCCAGGCAGGACTCAGGAGCCTCTGGCTGCCAAGTGCCCGAGTGCCCTTGCCTTGCCCTACTTATCTGAAGAGGCTGTCAGCATGTTCTATAACCAGTGGAAACCACTTTAGAGCTGGAGCCAGACACCGAGGTGCCGGGGTCCACATTTCATTTCTGTGCCTGGGAAAGTTCGGCAGCAGATATGGCCAGAGCCTTCTCCCAGCAACATTTTTCTGCCTATCTCGTTCTCAGCCCTGAGCTGGCATGTCTGGAGACTGACACAGGCCCTGTTATTTGTAGATATTAAGGTTTTTTGTTTGGTTTTTGGTTTTTTTTCCTAGGAAAGAGAAAACTGTGACCATCAGAAATTGCTGCAGAAGATGAAGCTGTAGCAGTTTTTAGTGCAATCTGAGCATTTTAATTGTATGTTTGCAGAGAATTTCAGCTCCTCTGCGGGAAGTGTTTCTCAGCACACTCTAAACCCTAAAATCCAGCTAAACTTCTGCTTGAAATTCATCCCATTAGCAGCCATTTGGGTGTAATGACATCCAGGAAGCATATTGGAAAGCTGTTCCAAGCTGGTTCCTTTCAGACTGTGTAATTAAACCGGTTGTTCATTAAGAAGTGGCGCTAACAAAGCTTGGTTTTGTTGGGATTTGTAGTCTCTGGCCCTATAATAATCCCATCTGGGTGATTTCCCATGGCTTGCCCATCACAGTCCCTGCTGCTCCCATGGGACAGGCAGTGGAAGGTGCTGGTCACTTCCTGAGTGCCCCAGTTTTTCCCCAGAGTTCACTTTTTTGGGGGAACAAATCCCTGTCTTGTCCCACCACGGGGCAGCTGCTGTGAAATTTGGGCTCTCAAGGTCTCTGTTCCTCTCAGTGTTGGAAATTTGGCTCAGCAGGTGAGGAGGAAGGACCAAGAGCCTTGCAAATGGCCCAGCAGGGTGATGGTTTCTCTGGCAGGAGAGGTGAAAGTTCCCTATAGAGATTCCCAGTTATTCTTGGGCTGTCTGGGAGCAGCTTTTCCTCCTCCCTCTGTGCTGATCTGAGAGTTCTTGGCTGGGATTAATGGGATTCAGAGTGCAGGGTAACAGGAACCCACCAGGAATGGTTTGTGAGCAAAGGATCCTACACAGATACAGAGATCTCACCTAAAGAAGGAAAAACAGAGCTTCGAGTCCTGAATGCTCTGTAATTCCAGACATTTGGACTTCCTTTGTCAGGCAAAGTGATATTATTTTAAAGGAAGGAGAATGTTTTCCTAGGGACAGGTTATGCTCCTTAAAAAACACTTCAGATATTATTACTTTACACAGATTCTTGGTGGGGAATAAACAGAGTTTAAAAACAGCCAGAGCTGTTAAAATTTATGGTATCAAAACATATTCTGTCAAAATATTTATACCATAAACTAGGATCATTAATTGTCCCCTCATCCTGCTCCTGGGAAAGGAGGGAGAGGAATCTGAGATGTCTGATGTGTAAATTCCTTCATTTATCGTTGCTTTATTGCCTGGCAGAGCAACAACAAGTGGCTTCAGAGTTTGAATGGATATGGATCTGAAGGAATTCCTGTTGTTGAACAGCGTTTCTGTGGGCTAAAGGGGTGTTTTCCAAGTGACATATTTCCAGAGGCACCTACACACATACTTCACATCCCAGCCCACATGCCAGTGCATGTTATTAGCCTGCAATTACTCTCCAGGAGTTGAGCAAGCAGATTCTGCTCCCATCGAGTTGTGTGGCAGCAGGAAGGGACTTTCTGGGGCTTTTCTGTGTGGAAATAGAGGCTGGAATATGGATGTGCTGAGCCCCTGATATTCTGGTCTCCTTGGTTCTGAGCAAAGTTGTAAAGCCAGGGACAGATCCTCGAGGCCAGCAAATCTGTGAAATCTCCTCTCCACTTTTTTTTGTCCTACAGCATTTAATTAGAAGGTCCCAGGACTGTGTTCTTTATTTTAGAAGCCCCCACTGTGTGATGCTGATCTGTCTAACATAGATGGGGATGTTCTGATGGAGGGACAGATACCCTGAGCTCTGCATCCTGCATCCTCCACAGCCCTTTTCCCATGAGCTGCAACAGGTCTGCAACAGAGGGAGACCACTGACCTTCAATTCCCACTGTCACCACCAGCCACGAATTTTTTGCCACCAGAAAAAAGCAAATAGTGCCTCAGTCTTCCATAAAAATTAATTGTCCTGCTTCCTACAATTATTACTTTCTGTCTTAACACTTATCTATGAATTGCTTTTGGATGGAAAGCAGCAGATGGACAGGAGTGCATTACACACATGATTTAAGGCCCAGGGTTACAGTGTCACTTTCTTTTATTATTTCACAGGAGCTGGGGTCTAACGTAGTGATTGTTAATATTTGCCTTGGTTTGCCTGGGAAAAAAAAGGCATCTCTCGAGTTTATTTTTCTTGGCAGAGGCAGTCTGTACATACAATACATCTTTAGTTTTTGTAACCAGTTGAAAAGCAGCCTGGAAAGGGTGATGTTGAGTTGGTGAAGGACTCAGAGCCCCCAGCAGGGTGTTGCTCTGGACCCCATTTCCAAAGGAGGTGCTGGAGCAGGATCCTGTGCTGTGTTCCCAAACTTCTGCCAACCCCAACTCACAAGATCCCCTTAAAATCCCAGCAAATGTATATTCTTTTAAGTTGTAATGAGAGAGTTCTTTTCTCTGCTTTCTACCTTTGGCATTATTTGAGTTCCTGGGGTTTTTGCTTTTCTGTGCAACCATCAAGGCCAGAAAATTACTCCTGAAAAAAGGGAAAAATCGAGATTCTGGTACATTCACAGATCCCCCAGGACCTAGGCTTTACAAACCCCATCAGCTATGAGGATGTGTTTGTAAGAGTTGGCAATGACCAGGTTTTCATGTCCAAGTGTTTGTGCAAGTGAAAGCCCAGATTTTCATTCGTCTGAAAATTATATGGTGCGATAAGGAAACGAAGTGCATGAAAAATATGGCCAAGCCAAAGCAGCCTCCAGCTTCAGAGCTGGGGTGAAAGCATGTGAAAATGTGTTCCATTAAGTGAGTGAAATGATGGGTTTTATGTAATGCAGGGTTTGTTTTATCCCTTTCTATTTTTTTTGGGACATAAACATGTGAGGAGACATAGGGGGTGTGCAAGGGCGGTAACTGCCAATAAATAGAATTTCTCTAAAAATCTCAGAGCAGTGAGTGATCAAGGCAAGTTTGTCCATGTCATTAAATGAAAGAAGAAAAAAGAAAATCTGCTGTTTCTGAATGAAATCCTGTAGATTTTAAGGGATTATTCAGGGCTGCAGCCACCACACCGCAGCACCACCGTGTTCCTGTGGGTCAGAACAAGGTGACAGCAACAACTGTGCCACCAGAAAATGCCACCACTGGAGTGATGAACCCCAGGAACACCGGGAGAGGAGCTTTTTGTCAAAGGACAAAGGTAGATGGAATGCTGGGGAGAGACAACTCCTAAACAGAGCTGATGGAAAATGCTCTCCAAGCCAAGGGCAGCGGGCCTGGCTCCTCGCTATCTGCTTGACCATTTGCACGGGTCCTGGGGGGATAAATGAAGCCACTGAGGTTTGATAGTGTGCTGCAAACATTTTGTTCCTATTTTTTTTGCAACGTGTCAGCCTTTAAAGAGAGCAGTGTGGAGTGCAGGGCAGTGGAAATACATCCCCACAACAGCAGAGCCCTGGGTCCCAAACGGCAGCGCCGGTGACACCGGGGCCATGGGAAGGAGCCTGCAGCTCCTCTGGAGATGTCTGCAAGGGGCTCCTGATGCTCCACAGCCCAGGAGATTTGGGAGCATCAGGCAAACCATGAGGCAGAGGAACTGGGAGCCATCAGGAATGAGTTTTTCCCTTGGGTGCAGCATCTGTGCCATGAACAGTCCCCAGGACTGGGCAAGGGACATGAGGAGCCTGTGCCTCTGCTCTCATCCCCTTATCCACCCTGCAGGCATCTCTTCTGCACTGGGCTGGCCCTGCTTGCTCCTTTGCCATGAGAATAAGCCTGGGACAGGCTAGGGATGAGCCTGGGAGAAGCAGGTGAGGATGGGGGCTCACCAAGCCACTGCTCCCATTGCTCCATCTCCTCCCATACTGGGAGAGGAAATCCTGGGGTTCCCTGACACAGGAGCCAAGACAGGCTCCAAAGCCCAAGTCAGCAGCTCACACCAGGCCTGGCCTGGTGACACAGTCACCCAACCCCAGCTGGGAGCTGGCAGCCATCCCTGCCAGGTCCCAGAGCCCCTTTGCAGAGGTGTGAGGAGCAGGTTTGGCTGGCACAGAGGGAAGGAGCAGAGGAGTGTGCTGGCATTTCACTCTTACTGCTGTGCAAAGCCAAACTCTTTTTTTTTTTTTTTTTTTTTTTTTTTTTTCCCTCAGAGGTATATATGATGCTTCAGGCACCCAGGGTGTGAGTGTCCTGGGGCAGCAGATGTGTCAGGAGTTAGGGATGGTTCCTCTCTGGCACAGCAGCAGTGCCAAAGCTGTGGTTGTGAAATCCAAACCCACGTGAGCTGAGTGTCAGTGCTGTGAGAGGGAGGTCAGGTTCAGGAAACTGAACCTGAGCTCGGGGGTCCAGCCCAAGGATGTCCCAGGCAGCCCCGAGCTCTTCCAGCCCAGGTTTCAACTTGCCCACGTTTCCGAACTGCTCCTGCTTTCAGCAATTGATACAAGCCTGGCTTGTTTTCAGCTGAGGCTGTGTCTGGGTTAGAGGAACCATAAAAAATGTCAAGCATGTGATAAACAAGGGGTCTCAGGGAAGCTGTCTTGGGTAACAGGAGCACTCCAGGCAGGAGATAAACTGGGGCTGTGCTGGGGGTGCAGCATCACCTCGCCGTGACCATGGGCAGGGCAAAACCCTCAGGGACATCCTGCTGAGGAGCCCCCAAAATGTGTGGGCAGGTTCCTTCCAGGGTGGATGGTTTGGAAAAGGCTCCTCCTGCACAGGGATGTTCCTCCCTCTGGGTTTGTGGGATGTTGGTGTTAAGAGGAAAGCAAATCTCCTTGACAAGATCTGGTTGTGGGCTGAGCTCCCATTTTTCATCTGAAGAGGCTTTGTGGTACCAGGACAGCTCTTTGCAGGCTGATACATTTTCTGAAAGGATGTTTGAGCACAGATAAGAGTGTTTCCAAAGCTATTTGTGTCCCAGCCAAAGAACACTGGAATGGGAGCAGACCTGAATTTTATCTCCCAGTGGGAAATGAGTAAAATTAGTTTTCTGGAGGGACAGGGTGAGGCTGGATGTTTAGTAGTCCAACTCCTAAGTTACACATGGAGATAGCTGGAAGCTGGACTTTGTGTTCCCCTTGTCCTAAAGCATCCCAAAGTGAATCAGTGAAGTTTCAAACACGATGGATTTAAGCAGAGGTCACAGCTCAGGGTGGTGCTGGGATGGAGCAGGTGGGAACTAAGTCACTGCAATATAAAAAAATCCTCTTAACATTTATCCAGGGTTTTCAGTGGATTAAAACCAGATTTTAATGAAGGCTTTGTCTCCTTTTCCTGTTATTGTTGCACAAGAGGGATGTGTGGCAGTGCAGGGCACTGGCAGGGTTCTAGCTCACCTGCAGAAGGTGAGGCGTGCAGGAGACACAAAAGCTTTTATATAAATGTGGGATGAACCAAGTGACCTCCAGAATAAAATCTTTCTTTTCTGAAGCACTGCAGGGAACTGTGTGTCCAGATCTCTGCTCAGAGGGATTTGAGCCTCAGATTCCAGCTTGGAGAGCTGAGTCATGTGAAGGCTGCAAATCTGATTCTCCATCTGTGACCAGACTTCCAGGCTTCAGTGGCAGGCAGGGTTTGGCCTGCTCCAGTCATCCCAAATACATCTGCTTGTCTCAAGTGAAATCTAATTTGGCACTTTTGTGAGATTTGGCCATTGTTAATTATGCCCTCAATTAATGGCATAATGTAGGCTCTGAGAGCTGCTGAACTTGAGCCTGCTGCCGAGTCAAAGCTCGGCTTGGAAAAATGTTGTGAGATGCCATTCTTGGAGAGGATGTTTCACTGGGCACTTCATTTAGGACAAGTCCTAATGTGCATTTGGCTCACAGAAGAACTAATGGTTGCACAGACCATTTAAACATGACCCCAGAGATTATAGGTTGGCAGCGTGTGCTGAGCACAACCATCTCCTTCTGCAAAATGAAACTTAATCACGCACCCAAAAGCAGGGAAACATCAAGTTAGCAGAAAGTTTGCCCTCCTGTTATTAACTCGGATTTGTCACTTTAAAAAACTGCCTCTTACTTGATTTTTCTAGTGGGATCTTACAAAGCAAAGTCCTCCTACTCCCCTTGGAAAAGCAGGAAAGCATATTAAGAGCACTGATAAAAGGTAAACAAACCAGGAGACACAAAGTTTCTTGATATGCTCTAATTGAGCTGGTTTCCTTACTTCTGCTTTGAAAAGGAACAGCCATGAGGCATTCTTGAGAGAGCCAAGTGAACTGCTGTTATCTCAAAAAGGTCTCCTTCATGTCTCGCTCGTGGGGGCTCCAAGTCTGCTCCGGCCATTGCCTGGAAGTCTAAGAAAAGAAGTCTACTGGCCTCTGTGATAAAACTCCCATTTTTAGGCCTTGGGAAGGATGGGGTTGTTGACAGTTCATTCCTGTGAAAATTCAGCTCGGGCCCAGGCTCGGGGATTGTAAATGGAAGGAATAGATGGCAGCACTAATGCAAAAGGTATGTGATTAGATAGTCCTGTGTGCTATCTGCCCCAGCTCCTGCTGATAGGCAGCTCTCTCGTGGTGCTCAATGGGAGCCATCAGAGTTGCCAGACTGACGCCAGGCCCTTCATCAGCTGCCTCCCAGATAAGGGGGGAGGCTGCGATCTTCACGTAACGCGGCGTTTCCCCAGTGGGTGAACTTGAGCATTCCTGGCTGCATCTTTCACAGGCATCTTGAGGGGCCAGAAGAGGGATAATTTATAGTTTTATACTGCAAGGAGTCCAAGAGTTCAGTGTGAGGGATTCTGTGGCAGCCACACACAGCTCCCAGTGCCTGCCCAGGCTGGAACCTTCTCCTGAGCAGTTCTAGACACGATGGCAGCAGAGAACCTGGTGATGCCACAAGTTTTAAGTTTTTCTGTTCTGCTTGGGTGTGCAGCTTTTAGTTTTATATTAAGGATTCTTCACAGGGTGGTGAAGACAAAACAGTCCTAGTCCAGCTGGGGACTCAAGGACAATCTCTTCAAACTTCAGGCCCTGAGCATAAACAACGTGAAAAGAGGAGGGTGAGCAAGCAAGCAGGCAAGTAAGGAGGATGAAACTTCATTATTTGAGGCTATTAATTGGACAGTCCTGTATGCAAATGGACTAAAACCTATAAAAATGTGAGATCTCCTGACCAAGCTCTCTTTTTCTTCCATCTTGGAGCCATCTGAGCAGGGCCACGACTGTGGCACTGGCACTGCCAGGGTGTGGCCTTTGAAGGCCCCTCAATAAATATCCACTTTATTCCTCTTAACTCTGTCTGGCCTCTGTTCCAGCTCCTCTAGGCATCACTGGGATGGTGCTGGTGTTCCAGGCTCCTCAAGGTGGGAGCCTGCCTGGCCACAGCACACCCCATGGGATAACCCACCTCAAACCTGTGCTCACAGGAGAGATAAAATCAGATAAAAATGACCTGCAGTGAAGGACCCACTGCTCCAAGAGGACACCACAGGGTCCCTGTTGGAGATCAATGCCCTGGCAGGTCAGCAGCCCCCAGGCACTGCTCACTGAGCCCTCCAAGGCCTCTGCAAGGCACAGTGAAGGTGGCTCAGAATGGACATGATGGAGCTCCAGGCTGCTCCAGTGGTGGGAGTGGAGCAGGTTCTTGCTTACCTGTAGTGCTGGCAGGGTTTGGTGCACAGACCCAAAGAGATGCCTTTCCATGACCTCCCACCCACATGACATCCAAACTTTTGGAGGGGTAAAGCCAGCAAAATCAGCTGCCTCACCCTGTGTGGCCACTGCTGGTTTCTGCTTCTGCTGGGGAGCTGGAATGGAGTCACATCCTGTCCCTGCCCTTTACTGGGGCTGTGGGAGATGCTCCTGGTGCTACAGCTGTCTCTGCAGATTTCCAGGGATCTAGATGAGTTTTCTCCACCTTTAGCTTCCCTGCATGCTGTAGCTCAAGTGAATGACCCTTCTAAATTCTTTTAGCACTTGGCAGTGGGTGATGACCTTCATAAACCTATAAACCCTCCCCAGTGAGATGCACTGCAGCCAGGATCTCAGCACACTGGTTCCAGTTAGTCCAGAACTGACTCAAAGGCACCCATCATTTATAGGATCAAATGCCAGCTGTTTCTAGGAACGTGCTGGAAGCACTTGGTAGACCTGAAGGCTCCACAGACAATTGCATTTCCTCCTTAAGCCTTATCTTTTTCCACACCCTAGAAAAACCTTAGAGCTTATTCATTCATTAAAACAGAAGGGAACTTTCCTCTAATCTTTTCTGGGTGACTCACAGGCTGTCAGAGCTGCCATCAGAGGCGTGACCAGACCGTGGGGATGTTGTCCCAAGTTTCCTCTGGGCTTTTCAGCTTGGGTACCCCAAACAATGTTCTCATGGCAGAGTGGATTCCCACGTGTGTGCCAAGCAGTGGGTGACACCACAACGGGACTTCTTGGGGTTTGAAGGAACCGTGTGCATCCTCCTGTTGATCCCAATGGTCTCTAGACCCCACACGTGTGACACAGCCAGGCTGGAGAGCACAGCTCCCTCAGAGCCATGTGTGGGCTCCTGTTAGTCATTGTTTGCAAGGATTTGAGTGATGGCCAGCACTGATAGAAATGTCTACACAGCCCTGGAGATTCATAACTGTCGGCACAGAAGAGCCTCCTAGAGAAAATCCTTAGCCTTAAATCCCTAAATCCAGGTGCCAGGCCTTCATTGGCAGCTGGGGCAGGGATGCCAGCAGTTTCCTGGCTGCAGCTGGGAGGTTGGACAGGACACAGAGTCAGATTTTGCATGGAGCAGGTGTGAAATTCAGTTTAACTGAACTGTTCTTCAAACAGAAAGGAAAAATAGGGGTGACATTTGCAGCAAATGCTGCACTCAGCAAATGACTTCCCTGGGCTCATTGCTGTGCATTCACTTGAGGATTGCTTTGTTCTTCTCTTCCTTTGTGCTTCCTCTATCTCTTTATAAAACTGTCTTGGTTTTCATGTCTTTTCCATGGAGTAACTACACCAGTAATTTTGCAGTGAGGTGACTGTCAGGTTTCACACTGGGTTTATTTCTGATTTCTTTGAGCTGCCAATTTAACAAGGTGTGTAGAGCCAGAGGTGTTTGAGTGAATTCATGAGTGGGTACAGCTCAGGTGCAATGCATTGCTAAATTTAAAAAGGAAAGGAACATTATTTTGGGGATCTGATGGGTGGCACTAACTCTGACATCCCATGCATGGCTGGCTGGCTCTGGGCATCACCTCCTCCAGCCAAAGAGCCAAAAGAGAAAGGAAAAAGAGATACAAAAGCAGGTTTTGCTTGCTTGCTGAGAGCTGCATTTCTGTGTGTGCTAAACTAGGCTTTAGAAGCAAGTTTAGAATTTCAACTTGCATTTTTGAAGGAGGTTCCAACCACCTCTATTAGGGACATCCTGTCAGATGCTGCTGCTGCAGGGAGTTGAGCCCTTCATTTCTGGGAGCCAATTTGAAAGCCAAGTTTAAACATGCAGACCACTGTTTATTTCAGTGAATCATGCATGCTTAGGACCTGATCCTGTGAGCTCCAGAACATCTCCTGGGAGATCTTGAGAGCTCTCCTTGATACTGCAATTATCCCTTTTCAACTGGAAGACTGAGGCAGCAACTGTGTTGCTTGGAGAATTGCAAGGGAGGGCTCGGTGGTTTGGGTTCTGCTGATGAAAAAACCCATTAGGGGCGAGCTCACCCCATTAATTGCCCCTGTAGCATCTTGCAGGGTGGACAAACAAGTGGCTACATGAACAACAGAAGCAGTTGGACACACGGCCATGGGTTGTTCCTGCTTGTTCACTATTTATATCACAGGTCAGTTTAAGGAGCTGACTTGAAAACCATCACCTTTCCCATCAGCAGAACCCATCCATGTAGGGGATGGTCACAGCCACATTTTCTCCCATCACATTGTCCATTTTCTGCTTGGTGTGAAGCTCAGGGCTGCCAGTAGGAGGACAGTCAGGGATTTCTATGAGGTTTAAACCCATATTTACTTCAAATCATCACCTTTCCCTTTTTACTCAGACAGAGCAGATCTTGGTCTTAACCACTGGGCAAGATCAGATAAACCCAGCTCAACTGGATAAACCCTCCTGTATGAAGGAATGAAGCTGTGGCTGCCCCTGGATCCCTGGGAATGTCCAAGGCCAGCTTGGGACAGTGGCAGGTGTCCCTGCCATGGGGACAAGATGAGCTTTAAAATTCCCTTCCAACCCAAACCCTTCCAGGATTCAAAGATCCTGAGAGCACACCCCTGCTCACATGGGTTTATCTCTTTTACTGCACCTCCTATTTGCTGCTTGGCAACTGGAATAATATTATTGCACACACACATGAAATGATCTCTTACCTGCAGTTAGGGTTTATTTCTCATTCCAGGTGAGCAGATCCAAGCTCTGCCATTTTGAAGGCTGCTCTCGTTGCTGTTTGGAGCAGCTGCCAAGAAGGAGGCAGCTCACAGGGCTGAGGGGATGAGTCACATTCTTACACTCGACAGGATTAGACATTTCACTCCTTAATGCTTAAATGGGAGGTCATTAAAACAACCCTGTGGTTTGGGGAGGATAGCAATTCCATAAGTTGCTTATTTTGGTGGCAAGTGAAAAGCTCAGTTTGAATCTAAATTGGTTCTCAGTGTCGTGGCAGGGCAGAGCAGCACGGGCAGGCTCCTCTGTGCTGCTGCCTCTGGTCCTGCTTTGTCGTGTCCAGCCGTGCCTCCCACTTTCCTGCTGCATAGCAGGGTCCTGCTGGAGCTCAGGAGCTGCAGTGCCCCAGGCAGGCACAGGAGAGCCCCTGCTCCAAGAGCACAACATCGAGGGATCAGGAAAACAAAGGATATGGGAAACTCTGGGGAGAGATCAAGGCTGGAGGGAGACTCTTGTGTTTTACCTGGGGTTAGTAGTCACCAGCCTTTCTAGAGAGAGGTTTTAAAAAGCCAGTGGTACCTCCCCAAACCTCTCAAGGCAGGATCGTTTTTTACTGTGATAATAAAAATAACTTGCCCCATGAGCAGTGGAAGCTCTGGTTTCCTGCCTTGTTTTAACATTGTAATGGGATTGCTGGGTGACTACAAAAATGCAGCTTCCAACCCCAGCTTTTTCTGACACAGTATTTCCATCCTGCCAGTAAATTCTTTGGTGTCACATCTTCTGGGCTGTAGATTGGTCTGTCCTTCCCCAGCAGTGGTGCTCAGAGGCTGCTCTCCTCCAGGCTGGAATGTTCATGAAGCCCCTCACCTGTGGCACAGCTAAATTAGGGCTTAAAAAACCCCTGCCATGATTGGGGAATGTGTGCACGTGGTCACATCCACTGGGAGCAGCAGGTTAAAACACGAGAAGTGAGTTCTGGATAAGGCCATGCTGGCTATGATCTGGTTTCCCAGACTGAGCCCAGGGAGGAGGCTGGACAGCAGCAGTGAGAGCATGGAAAGCCTTGGGAAATGTCTGGAAGCAGCAGCACTTCAGGTTGGGCTCACCCAGGGTACAAAACCTCAGCAGCAGGTTGAGGTAAAGCACCATGAAAATCATTTTCACAGCCCACCATCCCCGTGGAGCTGAGATGTGTCAGGCTGTGTCTCCATCACGGCTGCTCCACTCCCATGGAGCTGTGAGCAATTCCCAAACCCAAACGCCTTTCACCTTCTAATGGAGTGGTTGAAGCTGAGGGGTGGATGATGAAACGTGTTTCTCTTTAATCTGCCTGGATTAGGAATGTTTCATTGCTCACTGGGAAGAAACTCCAGCAGGAGAAGTGATGTTAACAGCAGCTAATCAGATGGTGCCAAAGCAAGTCCCTGCACATCAGGCAAAGCCTCATCCACAGGGAGAGAGGGGAGCACGCTCCCAGTTTGTCAGGGGGAGCACATGAACAAGGTTCTGAGGACCAGGAGCAAGTCCAGGTCATCATGGGGAAGGTTCCAGCCCTCATCCAGGGCAAACAGTGATTTCATTCCAGGATAGGCAGGAAAATAGAGAAAAAACCCATCTCAGTATTGTTTGGGAGCAGGTTAATACCAAAGAGAGGCAGTTGTTATATGGAAAGGAAGCTGCCAGGCTTTCTTAATGCTGGAGATAATGGAAAAAAGTGAAACCTGTAGTTATTTAAAGATTCTGAGTGAAAGACCTGCTGCTTTAAAAATTACTGAATTTTTTAGGCTCAAGTTTATTTGGGGAGTTGAGTGAGGGGCAGGTGCTGCTTTGTGGTTTGTAAGTTGGACACTTGGCTTGTGTTGCTGCTTGTTTCAGAGCTCTATTAATTTTATAAATTTTTAAAAGGAAAATAATTAACCCCCCCTGTTCTTTGGGAGATCCATACCTGCGTGGCACCTGGACTCAGTGTTCAATGTTCTCTGTCAGTCTTACAACCATGTGGCAGTTTTGTGTGCATCCCCTTCCAGAATTGATGCTAAAATCTGGTTTTGACTTGCACAGATTCAGAGCAACTCCATTGGCTTCAAGCATCACTTGGAGAAAAATCTGGCACATGGTTTTCTTCATTTTGTGTTCCCACAGGACCTCTGGTCCCATCTCTAGGTTGGATGTTGTACTCATATATTTCAGATATCATCTCACCCACTACCAAAGTATCTCTCAGCCTCTTTCTGTGATCCCTGACTGTTTCCTGCTGCTGGACACCCTTGGTTTTATCCAAAATGGCTTCAGCCTGAGAGTCTGATCCTGTGCCTGGAGTAAGATTTAACATTGAATGGGGAGCACAGACTTCAACTGTGCTTTCATCCCCACTGGCTGCTTGAATTGGACCTTGGACTCCCAAATAGTGGAGCTGTTTTTCTTTTTGAAAACCTGCAGTTTATGTTCTGCAGAACCTGCAGAGAAAACCTTGATTCCAAAGCAGTGTCTCATCTTCCTGCTGAGCTCTCTGACTTCAGCTCTGTGCCTTAACCATGGGGCCACCCCTTGTCCCCTTTGTAGGACTCATGAACCAAAGCTGATGGAAGCCACCAAAGAGCCCCAGCTTAGAGAAACCTCTGCTGTGCCTCCAGAGCTCATTCAGCCCAGGGCCAGCACAGGCTGGGCTGTGGTGGCTCCCAGAGCCAGCAGTGACGTGGTGGACAATCACCACATGTCCCTCACAAGGTTCACAGGGATGAAAAGGCTCTGTGCAATTGTAGATTTTATTTTTTTTTTCCCCTCTAAGGCCAGCGTTTGGCTTGGGCTCCCCAGTGCAGTTGAGTTTATTAATAGTCTGTTTCTCTGTTTCTGGAGCCGAAGTGACTCCATAGAGGGGAGTTATTCCATGCAAAACAAAACAGGAAAAGAAAACAATGTTCAACCTCTCGGTGCTGGAGGGGTGCTCAGAGAGCTGCATTGTTCCACCTTCTCACATGAAGCAGAGGAGACCCAGGACAGAGCAGCCCTGGCAGGAGGAGGGTGCTGAGGTCAAGCCCAGGGACAGAGAGAGCATTTAGGGACGAAATGTGAGTGACTGCTGAAAATGAGTCTGTTCCTGGCCAAGTCACTGCTTTAAGCATTCAGAGAGAATCAAAGAGGGAACTTCCCAGGCAGCAGCACAGTCTGATCTTGATGGATCCGAGTGCTCATTCCCTGGGAAGGCAGCAGGATCCATGAATTCCCATTGTCACTGGCCGGGTGTGCTGGGCACTGAGACCTGCCCCAGCTACAGCAGTGCAGTGAGCATTTCCCTGTCTCTGAAACCTGAGGGACTCCTCATTTTGGACCCAGTGGACTCCTCCTCCACCCCTCTGCTGCTGGTTTGATGGGTGCTGCTGGTTTGATGGGTGCTGCTGGCTCCTCACCTCACCCAGTGCTCAGGTGCTTCAGACATGGGGACAAGGTGGAGCAGGGGCACAGAGGGACAGAAGATCCAGGTGAAAACACCCAGGACCAGGCAGGCAGGAACAGACTCTTCTTCCAGGGACTGTGAAGATTAAAGGAGACCTCTCAGCTCAGGAGAGCCTGGGAGGATGAGGTTGGAGTTACAGAATTGTTTAGGTTGGAAAAGACCTTTATGATCACAGAATCCCAGAATGGTTTGGGTTGGAAGGGACCTTAAAACTCGTCCCATTCCACTCCTGCCATGGCAGGGACACCTTCCACTACCCCAGGGTGCCCCACCCTGGCCTTGGACATTCCAGGGATCCAGGAGCTGCTCTGGGCACCCTGTGCCAAGGCCTCACCACCCTCACAGGCAGGAATTCCTTCCCAATATCCAATATAAATACATAACTAATATCAAGTCCATCCATCAAGCACAGCCATTAAGCCAGTTGTTTCTTTTTGAAACTGATGTTGTGGGTTTTTGTTTGTCCTTTCCAAGTCTTCATCCCATCCTGGCAAATAAAGCCACGTGGGCTGAAAAGGACACAGAGAGGAGAAATAGAATTGTTCTTATTGCAATTATTGCTGTAAGCAACCTGGTGGGAAACACAGGAGACAGCTGTTCCTCAGGAAAATAAAACATGGAACTTTTCCCATGGCAGGGAGAAATGTTCTTTATCATAAAAAACCCAGCATCATCCATCCTGCCTTCCCCCTCCTCTCCCCAAACATAAAATACTCCTCACATGCCTCGTTCTGCAGTGCTTTGAGCATTGCTGGCTTTTTTCACTGCCATATTTCAGCGTGTGCCCCTGTGACAGACAGCAAAGTGCCTCCCATCAGCTTTAGAGCTCGGGATCATTTTCCTACAGGAGGAGAATAAGTTGTAAACACCCCCTGAACAGGGCTGCTGAAGCCTGGGATGAGTTTGGGGAATTCCATGAATCTTGGTGACAGTTAAAGGTATCCACTTAATGACATCTTCAGCTTCCAGCAGTCCCAGAAAGTTTATTACATTAAATCTGGGATGAAAATGGATCATTGGCAGTTGCAAATTTTTGTTCTAGTTCTGAATAAGCCAAATTATTTTCTGGGAAATGAGGACTTGAACAAAAATGTTGGTTGAATGCATGGATGGATTTGCTCTCCAAACTTCATAGCATTTCAAAATTAGAATGAAGTGTCGGTTAGAAATGGAGATGATTTCAACTCAAAGAGTCAAAATGCTTCATTCTGAAATTCTTTCAATTTCTTCTCATTGAAATTCCACATCCAAATTGCAAGGAAGTGACCAACCTTGTGCTGGGGCACGTCTGAGACAGATAATTTTGAATCTTTAGCTTAAAATCACTCATCTGGGTGGAGGAGCACAGGGCCCATGAGCAGCCAGGTCTGAGGGAGGGTGAGCTGGGCACCAGGTAGGCTGGAGGTAAATTAACTCATGACTCCACAGTCAGCTCCTTTCCCTCCCTTTGAACACCACAGAATTCCTCCTCCTTAGTCACTATTTATACAGTTGCACACAGATTCTTTCTTAAGCATTCACATATTTTATGAAGTCAGAAAACACTTCTAAGATGCAAAAAAGCCTGATGGTTTTAATGAGTTTAACAATAAACAGGCAGAGACTAAAAGCGTGCACAGTGCTGGGGTCAAACCCACACTGAATTTCCACTGGCCTCAGCTCAGAGGAGCTTCAAGCCTGTGCTTTCACTTCCAAATCACGCTGGGCTGCTGAAAACAGAGTTTTTACTCATGCTTCACAAATAAATGGGGAATTTTGGAGTGCTGGGGGTCACTCAGAGCTCATTGCTGGGTGCTGCTTTGGCTGAGTTTTTGCAGAGGAACCCTTCAGTTTAGGTTGCTGGTGGCACCCAGCACTGATCAGGCAGCAGAAAACTTTCTTCACATGCCTTTACATTTAACGGAGGCAGCTTAATTGTTTCTCAATGAAAGCCCAAATCTGCAGCAGAGGCATCGCTCCACGCCAGGGAGAGGAGCTGGGATTAAAGAGCTGGCAGGGAGAGACCCTTATGCAAGGGCAGGAAGATCATTCAGAAAGATCCATAAAACACGAGACAAATCTTTAAATATTTATTAAAAACAAAGTTTGACTGTTAATTCCCCCTCACACATGACCCGTGAAAGAGATTGTAGAGATGGGGAAATGAAACCACAAAGCCAGTAAGGGATTTGCCTGAGGCCTCGGCCATAAATCAGCCTCTCAACTGGAGAACAGCTCTTGCTGCTCCCTCCTGACTCCATCTCCTCTCCCCAAAAAGCACAAAGGGCCGAGGTTTCAGCTGTGTCCCCCCAGG
Organism: Sturnus vulgaris; assembly: GCF_052056855.1. Lineage (NCBI taxonomy): Eukaryota > Metazoa > Chordata > Aves > Passeriformes > Sturnidae > Sturnus > Sturnus vulgaris. The sequence goes on from NC_142255.1 coordinate 19,140,842, forward strand.
TGCCAGCTGGGAGTGATGCTCAGCAAGGTGCCAGAGCTCAGGGATGAACCCTGCAGCTACACAGGGAGCACAGGGAGTGGCTGTGACCTCCTCATTTCTCCAAAACTTTATCCTGCCGTGATGAAACAACCAGAGGTGATGAAACAACTGGGAGTTGTTGTCTCCAGCTTGGGAGTCAAGGCTTTCCTGGCCTTATCAATGAAAACATACCTGAGTTTTAGCCAGTATTCTGTGTCGTTAATGGGGAACATGAGTGGTGTTGGCAGTTTTTTGTTTAAAAAGAGCGTTTAAGTCTCTTTTTGGAGTCTTTCTGATTTTACTCAGCTGTTCTGTGATTTTTCATTTGGGTGGCTCAGTCCTTACCTGTGCAGCCACGAGGCCAGCTCAGACCAGGAGCTCTGGTCCCACTCCTGGGGACAAATCGGTCTCTCTCCATCCCCTTTTACAAGTTTATTGAGCCTTACCCCCAGAAGCCAGGTTCCCCAAACCCCCCTGGGTTCCCCAAACCCCCCTGAGTTCCCCAAACCCCCTGAGCTCCCCAAACCTCCCTGAGTTCCCCAAATCCCCCTGGGCTCCCCAAACCTCCCTGAGTTCCCCAAATCCCCCTGGGCTCCCCAAACCCCCCTGGGCTCCCCAAACCCCCCTGAGTTCCCCAAACTCTCTGGGCTCCCCAAACCCCCCTGAGTTCCCCAAACCTCTCTGGGCTCCCCAAACCCCCCTGAGTTCCCCAAACCCCCCTGGGCTCCCCAAACCCCCTGGGTGCTGTGTCCCCACCATGTCACACTGCACAGATGTGCCTGTGGAGCCTTGGCCAGCGCCACTTCCTCCCGTGGGACTCTCCAGATAAGTCACTTGTGTATTAAAAGTTGTTTACCCCGTGCTCCAAGCAGGATGCTTCCCTTATCTGCAGGCAGAGCCAATTCCCCCAGTGCCTCCGTCATTCCTGGCTCCTGGCTCTGTGTTATCTCCAGACCCTGCCCCGAGCAGCCCCCGGGCTCACAGTGCCCACTCCAGCTCTTCAAAGGCTCAGAATTGCTCTGTAATTTGAATCTTTAACAACACGTGGAGAAATCTCCTGGAGCTGGCCTGGGTCGTGTCTCTGAGTGGCTTCATAAATATCACGCTGAGGAATTTGGGTTTTCTCGTGTGTGTGTGTGTGTGTGTGTCAGTGAGGGATGCTTGTATTCTAAAAAATGCATTTTCTGCTTTCCCCTAGAAAAACTACTGCAGATCTACTGTGCATCTGCTTTTTTTCACCCTTCCATCCTTGTCCCATAGCTCTGGCTCTTGCACCCTCACCAAGGGCAGGGTTTAGCCCCCATCCCTAATTCCCAAGCCAGAAAGTTCCAGTGGCTCCTCCTGGGCCACCACCGTGGTCAAACCCCCATCCCCATCTTCCTGAGATGCAGAAGCCACATGCAGAAAATCAGGATAGGAAAAAAAAAAAAAAAGCTCGATGGAATGTATTTATCTGAAAACAATAGTGTGTCTGGATGGAAAAGGCAGCGTTTTACACCAATCATGTGGTTGTTATTAGTGTTTTCCAAAACACCCAGAGGTACCTTATGTGTTAAATAAGGGTGGCCTGGCTTATTCTGCTTAAAAAGCAGAAAGTGCATCTCTGCACCTCGAACTGCTCTTGTGTTTGAGCCCTCACTGAGGCCCAGCTGGCTGCCAGAGGAATTTCCCATTCCCCCAAATCTGCAGTCCCGGGGCTTGAGCTCAGCCCAAGATGCTGCAGCAAATATTTATGGTTACATTTCAGAGTTCCCTCTCCAGTCCCTTCCCTAAAGCAGGAGAGTGTCCTGGACCTGTGGCTGGAGCCTGGGCTGGTTCTGGCAGCCCTGCTTGGGATGTCATTCCCAGTGCCCCAGCTCTGGGTGCAATCCCGGGCCAGGTGCTCTGGGATCACCCTGCTTGAGCAGGGACATTGGACCAGATGTCCCCAGCTCTGGTCCCTTCCAAGCTGACCCGTTCTGTGGTTTTGGGCTCTGTGGGTTCCCCATGGGGATGATGCTCATGGGCAATAGGGCAGCACCACGGCTCCAGCTCCATCCTTTAGCCAGGCTCAGAGCTGCTGCAAGGAGGGATTGTTTGAAGCTGCTCCAGGGTTCATTTCCTCGGCTGAGGCAGCCCCAGAAACCCAAGATCCACTGATAGCCATTGAGCAAGGATTTCCATTTTTGGTGCGAGCTCAGACTTAAAATAGACAGTCTTGAGCGAGGAAGAAACTCTGTTGACAGAACATAGGGAACATTCCTCCAGTGTACTTTTGCAAAGGACTATCTCTGTCTTTAATCTCCACGGCGTTTCCTGCAGGTCTCCCGGGCCCAGCTTCCCTCTCATTGTTCCTGGCGCTTTTGGAAATGACCTCAGGCAGTTTGCAGTGACTGGCGACCCACGGTCAGAATGACTAACCCAGTCTGTCTCCATCCCTTGGACATGTCCCATTGACTAAATAAATGACAGGCACTGACATGTGAATAGAAACAAAAACAGCCTGACAAGTGAAATCTTAACTCTTTGGAGCAAAGAGACGTCTGGACTCGGGCTCATCCTGCGCAGGGAATCGCTGCAAAAATTCCTGACAATGGTAAAAACGCAGCGAGGCTCCCCAGCTGCTCAGGACACATGCAGACTGGGGAGACAAACGCCTCGAATATTACTTTTAATTGTCGAAAATTGGTTTGTGCAGCTTTTTATCTCGGCACATCTTTAATTAAAAGCGCAGCTCGGCGTTTATGCGGCCGTTTGGGTGTCTGGGCTCGGTGTGAATAATTTGAATAATTCCACTGAACGTTCCAAGGGGCAGTGAGGACAGAGGCTGTGTCTGTCCATCCCAGCCCTGTGCTGGACCCACAGCTCAGCACAGAAGAGCCTGGAGATGCTTCCTGCCATTCCCATCCCCACTTACTGCACAGAGCCACCCTTTGGAGATCATTTTTTTGCACAGATCACCCCTGGAGAAATGATCCTGGCTCCTCAAGCCTGCATGGACCTGCCTGCACCGTTTTAAGGCAATACATGAATTTACAGCCCTTCTAAAAGCCACCAGTGGTGTCCCTGCTGTTTCAGGGACAGAATTCCTCATTTTGCCCAGCTCCCTCCATCCCAGTTAAGTGACACCAGAGTCTGGGAACAGGCCTCACCATCCCAGCATGAGCCATTTTTTAATGCTGTCTTTTTTGGTGCTGTTTATGCACCAAACTTGCTGTCTTTGAAATCTAACAATAGTTTTACCAATAAGAATAGAATTAGTGTTAATAAGCTACATTTGTGGATTTTTTTTTTTTGTTGGAAAAGTAGGCGAGTATTCTCTTTAATATCAATTAAATGCTGTAATTACAATAATTAATAATGCTATTTAGCAGTTATTAGCACTGGGTGCCTTGTTAGGATGTCTGTATTAGCTCAGGTTTAATAATGAGCTTCATAAAAATCCAAAAAGAAGAAAATAATGATACGGGGAGTGGTTGAAGCGCTGTGGTCTGAGGGCTTCTTGCTTTAATGCAAGTAACAAATAATTCCCTCTGGCTCTCAGCATTTGTGGATAAGGCCATAAAAAAGGAGAAAAAAAAAAAAAAGAAAGAAAGGAGGAAACCTCAGCTAATAAAAATGCCACCCTGGCTTTATGGGCGCACGAGGAGCGTTTGTTGTTTGGCTAATGATGATGGGAACAGCTCCTGTCGGGGTGGCCGATGTCCCTCTGTCCTCCTGCACATGTCCCACCTGTCTGGAGAGCACAGGGACACGGGTGGCACTGGGAGCTGGGTCACTGGCACTGCCATGGGCACAGCCCTCGGCTGGAGGGGTTGGCAGGACTTTTAGCCCAAAAATTTTGTCCTAGCTTGGCTTTGGGAATTTATTGTCTTTTTTCCCTTGTCCCGAGCTGGTGCTGAGCAGCTGCTGTCCCTAGCACAGGGCTGGTGAAGCTCAGTGAAGAGAGGGAAGGTGCAATGAAAAGAGAGAGACAAGAATTGGGGTTTGGTTCCTGCAATCCCTCAGCTGAGCTCTCCCCACTCCTCCTGTCTCGTTGCTTTTTTGGTCTCGGTTGCCCACATCTGCTCACGGTGCATCAATCATTTACCAGCTGAATAAAAGAGGCTGGGAGCTAAACCCCACTCATTCCTATAAAATCAGGGGTTTTTTTTGTCGAGTTCCTGCTCCACTCGGTGCTCCATGCTCTGGTTCTCAGCCCAGCACGTCCTGCTGGGCTGTGGGAATCTGCACACAGCAGGTCAGTGCTGCATCCCCGAGCCAGGCTGGGTCTAGCACAGGCTGCATTTTGGGAAGGGTGGGCAGTGCAGGGTCAGGCTGGGCAGTGAGGTGTTCCAGACCCACCTCAAGAGGTTCAGTAAAGGTCAGAATTCAGCTGGGACCTGTCTGAGGGGAGGTGATAGGTCCTACACCACGGCTTGGCTCACCAAAACACCAGCAAAAGTGTTTAGTGCCATGTCCAGCTATGGAAAACCCCAGTCCTGGCTCCAAGGGGATGGGAAAGGGTCTGCAGAGGGCACCTGCACCCCAGAGCTGCCTGACATGCCCACGGGTGGCTGTGCTGGCAGCCAGGACCCCTGAGCAGCAGGGAGAGGTGCTGCTGGCACCCACAGAGCCCTGGGGAAGGAGCTGCTGCTCCTCATCCTCCCCCAACAGCCTGGAATGTCCGAGCCAGCATTTTCCTGGACAGTCATGGGTTCTCAGCCGAGTTTGAGGAACAGAAGAGCCAACCCCGGGGGTGCCAGCTCAGAGAGGGATTTTTCTCATTCCATGGTGTGGCAATGGAATGGAGAAGATCCCCTGGAGACCTGCCTGGCTTCCAGCCACCATCTGCCCTCTCAGCAAAGCCTGCTCCTGTGCTGGCCGTTCAAGCTGGGTGTTTGCTGGACCAAACTGTGTCCTGCTGTGTCCTGCTTTCTATTTAAGGGTGATTTGCTCTCAGTAACACCCAGAGGTGCCAATGACTTCAAGGTCAGCTCCTTTCCTCCCTCATCCTGCTTTCTGTTGGAAAAGCAGCCCCGGAGATCGTGCAGCCAGCTGCCAGCAGGGACACTCAAAATGCAGTTTCAACACAAAAAGAGATGGAGCTGTGGTACTTCAGCAATGAGTGCCTCTGGCTACCTTTGGTCCCGACTCAAAACAGGGAATCCAGTATTCCCTTTTCCCCATAATGATTTTCATATCCCCGTTTAGAAGTTGTGAGAATTTTGGGGAAGCATCAGCCCAGCCTGTGCTGATCCCACAGCCGTGTCCCAGGACTTCAGAAGCCTCCCTTTTTCAATTTTCCCTTACTGCCTCTCCAGCCAGTGACTCAGTCCCTATTTCTATTCTCTTCCCACTTCTGTTCCTGCTTCTCCAAAATTTTGGTCAGCAGCAGCAGCTTTTGCTAATGTCTTGTGGCTGCTTCTCTCGGAGTTATTATTGGAGATGCCTACGAAATAACAGTGCTGCTCTGTGAGACGCTGCTGCACCACTGCAGAAAATATTTACCAAAGCTGTGGTAAGCAGCTCTTTACTGGAGTGACTGGCGTCTGCTCTGAAGCTGCCCAGACGCCACTCACTCCAGCAAAGAGCTGCTGCAACAGAACAAATTGCCCAGGGCAGCAGATCTTGGGCAGGGAGAAAAGCCAGCAGCCCAGTCTGTCTGTCTTTGTGTTTTCTAAGGGAGAAAAATTATCTTTTTACAAGCCTGCCCTAGTTGGCTCTGACCAGCTCTTCCCAGAAAATACCATCATAAATAGGAGAGCAAACTGTTGCAGAAATGGACAGGTTGCCATTTAGGGCTGAACTTTTCTCAGATCTGCTTTGGTGTCTTCCTCAACCTTCCTTCTCCTCCAGCCCCGCCGTGTTTTTAGCTCCTGTTTCTAGCAGAGCACCACTGGATACAACAAACCTCAATTAAAATCCATTTTGGACATAAACATATACATTTATATATACTCCCTTTGCTTTCTGGACCAGCTCCAAATAGAATAATCCTTTTTTTAATCCTATCCCCCTGGGGAACTTCCACTTTTGTGTTTGCAAATTGTATGGGTAAACATGGAGAGGGGTAGATTTATTTTTTTTTAAGGACGCTGGGCTTGGCATGTTACACAGTTCCTTGCTGGATCACCGTGGTGGCAGCACACAGAGCTGTTTTTCTTGCTCAAATAATCCCTTTCCAGCTCAAAAATGACAATTCACCAAAGCCAAGCCAACAAGAACGTAAAGGGCAGTTTCAGAACTGAGTGTTATCTGCCTGGAAAAGGCTCCAGAAGGGCAGACTGTCTCCACAAGCTGCTGAATAAAAGCTGATAGAAGGACAAAGTCCTGGTGTTTGTAAGGGGGCTGTGATTTCTGGATGAGTCCTCTGGTTGTGATTCCCTTCCCATCTGAGCAGAGCAGCTGGTTCATGTGACAGAACTGGGCTCCTGTAGCCAGAGCAGGACAGGAGGGGTTTAGGGGCTGCTGGTCCTTCTGAGGCTGGGGAAGGAAGGATTGAGGCTGAGGTAGATGGTCCAAATTCCCAAATTCCCAAATTCCCAAATTCCCAAATTCCCAAATTCCCATGCAGGCAGAGGCTGGACTCAGCATGTGCATCTCTCTCCTGCAGGAGCCTCAGAGGCTGCACCATTTTTGGAGTTGCTGAAGGTGACTTTTCCTCCTCATCCTCTTCTTCATCTTACAGAATCCCAGAATGATTTGTGTTGGAAGGGATCTTAAATCTTATCTTGTTCCATCCCCTGCCATGGCAGGGACACCTTCCACCATCCCAGGGTGCTCCAAGCCCCATCCAGCCTGGCCTTGGGCACTGCCAGGGATCCAGGGGCAGCCACAGCTGCTCTGGGCACCCTGTGCCAGGGCATCACCACCCTCACAGCAAAGAACCTCCTAATATCCAACCCAACACTACTCCCTATCAGTTTTAATTAATTCCCCATTGTCGTGTGGCTCCAGGCTCTGGTAAAAAAATCCCTCTCCATCTTCCCTGTGGGCTCCCTTCAGGTGCTGGGAGGATCTTGCACCGTCCCCTCCTCGTGCTCACACCACTGTGGGAGCCACTGGAGTTCCCAGAGCACCACGAGGTGGGAATTCCTCCTGGATAAAGCCCCAGATTGAGGTTCAGCAATCAATGCCTTCATCCTCTCCTGCCTCATTTTCTTAGCTCAGCAGTTCAAAAGGAGAATCCCAGCCCTGTGCCCTCAGATCACCTTCTCATGCCACTGCCAAAGGGAAGCCTGGGCACATTTCATGGAGCCCTTCATCCTCTTCATCCTCTTCTGCTTTGCTGAGCTGACTCTGCATTTGCTGCAGGTATCCAAAGCTGCTCAGAGAGGATTGGACTTCCCAGATGGGATTTTCAGCAGCACTGGGAATGACAGGAGAAGATGCCTCTCCTGCTTCTGACCCTGTGACTGACCAAGAGCCAAGGTGTGCCTCTGGCTTGTTGTGCCATGGGAAAAATGGAAATTAATCTTTTATTCAGGAGAGAAGCCCCACTTTTCTCTCTGTGGAGGCTGGCAGTGTGTTTGGATGAAGGCACTCTTCCTGTGCTGCAAAACCAGAGACACCAATGCTTTCCTTGGATTGCAGCAGGGCTTTTCTGGGATGGCTTGAGTTTGTTTTCCTAAAAATGAAAGCAGCAGCACAGGGGATAATCCTGTACTCGTGGCACTGGCCTGACTTGTGGTTCAGTCCTTGTTTGTCCTGAGCCAAACCAGGGAACTGAACCCAATACTCCCTATCTCACATCAAGGCTCTCATCTCCAGTGCTAAAGTCAGACTCTTTCTTCCTCAGTAACTGCTTAATTATTTTTTACAAATTAGCCCAGCTCCACCTAGAAGGGATTTAAAGAATCCATGTCCCTGCTCCAAGCAAGGGACCTTTCCTGGGATGGGGACCACCAGGGATGGATGCCATCACCCACCCCAAGGACCTCTGGGGAGATGATTTTACCTCTGTGACTTTGACTAGAAATTCAGGCTTGCTCCCAGAAAACTTTTCCAAGCAACATTTCGTGGAAACTGGTACTTCACTACCCAAAAAAAAAAAAAAAAAAAAATTCTGGTTTTGCCGAAGTGACATTTTCTGACCCAAGAAAACATTTTGGCAAAAAGCTTCCCAACCACTCTGCTGGGAATGTGCTCTTTGCCATCAGTCCCCAAGGCTGGAGCGCCGGGGTGTTGAAATGTTACTACAGCCCTGGAAACTGTGAGTCAGCTTGTCCCCACCCACAGCAGATACTCGTGGGAAGGGCCTTGAAAAGCCTGGAAACTCAGCAGCTCCTGCCTTGTGGAGTTTCCATTAACCCGTTCACATTAATTCCTGGAGAAACGCAGAATTTGGTGAATTTCTGTTGGATTTTGCCTCTTTTTTTCCTCCTTCCTGGTTGTGATGAATTTTGGAGGATGTTTAATTTTAATCCATCACTAAACAATTTTGCTGTGGCCCCGATTCATCCCCATCCCTGAGCCTCAGGGGCAGCAGATGCAGCCTCACCATGGATCCAATGGGATTTGGGATGGATGGATGGATGGATGGATGGATGGATGGATGGATGGATGGATGGATTGATGGATGGATGGATGGAGAAACTCTGATCCCACTTGGAGGAAAGGTGCCAGAGCAAAGCTGGCCACTGAGCTGGGATGTAAATGCACCAACCTGGGCATGCCCTGGCTGGGCAGAGGGTCCTGCACTGATGTCCCAGGGTCTCCATGGGGTTGTCACACACTGGGACACGGCTGGGGGTGATGCTGCACCTCTGCTCTGGAGCTGGGAATGTTCACCTGGAGAGGAGAAGGCTCCAGGGAAATCTTAGAGACCTTTCCAGGGCCAGAAGGGGCTCCAGAAGAGCTGGAGAGGGATTGGAACAAAGGATGGAGGGACAGGACACAGAGAATGGCTCCCACTGCCAGAGGGCAGGGCTGGATGGGATTTGGGGCAGGAATTGTTCCCTGTGAGGATGGAGAGGCCCTGGCACAGGGTGCCCAGAGAAGCTGTGGCTGCTCCTGGATCCCTGGAATATCCAAGGCCAGGTTGGACACTGGGGCTTGGAGCACCCTGGGATGGTGGAAGGTGTCCCTGCCCATGGCAGGGGTGACACTGGATGAGATGTAATGTCCCTTACACCCCAAACCATTGCATGATTTTATGCCCCAGGAGGGTTGGCAAAGTGTGGTTACATCCCATGGGAAGGGTTTGCCAAGGCTGCAGCTCCTCCAGGATGGGGGCACAGGCTGAGGTGCTGAGGTGAGATCACATCTCTGCACAAAGGGTTTCAAGATGCCAAGGAGGTCTGGGAGTGTGGAGTCCAGCAGTTGGGAAATTCTCCATGGAGGAAAACTCTTCAAACATAAATTTTTTTTTATACTTTGGATTTATCAAAATGCCTCATTCTGATTTTAGCTTTTTCCATTTTGAAGAGGGTCCAAGGTCCTATCACAGTGTGTTACCACACAGGGTATAACATTTGCAAGAATAAAATGAAAAGTCAGTTTGAACTGGAAAATCATGGCAATGTCATGAAAACAAAGGAAACGGGACATTCTGATGTTGTCAAAACCTTTTTTTCTCTGGTTCCTTTCAAAATCAGCTTCCAGCAAAACCAGCAGGATTTTATGAGGCATTTTAGTTTTTGGCAGAGCCCCTGGCTCTGGCACAGCAGGTTTGTGGTGGTTTCTCTGGTTGGGCTCAGACACTGTGAGCCCCCACTCCTGGGGGGAAAAGGGGGTGCAAATTGTCCCCCAGCCCTCCCCACCCCTTGGGGGTCCCCATCTGCCCCCCATTTTCAAGGCATTAAAATAACCTACAAGTCGAGCTCTTACAGCATTATTTAAGTGTCAATTATTACTTTTGTGGTTTAACCTCTGCATTCTTCTTTATGACCAGGAATGTATCAAATACTAGAGATTGAAAAAAAAAAAAAAAAAAGGCAGAAAATGATGATATTAATTTTCCTTACTGAACACCTGGAGTACCACAGTCAGGGTTTGGGCTCTACTGATGCCTTTGAGGGTGCTGGCAATGGCAGGGCTGGTCCCTGTCCCCCTTTTTTCCCCATCCCAGCTGCAGTTTGGTTTTGGGAAGAGGTTGGTGCCCTTCTGGCCACCCACGGTCCTCTTGGACCCAGGAGGATTTGGCTTTCTGTTGTACCTGGGAGATCCATGTCAGATAACACTGGCAGGCTTTCAAAAGCTTCTCTCCAGCTTCCCTGCCAAGACCTATAGGATGTGTTCCAGAGCATCTCCCAGGAATGTTTGTTATTATGACAGGCAAAAAAAAAAAAAAAAAAAAAAAAAAAAAAAAAAAAATAGAGGGGTAAAAAAAAAAAAAAAGGCAGTGAAAGAGCACATTGCTGTTAATCACTAGAAATCCTTTAATAACCAACATTACTATAAATTATAGGTGCATTGTGACAGGCACAATCGAGGGCTCTGTTTTTGCTGCCCACGTTGGGGCAGGAACAATGTGCTGTTGTTGCAGGGGTTGGGATGGATGGCATTCAGGAATTGGGGCTGCTCCTGCATACCTGTGCCCTTGGAGATGCTCTGCTGCTCCAGATCCCATGAAAGCCCCATTGTTCTTCCTGCCATATTGCACACTCCATGATTATAGAGCGTTGGATGAGCGGGGAGACGTTGCTTGTTGGAATAATAACCTATTCTTAGCTCTAGCAGCGCTATATTTAAGATTTATATATATTTAAATGTTGGTAATTGCACATTTGGGACGTATTGTAATTTGGGTGACAGCTTGGAGAGACAGTGCTGGAAAGAAAAGCATCAGCTGCGTTTAGGGAGGTGAATCTTGGGGTCATGCAGGGCAGGGTGGTCCGTGTGGATTTTAAACAAGGGTTGGAACATCTCTGGAGCAGCGTCAGGATGGGCAGGGATGCCACCAGGGTTGGAAATCCATCCCTGGAAATGTCCCAGGCCAGGTTGGAAGGGGCTTGGAGCAACTTGGGGTAGTGGAAGGTGTCCCTGCCCATGGTAAGGGTGAAACCAAATGGGCTTTAAGGTCCCTTCCAACCCAAACCATTCCATGATTCCATGAGATCCAGGAAATCCCGAGTTCTACTTCCATGTCTGAAGCTGAATTTGGGGGTTTTTTTTGTAGCCCTTTTGTGCCTTTTCACTGTGAAAAAAAAGGCATTTTCCTCCCACAGTGGAGTGTTGGGTGACTTCAGTCCAAACCGTGGTACAGGTGTGAAATGTGGCTGCTCTGCAGGGCTGAGAGCTGAGCAGTGTCAGAGGCAGCAAGTCCCTCACAGGTTTTATATGGATTTTTATATTTTTAACCAGGCAAGCTGCACATTTCCTAAACCCCACCCCAAAACGACAGGGGAAAAGGAGCTTTGCCCCTGGTCCTACAGGTCAGAAGTGACCCCAAAATCAAGACCTATTTTCATTCTGTGTTTATATTGGTGCAAACATTGGTGGCACACACCTATGGATTTCACGCAGAGTATTTGATGTTACACTGATTAAGTTTGCTGTAAAAAAATATGGTAGTCTTCATCTAGTTGATTTAAATTATGTTCTTGGGTCTATTAGGGCATGTTTGGGGAAACTTGGACAGAAATTTGGACAGAAGCCTTCAGGTGTGGAAAAAGCCACCCAAAATTCCAAGAGAAAATCTACGAATATTCAGCTCGCCTAGGCTCTCTTGGTAGAAATAATTTCATTGGTTTGGGTTTGGGTGTTTTCCCCTTGACCGATCAGCTGCTGGGGGATTAATTGCCCAGATTAATTTTTGCTCATTAGCGAAGTTTTCAGGCTGGCCCCAGGTTTTTCCCGCAGCAAATTCCCACCGATCCATCCAAAGGCTGGGAGAAACTTCCCCGCATCCCCGGGGATGGAGCGAGGATGGGCAAAGCCGTTCTTGCTCCGAACCCCCGGATCCGCTTCCCTGGGCGCGTGCCCCGGCGGGAGTGGCTATTTTTCAGGAATGTATTTATTTATTTATTATATATTCGGGGAAGGGTTATTTGGGATGGGTCCTATCCAGGGGGGGGTGCAGCTCCCCACGGGGCACTCTGCCGCTGCGGCCGCGTGGGGCGGGACACGAGGCCGCCGCTCCCGGCGGTGCTGCCGGTGAGCCCGGGCTGGTCTCCATTCCCCCGTTCCCCCGGAGAATCGTTGATTTCCCCGTTGATTTCCCCGTTGATTTCCCCGTTGATTCCCCCGTTGATTCCCCCGTTGATTCCCCCGCTGCCCGCCCCGCGGGGACCGCGCGGCGCCGGGGCCGCCGTTCATTCACGGGCACGCCGGGGTGGGAGCGGGGCGGGGCCCGCGCCCCGCAACGACCAATGGGAGGCGGCGACTCCGCGCGTCACGCGGCCGCGGACCAATGGGAGCGAGCCGGGCCTGAACTTTTGCCACGGCGGACAAGTTGATACATCGCGGGGGTGTGTCCGGCGCGCGGCCCGCGGGGAGGGGAGGGGGGGCGCGTTAACCCCTGCGCTGCCACGACCTACTTCCACAGCGCCCCGCTCGCCCACCCCCCCGTCCCGCTCCGCCGCTCCCCGCGGGTCCATCCCCCCCTCACGCCGCTCCCCGGCAGCGCGGGGCCGCGCGGGGCTGCAGGACGGGCGGGCGCGGGGCAGCGCGGGGCGCGTGTGTCTTTAAGCGGTCGGAAACCCGAGCCGGTGTTTGCGCAAGGGCCGGTGCCGCGCGGAGCCGCCGGAGTGTCTAGACTGGCACATGATGGGCGGCAGCCAATGGCGGCGCCGCTCGCGAGGGGCCCCGCGCGCGCGCCCCGGCCACACAAAAGCCGGCGAGGGGCGGGCGGGCGCGAGCGGGCGGCGGCGGCGGCCCCGGGAGCCGCGCACGGAGCGCGGGGACCCGCCGGACCGGGGCCGCGCCCTGCGATGCGGACAAGGGACGCGCTGACAACCGGCCTGCGCTGCGGGCTCTGCTGCTGCTGCTGCTGCTTCTTCTTCGCCTTTCTGATTTAATTTTTTTTTTCCCTGTATATTTTTTTTTTCAATTTTTTTCTTATACTTTTTTTTTTTTTTTTTTTTTAAATACTATTTTTGGCTGAAGGGATCCGACGCCTCCGAGCGGCCCCCGGCGCCGGTTCCCCGCCGGGCGGCACCCCCGCGCCGGGAGCGCTTCCCCGCTCCTCCCCACCTTGTATGGTGGAGCGGCCGCGGGGCGCAGCCGAGCGCTGCCCCGGGCTCCCCCCGGCCCTCGCCCCCGCCGCTCCCCGCCCGGCCCCGCGTTGGCAGCCGATGTAGGGCACGGCGCGGCGCGCCCGAGCCCCAGCGCCGCCACGGGAGCGGCCCCCGCGGCGCCGTCTATGCCCGCGCCGCCCCGCCGCCCCCCCCATGGTGCGGCCCCGCCGCGGGCCGTCCGAGATCCGCTGGGCAGCAGCGCCGCGGGGAGTCCGGGCTGCTCCGGGGCTGCGATGAGATAGAGCCGGCGGCGGAGCGAGGAGCCCCGCGGAGGAGGGCGGGGGGCGGCGGAGAGCGACGCGACCCCCGGCCGCCCGCGGGTCGTATGTTCAGGTCCAAACGCTCAGGGCTGGTGCGGCGACTTTGGAGGAGCCGCGTCATTCCGGACAGGGACGGCGGAGATGGGAGCGCCAGGAGCGGCCACGACCTCGGAGCCACCGGCAGCTGCAAGATCGCGGAGAAAAGCCCCTCGGCGGAGCTCCGCGCGGTAGCGCGCAGCCTGCTGCTGCGGGAGGCGGAGGAGCGGCGCGGGGCGGCGGGCGAGGCGGCGCCGCGCGGGGACCCCATGGCGGAGCGGCGCGGGGCCCGGCTCCGCGCCCCCGGCTCCGCGCCGGAGAGCGACGGCCGGACCGTGACCTGCTGCCTCTTCTCGGAGCGGGAGCCGGGCGGACCCCAGCCTCCCCCTACCGCCGCCGCCCCCGGCCCCGACGGCGCGGCCGACGGCGGCTCCCCGGAGCGGCGGGGCCGGGAGGCGCGGGCGCGGCTTCTGCTGCTGGAGCAGGAGCTGAAGGCCGTCACCTACTCGCTGCTGAAGCGGCTGAAGGAGCGCTCGCTGGACAGCCTGCTGGAGGCGGTGGAGTCCCGCGGGGGGATGCCCGGCGGCTGCGTCCTGGTGGCCCGCACCGAGGTGCGCCTGGGGGGCCTGGCGGCGCCCCCGCACCTCCTCCTGGGCAAGCTGTTCCGCTGGCCCGACCTGCAGCACCCCGCCGAGCTGAAGCCCCTCTGCGAGTGCCAGAGCTTCGGCGTCGCCGACGGACCCACGGTCTGCTGCAACCCCTACCACTTCAGCCGCCTCTGTGGGCCAGGTGAGCAGCGGCGAGTTGGGTCCCCCCGCCACAAACAGCCACCGATTTGGGGGTTCGGGGTGTCTGACCCCTTCCTGGGTTTATCCCAACCCTCGTGGGCAGCGCTGCCCCGGCCCCGCGGTTTTGCGGGGATGCGCCTGGTGCGGGGTCCCCTCCGGGCATCCCCCCTCTCTTGGAACGAGCGGTTCCAGTTGTGCGTAAAAAGCTCTTTCTCATTATTGGTTTGGGTTTTTTTTTTTTCCCTTCCCGCGGAGTTTCCCCGCTCTCCGGGAGCCGGAGGGGCGATAATCGGCGGCTCCATCCCGCTGGCGCCAGCCTGGCTCGCTCGTATCGGAGCCGGGCGGTCACCGCCGCCGGCTTAAAGCCGCAGGCGCTTCGGGGGGGCTGCGGGGATGTCCCCGCCGCGGGGATCCCCGGACCCGCGGGCACATCTGGGGCTCCTGCATTTCCCGGGGGTTTCTCTATTTTTTTTATTTTTTACCCTGGGTAAAAGAGGTGAGCGTTTTCAAGGCGTGGGTTTGGTTTTCTTGAGGGTTTTTTTTTTTTTGTTTCAGCAATGCTCGATCGCGTGGCCGTGTCAGCAGGGAATAGTTACATGGTGCAGAGACATGGTGGAGTTTGAGGTGCAGAAATCGAAATGATATTTAACAGGCTGTACAAAAATGTAATGAAACTGGACAGCTGGATTCCCACTGCCAGAGGGCAGGGTTAGATGGGATATTGGGAAGAAATTCTTCCCTGTGAAGGTCTGGAGGCCCTGGCACAGGGTGCCCAGGGAAGCTGGGGCTGCCCCTGGATCCCTGGAAGTGCCCAAGGCCGGGTTGGACAGGGCTTAGAGCAGCCTGGGACAGTGGAAGTTGTTCCTTGCCTATGGCAGGGAGTGGAAGGAGATTATCTTTAAGATCCTTTCCAACCCAAACCATCCTATGATTCTATGCTGACTGTCCCTTTTTTTGGCAAGAACTTTGATTCTATTATTTCTTTTGCAATCTGGGCTCCTTCCTCGCTTTGCATCACTTCTTTCAAAGAAACTTCTTTTCTGGGCGTGCTTCTCCCAAAGGTCGCTAGAGGCTGGAGGCAGCTTTTTTATTCCAGTTGGAGTTGAGCTGCGTTTTCAGGAACGGGGCATTTATTTTAGAAACGGGAGAAGTTTCCCAGTCTCTTTCCTGCAGCCGTGGTGGTTTTCCCAGCGGTGAGCCAGCCCTGTGCTGGGAGTAGTAGAATGCAGAGCTGTTATCAAGTGGCTCCTTATCACTTTGATAGTGGGTGACTGTGCCAGGACCCCACCCGCGCCGGCTGGGCGCTGGGAACAGGAGCCAAGAGAAGGCCTTGGTGCCCTTTTCCACAAGTGGCTCCCTACAGGGATCATCCTGGTGGTGTTTCCCACCCAGTTTGCTGTGGGGTGATGTAGCTGAGGGGTGTGAAAGCTTTGAACGAGTCCCTGGTGACAGCAGGTCTGGCTGTTACATCCACATGGGGACATCTGCACCTTTATTTTTTTTATTTTGGGATTTATAAGCACCCTGTGAGAAGAGCACCCTGTTCCCTTAGAGGGGAGTGGGGAAGCTTTTCTGAGAAGCAATAGGTGGCCCCAGAGCTGTCCCACGGGGGATGCTGAGGTTCTTTCTGATGGACTCAGTCAGGCTGAGCTGCAGGTGCTGGCTGGGTGCTCCTGTGTTTCCGTGCTCTGGGGTCAGTGTGGTGCCACTGGTGAACTTCACAGTACAATTTCTCACTGAAGTCAGTGCCTGCTTAATGCTGATGCCTTGATACAGCCCATCTGCCTGCACACTCAGTTTTGGCAAGTCACAATTCAAAAATCATCACTATCATATTATGGAAGGGGAAAAGAAACCCCTCTAATCAGGGTTTGGAGTTGGTGAAGGACCTTCATCGACCTTCCCCATGGTCTTGACCCTCGCAGGAACAGCGAGACCTGGTTGAATGACCTGATTCAGCAAAGCACCTCTGAGGACTTGCTGAACTTGGAGCACATGACTGCTCAGTCCTGCTGCTTAAAGCCAAGCTCAGGAGCTTTGGAGGATGGATTCAGGGTGAGGGGGATCACTGTGGCCTCTGCTCCTGAGCTGCTTCTGTGCCAGGGCCTTTTGGGATGGACCAAAGTTAATTGGGTGGCTTGGTGGCTTAAGCCAGCCTGGCTCTGGTGCCAGCCCTGTGTGCCAAGAGGAGTCTTTGCATCACCCAGTCCTTCTTTTCAGTGCTTGTGAAGTGTTTGGGGAGCACTTGTTAAGCCCTGTGTGTTGGAGTCACGGATGGAAGGTTGTCTCCCAAGGCAGATGATGGAAATGTGGTTCTTGGGGAGCAGTTTTGTGTGACTCAATCTGTGGGTGTCCAGGCACAGATATGGGGCAGGGGGTGCAGCATTTTCAGTAGCAGAGCCCATTTTAAAAGTTCAACATGGAACTCCCATTCTTCAAAAATTAGGAAAACCTTGGTCTCCAGTTGCTTCCAAGTGTTTTGTTTTCCATTGAGTGTATAACCTTGGAAGAGTTCCTACCTCAAGAGAGAAAGCAAGAGGGTTTGTTGATAAACTGAACACAGAACTAACCTGAAGTTTTGTTTTTCCAGAGTCTCCACCACCTCCCTACTCTCGGCTGTCTCCTAACGATGAGCAAAAGCCACTGGGTACGTGTTTTGTCTCTTTTGATCTCCAGGGAACTCTTTCATGGTGCAGCCCTGGTGCTGGTTCTGAGACAGCCCTACCTGGCATGTCAGGCAAAAGCCAACAAGTCGGGGTTTTATGGCTGCTCATTATTTCTGAGCAAGCATCAGCTGACGGGTTTTAAGAAGTAAATGGATGCCAGTTTATCCTACCAAATTACCGTGTAGACACATGCATATTTTCCAAAATAATATGAAGCTCTATTTTTAATGAAGGCGTAATGAAAGGTTACCAGACGTCATGTTTTGTCTGTGTGTGTAATCTGCAGGAGTGGGAGCTCCTGGGTGCCATTTCCATAAAGGCCTGGCTGTGCTGCTCCATGCAGGAACCAGCTATTACCCTTCCTCTGCTCCTCACAAAGAGATGGAAAGTCTTTGAAACTCAGCCCTGTGTCATTTCTGAATGGGGTGTCACTTTTCCTGAGGAATTAGAAAAGGTTTTCCAAACCAAGTCGGTGAAAGCAGCTTTGGGGTGGGTAGGCTGGGTGTGGAGTGCAGGGTGCTGGAGAGCCTGGCAGCTCTGGATCCTGGATCCAGATGGATCCTGGTCCTGTGTGCTCCACGTTGGCCTGGAGATGTTTTGAGCTGGCATCGCTGCATCCTCACCATCCTTTCTCAGCCCTGCTTTTTGCTCAAGTAAATGGGAAGCAAAGACATGGGAGGGAAGGGAGCAATCCCACATCCCTCTTGGATTTCTTGCTGGGATTGATTCAGCTGGGGGCTTTCTCCCTTTATCCCGTGGCCAGTGATTTACTGGTGTTCATGGCCAGGGGGAGCTGCTTTTGCTGCCATGGCGCAGGGACAGGGAGGAGACAAATGGGGTTTGGCAGGGATAGGAGGGGACAGCAGTGCCTGCCCGTCCCACCCAGCCCCGGGGGAAGGCAGGAGCTGCCCCTGCCAAAGGTGAGTCCCTGCCCTGCCAGGCCTGGGAGCTGCTGGCAACTCAGCCATGTGCGCACCCTGTGCCCGGCGCCTTCATGGCCACAGGGCTATGACCAGAGTGGCCTGCAAGGCCAAGTTGGTTGTTGGTGGCTTTTTTTCCTTTTTTTTTTTTTTTTTTTTTTTTTTTTTTTGTTAGGTGTGGAAGCAAAAAAAAAAAAAAAAAGGAGTTGTCCCTCCCTGCTCTCCCCCTTCCAAGTTAATTCCCTTTAGAAACTGCTGGTGCTGCAGGGAGAGATGATAGTGAGAGACACGTGACTTTATTAAAACAACAGCCAGGGGTTGAAATTTGCTTCACTGGCTTGTTTGATTGGAAAAATAATAGTTAATCTGTGAGCAAACAGTTGAGCACTTAATTAGAGGGGTGTAAGCAAGAGAGAATAACAAAGACTCTTAACTTGTTAAAACAAAGTTTCCTTCGCTTCAGCAAAGAGGAAGGAAGGAAGCAAGAATAAACAGCTTCAAGAATTTTAATGGTGATAATTAAGTATAGTAACTCTGACTTGTTTAGAGGCTTAATGTAACTTTATCCAGTAAGCACCAAGTTCCTACTTGTTTGATCAACTTAACTGGAGTTATTTTTGTGGTCGAGGCAATTCAAACTTTGCATTTGCGTGGTGGAGCTACAAAGTTAATCGCTGCTTTCTGGCTCTGTGGAGAGTTTTTCTCTCGGGGAGGTGGTGGGAAGCCGAGCAGCCACGGGTGCTCACGTAGTGCTGGCAAACAGGACTAAAAGTGCTTTCTTTTTTTTCTTTTTTTTTTTTTTTTTCCCTCCCAGATCTATCAGATTCCACGTTGTCTTACACTGAAACAGAGGCTACAAACTCTCCCAACGTCACGCCCGGAGATTTCTCAGGTTGGCAGCTGTTGGTGCCTTTCCATGCTGGGGGCTGGTGGTGGGGCAGGACATCAGGAGAGGATTGGGGTCCTGATCCTGCCCTTGGTTTGTGTTTGGATGCGAAGAGAAGGACAAAAAGAGCAGTCATTTCAGTTGGTTTTTTGAAGAAGTCTGTGCTGTGCTAAGATGCTGTTTGTGGGATGGGCAGGGATGTTTTGGGTCATGCGTGGAGGCCAACCTGGAGCAATGCCAGGCCGCGGGAGTGCGGGCCCTGGTGGCCATGGGGCTGTGGGAGCCGTGAGGGCCGTGTGGGGCCTTGGCAGCCATGGGGGCCCTGGGGGCCGTGGCCACCATGGAGCCCTGGCTACTGTGGGGCCCTGGGGGCTGTGACCACCATGGAGCCATGGCTGCTGTGGGGCCCTGGGGGCTGTGGCTGCTGTGGGGCCCTGGGGGCCATGACTGCCATGGAGCCATGGCTGCCATGTGGGGCCATGGCCACCATGGGGGCCCTGGCTGCTGTGGGGCCATGGCCACCATGGGGGCCCTGGCTGCTGTGGGGCCATGGCCACCATGGGGCCCTGGCTGCTGTGGGGCCCTGGCTGCCTTGGGGCCGGCTCTGGGCCCTCCCCATCCCCATGGCAGGGCAGCGAGGCCCTTCCAGGGCTGCTGCTCTGTGCTGGTTCCTGCCGGCTCCGTCGGGCTGGTGTTACCTGTTGGGTCCTGGCCCCGGGCTGCAATCCCTGCTTTCATGAGCAGGCTCCCAGCTACAGAGCCATTGAAGATCTCGAACAAAGCTTGGCTTAATTAGGTCCTGGTTTTTACTCTGCCCCACCCTGCAACCTTTCATTCACTTAATGGGGCTCTGCAAGGCCTAGGGTGATTTTACCTGACAGCAGAGGTAGAGCTGGGGCTTTCCTTGGCTCTGGCTGCAGCGATCATTGCACATCTTTCTCCTTGGTGTCTCATCCCAGGCTGACTGTGTGTAGGACAGGAGGGGCCTGGTTTTAGGACCAGGTTTAATTTCTTTGGTTCACGGTCTGAGAGCTGGCTTGAAGGCAGAGGTGGGTTTTGGTGGAGCCCAGGTGCCTCATTCAGTGGCTGGGGTAGGGCTTGGACACCTCTGAGCCTCATTGCTGGGTTGCTGAGCACATGGGTGGGATCTGCTGCTCACTGGGGGGATGCTGTGAGTCAAGGGAGGTGCTGGAGGGGACCTTTGGGGTGCTGGTCCCTTGGTTGTGGTGTTTCTCTTTGTTTTCTTTCCTTGCAAGAGTTCACGGTCAGTTTGGTGAGACTTGGGCGTTCCTTGGGATGTTTGGGCCAATCCTAATTCCAAAAGGTGTTCAAACAGCACAGGGTCTGTATCGTGGCCCAGTGGCACATTTCCCTCTGGGAATTGTCCCTTCTCCTTGTCCTCCCAGGTGCCCCTGTGGTGGCAGTGCCATGTGCTGGCCCACGGGCTTTTGTTGTGTCCAGAGCAGAGGAACAGTTGATAGCAGGACTCGGATCATTCAGCCTTGTGCTCTAATAAATGTGTTTGCAACTCCTAACAAACATTCCTAGGGCTGGATGCACGTCCCTAAAGCTCCCCATGCCCGTGGCTTTTGTTGCAACTCGATAATTGGCATTAATTACAGCAGCCAAGTTGGAAACTTGGGTTCCTGAGCATGTCATGGTTTAGCTTCTCTCATGGCTCAGTCTTTATGGGACATCTGGTGGGTTTGCTGGGAGAGAAGAGAGATTTTAACTTTTCCTTGAACAATATAATGATAACATGTGACTGAGATTGTGCTGAAACCGGATCCCTGCTCTCCCCCTGTGCCGTTTCCAATGGTGTAACTTTTAATAAGAGTCTGGGGCTGGGTGATTTATTTGTCCCCAGTGCTCACAATTGCTGAAAGAGGATAAGAGCCCTGCTGAAGTTAACCCATACATGTCATCACGGGGAAATACAAGGGAAAAACCCACTTAGGCTCTAGTCTACCTGCCACATTTCAGTTTGTTTATTCTCCATTTCAACTCATTTAATAGCTCTGCTTGAAGTGTAGGTCTGTGGGAGTGACACACAAAGCACATGGTCCTCCCTGTCTCCTCTTGTGTACCAAGGGAGCTCGGTGTGCATTTAACTCTTCTTCCAAAAATAAGTACATTTTGGATCTAGCATCCAGCCACTGCTATTTATTGGTCCAGCTTTGATCATCAAAAAGGCTTTTCCTACAAAAACCACAAAATTCAATTTTGTATAACAAAGAGAGCCATTCTTCTCCTGTTGCTCCTTTACTTGATGAGCTTCTAAACAGGAGGTTTTAGCATGAAGGCAAAAGATGATTTCTGTCATATGTGTAAATTTAAAAAAAAACCAAACCTTCTTTTTGAAGTAGAGCCTTTCATGGCTATAATAGTGCCCTTAAAAAGAGGGAAAGTCTTCAGTGGAGTAGCAGGCTCACTGTAAAGTTCAGAGGAACAGTCAGTGCTAACTGGAAGCACAAGTTGTGGATAGTTGGGTGGATATGACCTGGATCCAGGGCTGATACCCCAGAGCCCTCTTCATCTCATGTTCAAAGCATTTGGCTTTTGGAACAAAGTTGTTTGTCCAAGGATCAGTGTCCAGCCACAGCTTTTCCCTTGGAATGGGGATGCTCCTGTTATCCCAGTGAGGTGCAACGGCCTGGAAAGATCTGGGTTGGTGGGAAAAGGCACTTGGAGATGTCTGACCCCAAAGTTTCCTCCTTCTGAGCTCAAGCAGTGCCACATTCAGGCTTGTGAGAGCACCAAGAGGGGCTCCATCTTTCCCTCCTTCGATTCATTTCTGCCTGTGGAGCAGAGCTGAAGAAAACCTGCTGTTTGAGGAGTTCTATTTTAAACCCAGGTGTTTCCCTGGCCTGGGCTGAGCCTGTCTGTCCCCTGGGAGCCAGCAGAGCCTTGGCCAGTCCTGGCGTCCCCGTGGCTCCCAGCCGGAGCTGGGGAAATACCAGGGAAAGGGCAAAATCCAGCAAGGCAGGAACAAAAGCTCAGCCTCGTGACTCATAATTGGTGGAACATTTGTAGTAATTTTTTTTTTTTTCCTTCCCCTCAGACTTGGCTCCTCCAGCACATGCCAAGAAGCTGCTGTACCCGTTAGACTTGCCAGGCATGTGGAGGCTGAGCTGGGATGGGATGTGGTGGTGGGGACGTGCTAGAGCAGCTGCTGTGGGCTTTGGGATTGCCTGCCTCCCTCTGAATCCCACAGGGCTATCCCTCACCTTTCCTTAAAACCCATGGAATAGCCCCATTGCTGTTGAAAAAAGCCCCATGGCAAGCATTGGCCAAAGTTCTTGTTAGTGCTGGCTTTAAATTCTGGAGGACAGGTAGGAGAGCAAAAGGTGGCCTTGCACCTGTAGGTCTCTGTGCTGCCCATTCCCAGGCAAGATGCTGGTTTATTTTTTCCAAAAATAGTTGTTTTGTTTTTTATTTTAACTTTGAAATCACTTCCCATGTGTTAAAACTCTCCAAGAGTTTCAGCTCTGGTGAATCTATGTGCTGCTGAAAACGTGCATGCTAAAGAAGAAATATTGAATTGGTGGTTTGTTGGAGGGGGGATGAATTCCTCCAAAAGCAGCAGGAAGGTGTTTTCCACCTGGAAGTGGAAACACAGGCATGAGTTTATTCCCAGCAGCTCTGCTGATGTCCAGAAGGTGCTGGGCTCTATGTGGAGATGAGCTCTGCTTGGTGACTGATGATGGTGGAGGAAAGCTGGGAATTAACAGAGAGAAGAAACAGAGACTGAATGGACAGCATCTTATTTAAATTATTTCTGTGGTTTTTTGTTGTTTTTTTTTTCTGTTTGGTTGTTTGGTTTTTATGCCTGGGAAGATGAGGAGGTTTTTTCAGGGCAGTGGTGGGGCTGGGGGCATTGGATTTGTGGAGCAGGGTCCCTGCACCACCAAAGGGAGGAAGAAGTCAGGATCATCCATCCCAGCTGGTGATTCAGCCCTGTTAAGGCAATGCCACAGCTCCAGGGAAGAGCCAGAGGGTTTTTTTTCTGCTTCCAGCAATATTTAGGATGAACTTAAGGAAGCATATTTTAAAACCCACTGAATGGAGAAAGTGAACGTCTCCCTTCCTCTCCCCCCAGAAATAACAGGCTGCAGGATTTATGCTAACAAGGAAATTTATGAAGATCCTGTGTGTTAGGAGTAGGAAAAAAAAAAAAAGCCCATTAAATCTGTCAGGCGGATGTGTGTGGCAACTGGGCAAACATTGCCCTTTCCGGGCTGGGGGAGAGATTCTGGAATTACCTGTTAATAGAAAAAAAAGGGTATTTTTCTCATTAAAAGGGCAGCAGTTTCTTGTGGGGAGAAGTGTTGGGTTTTGAGGATAGATCCTGGCTTTGCTGTGTCTCACTGCCAGCTCTGAGCTGGGGGTTGGGTCTGACCCAGCACCACCCTGGAGCCTTTTCATCCCTTTTCCCCCCCTCTTCCTGCAGGAACAAATCCTTTAAAAAAAAAAAAAAAAAAGACACAACATATCTGTGCATCCAGTTTAATCACAGACAGATGTTTGTTTGGGCCAGTAATGGTTTTGGTTTCTTTTTTTCTTTCATATTTAACTGTAGCTTTGCTGGCTTGTCTTCCCCTGTGCAGTGTAGAACAATCAGGGTTTGGCTAAAACCTCTCCTGGTCGGAGGAATGAGCCTGGTGCCAAGAGCTACTTCTTTGATGCAAAAAAATACATCCTGGAGGTGCTTTGTCAGATGTTTTTATATTAAACAGTTTTCCTCCATAGTTTCAGTTTGCCAACGGGAAATAAAGTGCATCTATTTTCCAGTGTGCTTCAGAGAGGAATTCTTTGCTGGCTTTGGAGGCTTTTCTCACATGGCTGTGGATGGCCATGGATGTTGGGATCCCCATGGGAGAGCTTCAGAGCAACAACCTGCACTCCCTGGGGGTTTGCTCAGGTGCAGCTTCTGGGGCTGGCATCAAAGGCAACTTCTCCAGCTATGGGGTGAATCATGGATTAGTCCCTGAAAGGGAAGGTGGGGAAGCTCTGGGAGCTGATCCCTGTGCTTTCAGTGCTATCTCTTTCATAGAGGTGCAGGTGTGCTTTTATATTTTGCATTATTTTATATTTTGCATTATTTTATATTTGTCTTTCTGGGGTGGTGATAAACCCACTGGAGCCCGTGGATTTAAGGAAGGCAGTGGGTTTTTCCACATTCCATTTGTCCTTACCACGCTGTGGGGCTCAGGTGGCAGCTCCTGGAGTCCAGCCATTCCTTTGGAGCAGGAGGTGAAGGGATCATTGATTGTGTAGCCAGGTGGGCTCCTCATTGTGTCCAAATCCTGTTGATAGCAGTGCTTCAACCATAAGCAGACTTAACCCAGCAGACAATATTCTACCTGGGAAAATCATAAGCAGATGAAGTTGTTCAGAGCATTGAGCAAGCAGCAATTTAAGAAATGTTTTTTTCTAAAGTTAGATGACTTGCCAATGGAAGAGAAGCACCCTAAATCAAGGCTGGAGGGAGATATTACCTCCACGTGGTTGTTTCTCCATTAAAACCCTGTGGGATAATTCATGTTGGGCCACCAAACAGCAGCTGGAGCATCGAGCTGTACCTGAGCAGGCTCCCACAGAGCCGGTGGTGACAGGCTTTGGTGGCAGCAGATTTTCATGGGGAGGTGTCTGTGGCTCCATCCCTGCAGAGTGTGGGGCTCTGGGAGCAGGAGTGAGCTCTGGCAGGGGCTGTGCAGCTCTAGAGATGTTTCTGAAGGCAGTGACAGATGTTTGTATAAAATACCCCGTGGGTTATGGGCTTGTAGTACAGAGCTTTTGGTCTTGGGATTAGCACAGAGCTCAGGACAGTGATATGGGGAGGGGAAATTAATTTTATGAAGGCTGAGGGACCACTGAAGAATTTGCTGGAGGTGGGAAGAGGTGCTTTGTGCTGAAGGTCTCCTGAGGAGGGACATCAGGTTCCTCAGTTCCTCTGAGGTTTTGCATCCTGTGCAGCAAGGAGCAGCAGCCTCCAAAAATAGTCTGGCAGGAGGGCAAGGTGTCTCCTGGTCTGGGAGGTGAGAATGTCCCTTTGTTGTTATAACCATCCAACAGGCCACACTTAAGAAATTAGGACAATCAGAGCTCTCCCTAAAAAAATCTGGGCAGCTGGAGTTCAGAAGAAGGAAGAAAAAAAATCCAAACCGGCTGCCAGAGCCTCGGGATCATCTGCCTGGAGTGGCACAGGCTGCACAAGGGTGGAAGGAGATTGGTGTTATCAATATTGGAGCCCCATGGCTGGTGCAGAGATTAAAGCTGCTTTGCAGATGATGCCTCTGTATTTGTGTGCACACACAGCTCCTGAACTCCAAAGGAGAAATTTCCATGAGGGAGCCAGGCAGGATGATGCCCTGAAGTGAGGATTCCACGGGCAGGATTTGGGGAGCATGGTTCCCTTGGAGGCAAGACACTGAAGTTCTCAGTGTATTCCAGCAGAGAAGCAGACAGTTGCTTTTTTTCCCTCTGTTACCTGGAACTGGGATGGATTTTCACAGCTAGCCTGGATGTTTTCAACCTAGAAGTTCTTGGAGAAAGTACAACACCCAGATAAAATGTGTTTTTGTCTGTGGTTCATTGAGTAGTTATGATGTTTGGCCTTGAATCACAGAATAATCACATCCCTCTCTCCAAGCACCTAGGCATCGCTCTTAAAAGAAGAAACATCAGGAAGTAAGCAAGTTACTTAAAAGTAAATTAGTTTAATCTTTGTAGCCTAAACGTTACATTCTTGCACCCTATTAGGGGTTGGATACAACTTTCTAGGTAGTAAAAGTTCCTTTGATGTAGCTCTGGTTGTGTCCTTTAACCAGCATGGATCCAATGGATCCAGCTTTGTTTGAACTTTCTTTTTTCCCTGTGCCTGTGTTTTCCTTTTTAAAGGGATTTGCTGAATACTGAACACAGTGTATTTATGACCTTTGAAAACGGTGAATGTTTTGAAGGAGGAATTTTGGCTTCTTATAGGGGACCTGTAGAGAGAGGCTTGTGTTCACAGTCCCAGTAATAGATTTTTTTGTGGCACTTTGATGAGTGAGAGGTGTTTATAGGCTTGATTCATAACTGAGTTACCAAGGTTTTCCACGGAAATAACTTATTAAATGTGTGGCGCTCACCGGAGCGATTGAAGTCTGGAGATTTGCTATTCATCAAAGGCACCTCCTTTCCCAGCCTCCAAGACCTAACTCAGCATTTTACCTCTGGAGGATGCTCAGACCCAAAAGGGCTGTGTGGTGTGGGAGCTTGAGCTGGCTTTTAGGAAGAAATAAATAAAAAAAAAAAAAAAAAAAAAAAAAAGCCAAACTGGAAGGAGGAGGGAAAAAAAAAAAAAACCTCAGGAAAACATCCCCCCCGTCACTGGGAGCTGCTGATGGTTAAACCTGGTTTTCTGGAACACTGCTTGTTTGTGTGGATTTTGCTTCTCTGCTCCACAGCTGAAAAGTCCATCCCTTCAGTGCTGCTGAGGGCTTTGAAGTGTCCCAAGCTCCTGGAACCACAGGTTCAGTTTACTGGCAAAGGAGACTCGGCTCTTTGTGCTTCCCAAGAGCCTGGGATTGGCACGTGGGGCTGTGATTCCCAGCTCTGCAGTGCTCCAGGGGATCCAGGTGCTGGGTGGTGATGGAGGAGGAGGGACATTGGCTCACTGAGGTCCCACCATCCTCCTGAGGGTTTGGGTGCTGCCTTGTCCCAGCTCTTGCTCTGTGCCTTTCTCTTGGTTGTTTCATCAAATCCTGGTTTGGATTGGAAGGGAGCTTAAAGCTCATCCTGTTCACCCCTGGTATGGGCAGGGACACCTTCCACTATCCCAGGTTTCTCCTGGTCCAACCTGGCCTTGGACATTCCAAGGATATAGCTTTTCTGGGAAACTGTGCCAGGGCTTCCCCACCTTGTCAAAAGTCCTTCTCCAGCTTTCCTGTGACCCCAGAAAATGGGTGTTTATCTGGAAAAAAGCATCACCACATGGGCAGAGTGCTGGGAGAATGGAGATTGAGGGGATCTCCAGCACTGGGGTCTGGGCTTGGGATGCTGAGAACTGTTGGATTCCTGTTTGGGTGTGGTTTTTTTCTGTAAGAACAAAAACATTTCACATGGAAATGCCTGTCTTGGCTGACCTCTTACAAGGCTGCTAATGCTGACTGGTAATGGCCTTTGCAGCTCCTGGGGCTGGAGCAGGGATCAAACAGCTCTGGCATTAATGTGCTGGACTGTGCTGCTGTCCCACCACCCCTTTCCCAGAGAAGCTTCTCCTTCAATGAGAAGCTGCTTCCTCATCCCAGGTTTTGGATATGGGAAAAAACCACCAGCATCAGAGGATATAAAAAGAATTAAACCCTAAGCTCTTCTGCCCCAGCATCTCCTTTAATCAGCCCTGCACCCCAGGTTTCCCCCTCTTTTTTTTTTCTTCATATTTCCCTAGTTTTATTCTTTAAATGGATAAGAGTTGCCTCTGATGCCCAGACCTGAAAAGCCTCCCAAAATACAACCTGTCCCTGCCTCTGCACAGGGCTGCAGTCTCTGGCAGGGAACAGGCACAGGCTGGGATGCTGCTCCCTGCCCTCAGCATTTTGCCTTTCAGGTTATAAAAGCCCACGTATGAAAAGTGCCAAAAAGTCAAATTCCCAACAGTGCAAGAGAGAGAGAGAGAGAGGGATGTGTAGAGAGTTTGTTTTGCCCTTCACAGCAGTTCTGTGTTCCTGGGGGATGCAGGAGGTCTTTGCTGAAGGTTCGAGGAGCCCACGTGCTCCTGTCCTGCAGCATCCCCCACCCTGTCCAAGTGCAGTTCCCAGAGCAAACCCTGGACCAGAGCCATCCCTCCCTTCCCAATGGCAGCTCATGGAAGTGCCCTGGTGTCACATTTGCTGTCCCAGCTGGACACTGATGCTCAGCTTGCAGCTTGGCCATGTCCCTGCCTGGGCTTGGAAGAGCTGCCCTCCCCTTCCTGTGCCTGTGTTTGGTTTATGGCTTTGGAGATGTTCCTCCTCCTAAGTGCTTGTAGCAGCTGAGAGGGATCAGGCTGCCCATTCCTCCAGGCTGGAGAAGCTGGAGTTTCCAAGCTGCTGCAGGGGAATCTCTTGATGCCAGGGATGCTCAGGCAGGATTTCTCACAGTGGCTCCACGGAAGGGTGGGAGACACAGCAGTGTTGGTTTTATCTGTGTATTCCATGAACAGGAGCAGAACCCGCCAGCAGAAACGCTATTTTTCAGCTCTTTCCATTTATTAAGGTCTCATTTGCTAAGATTTTTCCATGAGAGAAGCCAAAGAATGTTAAAGACTTTTTTTTTTTTTTAATGCCAGCTGCTTTGTGCTTTCACACACAGTGATGCAAAGTCCTGTTGTCTGTTTAATCAGGGGAAAAAAAGGTACCTGCAGGGAGCTGCAGCTCTGGGTGGTGGGTAAGGCTCTGGCAAGAGAAATTGTGGCTGTCCCATCCCTGGAAATGTTGGATTGGGCTTGGAGCAGCCTGGTCTCTGGAAGGTGGGATGAGCTGAGCTCTCAGTCCTTTTCAACCCGACTCATTCTGGTTCTCTGATAAGATTTAGATTGGATTTATCCCAGAGGGATGGACGTGCTGTGCTGTGCAGAGCACATCCCTTTTCTTCCCTTTCCTCCCTTTCTTTTCCCCTGCTGGCTGCTCCAAAGCCTGGCCTGTTCCTGTTCCTGAGCGTGGTGCTCACACAAGGCCCCGTTTGTGCAATCCTGCACCAGGAAAAGCCAAGTTTGTCCACGGGGAAGAATGAGGCACTTGATTCATCCCCCCCTGCGTGAGGCTGTGGGGTCTGGGAGCATCCCTGTCCTGCACAGGGAAGGCAAACACAGGCTGTGGTGGCTGGGAACTCCCGTGGTTCTGCTTTCCCTTATTCCTGAATAAATGTTGTTCCTTTGGAAGCACTGCTGCATCTTCCCCTCAGCTCTGTGGCAAACACAGTCATTATGCCCTGACTTTTTGCTTGGGGTTCTTTTTTTTATTTTTTAATTTTTTTTAATTTGTTGCTCTTTGAACCCTACGGTGAGACCTGTAGGTAAAAATGAACTATGGGTAATTTTTTTCCATCATTCTTAAAATTCAGAGAAGTCATGACATAACCCAACAGGAGCTCTCACCTTGGAGGTGTTTAAGTGTTTAAGGAGGGAGCTCTGAGCTTGGTGTGGTGGGAGGTGTCCCTGCCATGGAAGGGGGTGGAACAGGATGGTCTTAAAGGTCTCTTCCACCCCAAACCATTCCATGAGTCTGTGATCCATCCCCTCACCATAAGCAAAGCTTTGCCAAGTCTCGCAGCAAACAGTCAGTGGTGTTTATAAAAAGCTCAGGCTCCAAGATTAGATCTTGGTTGGGTTTGTCTGGTGCAGCAGCTTGGAGTATCCAGCTGTGGAGAGAAGGAGCAGATGTGAAAATGGGCAGTTGAATGTCTCAGACCCAATCCCTCCCTCTCTATAAATTCTATGTCTGCAGCTGCCACGGGTCTGAGCACAGTAAAACTGAACCCAGCAGGTTTTGATTTTGGGCTGTTCTGGAGAGCTCTTTCTGCTGAGCTTTTATGAAGCCCTGAAAACACAACACCTTTTCCAGAGAGGCTGTGGGTGCCTGGCTTGGTGCAGAGCAGTCTTTGGTGGCAAGGTCAGGCTCAGCTTTCCTCAAATGTCACGGAGTTGCTTTCTGAGATCTGCAAAAAAAACCCCAGCAGAACACACAAAAAAAAAAAAAAAAAAAAAAAAAAAAAGCCAACAAAACTTTATGAATCGACCAGGAAGCCAGTAAAAATTAGTAGTAACAAGCTCATTTCAATAGGAATGGGTTTGCTGCTCTGCTGGCTGCCAACCATTTATGAGACTGGCCGGGTGCCGGGTCCAGCGCCGCATCCCTCACCCTCCTGCTGCTGGAAATCATTTGTGACTCCAAAAAAATAAATAACACTATTGTGGAGCTCGTTTTATGGCTGGGGCCTGAGCTGGGTGGCAGCTCTGGAGCTTACAAGCCCTGGCTGGGGGCTCTCTGCTCCATCTCAGGTGGGTTTGCAGGGTGCAGGTGAGGACACGGGGTGGGAGCTGCATCCATAGCACGTTGGATTTGTTCCTGGATCTGATGCCAGGGTGGAGAGAGCTGGGTCAGTGTGGCTGTGCCAGTTCAGGGGTGTTGCAGGGAACGTTGGGTGTCGTGCCAAGAGAGGTTTAGGATGGATATTTGGGAAAATTTCTTCCCTAGAAAGGCAGTTGTGGAGTCCCCATGCTTGGAGGGATTTAAAAGCCACGTGGATGTGGCACTTAGGGACAAGTGGAATGGTTGGAGCTGCTGATCTTAGAGGGTTTTTCCAGCCTTACCCATTCTGGGATTGCTCCTGTCTCTGGTGGGGACATCCCAGCCCCTCCAAACCCCAGGGTGGTGTCCCAGTGAGCCAGGTGCTGCCTTGTGTGGAGAACCAGACCCCAGACCCCCATTTCTGCTTTGGCTCATCTTTAAACACCACAGGAGTTTCCAGCATGGGAATTCACCTGACTCTTCCCTTTGCACTGGGGCTGTTCCAGTGCTTGCACCAAGGGATGTGTGTGACTGAGGAGACTTCCAGCAGAACAAGGAAATTCCTGGGAGAGCACAAAGTAAGGTAAAGATCCTGTGAGTACAGGGAGCTGCTCTTCTCTTCCCCCATTGCTGAGTTATTTGAATGGAAGGGAAATGTCAGCAGAATTGTATTTAAAAAAAAAAAAAAGTCACTCCCACTTCACAGGTTACAGACTAGGAGCACACTGGGCAGCTTCTTCATCACTGGAACAAGAAAATGGGAGTCATTCTTTATTCCTCAGTAATTACAGCCACATATTTTGAAATATCCATGTATTTTCCATGTTGAATGGCCAGTACAGACCTTCAGAGCCGGATTGAATTCAGCTGTGCTTGAAAGGGTCGGTCATTTGAGACTTCCAACATTAAAAGATCTTTGCAAATTAGTTTTGCTCTTGCCATGCTGAATTTGTTTGTGTAGAAAACCTCAGTAGATTTGGTATGTGGCTGTCTTTGAAGGGTTGTGCTTCAAAGGCTGCAGCTCTGGGTGTTTTATGTGCTGAGCTCTGCAGTCCCCCGAGCTCTGCTGCCTCACTGGCAAGTGGCAGCTCATGTTAAACCTGCAGGAAGGAAAAGCTGAACGTGGCTTTTCAAAGCCTTCAAGGAAACTGGATGCCCAGGGCTTATTCCTATAGGAAATGGGTGCTGGAGCTGCATGTGATGGTGTGTGTCATTGGTACAGCCCCACGAATGGTTCTCTCCATCCCTGTGGGTGAGAGGAAACCTGGGTGTATTTGGAGAATTTAGGATAGTTGGTCCCAGAGAATTCAGCTGAGATCTTGACAGTGAGAAGCCAAACACAAGAGATTCAGTTGGACCATAGCTAGTGTTCAAAAAAAGGTAAACAGCAAAAATAATATTGTGAGATTTCCTGACTTTTGGCTTGAAATCTATTTTTTTTCCAAAGAAATTGAATCTCAGAAGGGAAAATGGGAGAACCTGTCTCACATCCTGCACTTTGGCATGTCTAGATTAGGTCTGTCACCAAACAGGTTTTGTTGGAGTGGGGCAGGAACCCTTTCCCCTCCAGCCTGGTGTATCCTGCACATCCCAGCACGCTGAATTTTGCAACTGATGGCTTTAAAACACAGAGACAGTGGGGGGAAAAACCCATCAAATAAAAGATGTCAATGGAAGGGCTGAAGGGCTGTCACCTCCCAGAGCCCACACAAAGCTGTGGAAGGTTTTTGTGAGCAGAGAGTGCATTGTCCACTTCAGCTGCTCCATTCCGGGGTGGGAGTGTTGGGCTGCCTGGAGCTGCCCTGGCTGGGTGTTTGCAATAAGATCAATCCAGGTTTAAATGAGGACAAACCAACCAGCACCAGAGCATTGCTGGGAGCCAGCAGATAATCCCAGATCAGCCTGGGGCTGGAGCGCTGGCGCTGCCTTGCAGAAAGCGCTCGTTCTTCTCCTCTTCCCCCTTTCCTCCCTCTCATTGAGATTTCGACACAATATTATTTTAATCCCCATCCTCTCACCCCTCCTCCTCCTCCCCCTGCCCTTCCCTGCAGGCTCTCTCCCCCCATGCAGGCTGCAGAGGCTCTCAATGAGAACCAGCTGCCTTCCAAAGCTGGTTCCCCTCGGAGCGGGGCCGGGCCAGGGTGAAGTTGGCACTGTGTGGGTTGTGCCTGCCTGGCTCTCCCCCAGCCTCCAGAACACTTTTCCTCCTGGCTTTGTCCTCTCTGAATGGTGTTTGTCCTCTCTGAATGGTGTTTGTCCTCCTGGGATTTGGAGCCATCCCACCTCGGAGCATCACTGGTGTGCTCGTGGGTTTGGGCACAGGCAGCAGCTGGATTTGGGATTGGGCCAGGGTGAAGTTGGCACCGTGTGGGTTTTTCCTGCTTGGCTTTCCCCCAGCCTCCAGAATGTTTTTCCTCTTGGCTTTATCCTCTCTGAATAGTGTTTGTCCTCCTGGGATTTGGTGCTGGCTTTGGAGCCATCCCACCTTGGAGCATCACTGGTGTGCCTGTGGGATGGGACACAGGGAGCAGCCGGATTTGGGATGTGCCACACGGCTTCCCAGCTCCCTGCCACCTCCAGCCATCACAGCACAGCCTTGTTTGGGTGAGAGGTTGTTCAAAAATGGCTTTATTTGTTTCTTGAACTCTTCTGTGGGTCAGGCTGCCTCGGTGCACATCCCTAGGGCTGTGTTTGGCTGTGTGTTGAGCACAGGAAGCATCCACTGGGATTTGGAGTCATGGTTTCCACCCTGCTCAAACACCCAGGAAGGTTTTAGGGATTCAGGGGATGCTTCCAAGGCAGGCAAGTGAGTGGAATTGGTTCAGACATTAACAACTCACGTGTGCCAGCTGCATTAAGTACCAAACTCCTCACATCCAGCCTACAGTGCCCCAGGACAGTGGGGAGGGTGGGCACAGGTTGGTTGAACAGAGGGAAGGAGCTTTTCTCCAGTCAAACAGCACAGGCTTATCTTGGAGCTTTTTTTCCTTATTTTTCCTTTAAAGTTGTGCTTAATGCTTGTATCACATGAATAAACTGAAGTTGTGTGTGTGGTGCATAAAGAGCAGGCAGCAGAAATGTTTTTCTGAAGTGCTGGATCTTTATCCTGGATTAAGTGGTGGCACAGGGATGAGACCGTGGATCCAGTCGTGCACACTGGAGGTTTGGTGGTCTCCAAACTACAAAGGCAACAGTGAGTGTTGAGTGCAGATCCACTCCCAGACTGGGAGCATCAGCTTGGATGCCTTGGATTCATTCCCTGAGCTGTGATGCAGCAGACTCTGATGCAGAAAGAAATTCTCACCAATTCAGCAATTTCAGAGCTTCCAAAACGGGGTTTTTCTAACTCAACCCAGCAGGTCTGCGAGAAAGACAGGGGATGAAAAAACACTTCCTTCCATGTGCAGGAATTCCAGAGTGGCCCTTGGAGACCTGTGGCTCCTTTTCCCAGGTGCCACCCAGCCTGGTGACACTCCCAGTCACAGCCGGGGGGGGAAAATCAAGGCTGGCTCTTTGGAAATGCAGCAGCTCAGGAGCTCCCAGAGCGGTGCCTCTCTGTTCCAGTGAGGTCGTGGGTGTTTATTTGAGGGAAGAGCAGCTCAGCCAAACATCCTGCTTTTAAACTCTGCCTCTGCAGCCCTCAGAAAGATGCCTGCAGCTATATTTGTGTGCAGCCTCCAAGTGCTGGGCTCTGGGCATGGATGGGATTTGCAGGGAGGGCTTAGGAACAGCCTCCCGTGTTTTGGGGTTTCTGCTGCATTGAAAGCTGGGATTTCCTCATCATTGCACTGGGGAGCTGCAGCACACTTCCATCAAGATATCCAGTGTCAAGCAGGGAGCTGGGTGTCCTGCAGGGCTCTGAAAATCCCACTTCCCCAAGCAGGGTGTTGGAGTCCTGAGTTTTGAGTCAAAATAAAAATCAGTGGGAGCTGCCAAGTTTAGGGGGGGGAGTCTTGGTTTTGGGTCAAAACCGCTGTGGTTTTTTTCCCCCCCCCTTGTTTCAATCCCAAGCACAGCCCTGCCAGAAACTCAGCTCAGCTTCCCCAGCAGAATTAGGGATGTATTTATGTTTCAGGGTTTGTCAGGAAACCTGAAACCAGGTGAGTTTGGCCAAGGCTAGACTCTGCCTGGGACAGGGGGAGCAGGACAGGGATGTGCCTAAGGGAGGGCACAAGCAGGACTTATTTTTGTAGACATTTCATAGCAACAGGGCTAAAATAGAGCTGTTGCTCTGCCTTCTCCATTGCATTGAAAGGAGACCCTTTTCCTGCTGAGCAGAGCCCCTGTGGTGGCTGGGATGAGGCTCTGGGTTGGCCACTCACAGGGTCCTTGAAGCTGCAGGAGAAGTTTGTGTGAGCTCTTCGTTTTAACCATTGATTCTGAAATAATGAGCTCATGAAACAAGAGTTTTAACTTCACCCTGCCCTGCACACCACAGCATTGTGCTTTTCCAGCCCCTCACTTGTGCAGGTGTAGTTTAATGCCACCACTTACACATCAGTTCTCTGTCTGCAGCCAGAATACCCTGATGTATTTATTCTCACAATCCATTACCAGCTCGATTTCCTATCCAGAGTCATCCAGGCAATAACACATTACCCTTAAGATTTGAGTTCCCTTAGTGAGATGTTGCTTTTGCATGTGATTAAAGACCTAATAATGTTTGGACCATTTTGATGGTGTTTGGGTAGCAATTCTTGCACTTAATCTCAGATTAATACAGATGTCCATGTCTGAGATGGGGTTTTTTGGATACTTAACTGCAGCCAACAGGGAGAAAGAGCCAGTTGAAGGGCACAATTCATCTTCTTTCTACAGAACAGAGCAGAAAAGTCATGCCCCCATCATTCCCTGCTGGGGAATGCAGGTGGGGAGAGTCTGGGCATGTTCATATGGGTTTGGGGATGCTATGATTTATCCTTGGATCAGCTGAGCCAGCAGAGAGGATTTGGGTGGTTGTGAGGCACTTGAAATGAAAAAAAAAAAATCTCTATTTTTAAAAGAGGGAATTGTAGGATGTTGGCCACTGGAACCGATGCCTTGGGGTTTTAGCTTTTATATTTTTCAGAATCTCTGCTGCTTAGCGTGGAACTCTGAAACTTCATATTAGGTGTTAGTAAGGTCTCTTCACAGGGTAGTTAGACAAAACAATTCCTTTCCTAGCTAGAGAATCAAGGACAACTGATACCCAAAAAGCAGAAACAATGGTGAGGGAAAGGGGGCAAGCCTGGGGCCTCAGACTTCATAGTCTGGGGCTGTGGTTGGATAATTAACCCCAATGTGCAGATGAACCAAAATTTATAAAAGTGTAAAAACTCGTGACCAGGACCCATCTTGGATTTGATTTGTGTGCAGCTCCTGCCAGGCTCTTACACTGCCCAAGGTGAATCCTTTCAATAAATTCCTATTTTATTCCTTTTGCTCTGTCTGGTCTCTGTTCCAGCTCAGCCTTTCCAGGCAACAGAACAACCAGCAAAGTCCTCTGTGACTTCCACCAGCACCATCTCTGCTGCTTCAAGGCTGGCTGGGAGCGTGATGTCATGGGCAGAAAATAGCTCCTGTTGTTATCAGAGTAAAAGTTGAATTTCTTGTCATCTGCCACCCCTTCCAGCCCTCCCTCCCTGCAGGAACCTGTGAGCACACCCCCAGCCCCTTCCTGATTGTTTTTCCAGCCCCATTACACAACCCGAGTTTGTTTGGATTTGCAAATTGGTCCCGAGCAGTGTCAATAGCTGGAGATACACACAGAGGGGAACGGACTTTATTTGGGTTTTAGGGCCTTCAGAGTGAATGGTGCCAAAATAAATAGGGAGTTTTATCCTGGGCCGTGTTAAGCAAACAGGCCTGGGAGCTCCTGGGGAGAGGTTCAGTGGAGAGCAGCAGGGATGGAACCATCAGGGATGGAACCATCAGGGATCCCGGGACTCATGAATGTCCCCTTGAGCCTGGGTTGTTGTTTTTATTCCTTAATGATGGATTTACAAGGAAATAAGGACATCAGGGTCAGCAACGGCGTGCTGGGTGACTGAGCCCAGTTATCTTCTGGCATTGGAAATCACATTTTATTTATCGAGCTCTGTCTTTGGAGAAATTCAGATTTTTGTTCCTCTGCTACCGCTGCGTTGTCCTGCAGTAAAAACCTCGCCAGCATTTCCATTCTTATTGACTCATGGCAGGTTTATTCCCATTTATCATGGATGTCCCTGCAGTTCCTCGTTCCTCAAAATTTTGTGGCAGAGTTGGGACAGGCCAGGTCAGAGCTTCCCTGCATTGCTGGGCTGGAGCCTTGGACTCGGTGGTTGCATGAGTTGTACCTTCTCAAAAAGCTCGAGGAATTCAGATTTTCCTCTTCTTGGGGCTGTTTGAGGCACTGGTGACAGAGCTATGCTCTCTGTCCCCATGAGCAATTCTGACCTCATCACTGACAGCACCCTGGAACATCCCAAGAGCTGCTAAAAAAGACAATTTGAACACCCAGGCCAATTTCTGTTGATTTTCAACTGTCTAAATACAACCACGATGAAGTCAGTGGAGTTGCTTTGAATTTCTGGTCAATATTTGGAGCAGAACCCGGCTGTGCCCATGTGCAGCATGGGAGGATTTATTTGTAAAAAAAAAAGAGGAAAATATGATGGGGTTTGGAGAATAAATGGGAGGTGGAGAATGAGACTCAGGCTCTCATGTTCTTCATGATTTTTTTACCATCCTGCAAGAACTTTCCCTTTGGAAAACAGGTTGCCTCAAGTGGCCCTGGTGGCTTGCTGGGGGCACTGGGTTATGACAATAAATAAAAACCAACAGCGCTTCTAGAAATGTGAGGAATGTGAAAATGTTTAAATGATTTAGTACCAGAAAACTTTATTTAAACATTTAATCGAAGAACACGCTTTCATCTTTAAAACATCAATGTTTGAACTCCCATCCAAGTTTTTTTCCAGACTTTCTATGTACTTCATCATATACAACAGCAAGCTGTGCTTTGCACAGGGAATAAACTTCCAGTTCCCTGATTCCATTTGTTGTTGTTGCCTCAAACACTCCTAAATTACGGTAGAGAAGCTGTTTTGGGGAAAAAAATCCTAAATATGTTATTTCCTATGTTAAATAAGGTCTCATTTGTTTGGAGAATTGGAGCTGGTGAATGTATCCATAAAACTGCAGGGTTTCCTTATGGAAACCAGCCTGGATACAGATGTGCCACTCAGCACAGGGGGTGTTTTTCCCAATTCAAGGGAATATTCACCTCTGGGAAGTTCATCTCCCCAAAAAGCACCACGGGAGAGGCTGGCATGGGTGGGTGGCACTGGTTTGGTTGCAGGAGGGATGCAGGAATGGGCTCTGATGAGCTGGGCTCGACTTCAAACCTTCCACAGGCATTGAGGGGAAAAAAAAAAAAATAAAAAAATTTCATTCTTAAAACGAGCATTAGGGGATTGTTTGTGAATTACATAATTTTTGGAGTGTAAGAGCTGTGCTTTGAAGAGGAAAATCCTCAGGGCTCCATGCACACCACCACCCACCAACCATCAATAGGAGATTGTTTTCCACAGCAGCCACCCCGCAGCAATGACTCGGTGCACGTAACCCTGCTCCCTTTTGGGGTGAGCCCAGGGGATCAGCTCAGTAATGATTTTTCCTGAGATTGTGACCTCAGGGCCCCTTGGGTGCAGCATTAGCATTGGAAATGTCCCTGTTTGTGTTCCTGAGCGTGCGCAGCCGGGCCCTGCCGTGCTCCGCTGGGGAGATTTATGCTTCCTAAGTACATTGTAAAAGTTTTATAAAGTAGCTTAAATATTTACACAATAAGCATTTAAGGAAACAGTTATGCTTCTAAAGGAGCTGCTGATCCTTTGGGTCCATCAGACCATGGACATGAGGGTTTTTTAACTGTCTGACCTCCAGGAATTGCTTTTTTTTTTTTTCCACCTAACTGGTTTTAAGCAGGCAAACAAATGGAAACTCATACACAGGAACCTATAAATAATGTTAATGACCTGGCTTGTATCCTCAAAAGCCAGGAAATTTAGGAGCATTCCGGTGAGCTGGCCCTTTGCTCACTGAAGGGTGGAAAGCGTAGCTGGGAGGATTCCTCCCCAAAATCCCACTTATCCCTGCCCTGTGGCAGTGGGAAGCCATTCCCTGTGTCCATCCCTTGTCCCTCTCCAGCTCTCCTGGAGCCCCTTTAGGCACTGCAAGGGGCTCTGAGGATTCACTGGATCCTTCCCTTCTCCAGGTGAACATTCCCAGTTGTCCCAGCCTGGCTCCAGAGGAGCTCCAGCTCTTGGTCTCCTCTGGAATTGCTCCAGCAGCTCCACATCCTTCTTTGCTTTGCTCTTCCCTCAGCTCAACCACCTTTCTTCTGCTCCCAAATTTCCTTTTGCAAGGCTCCAGCGATGCTGCATCTCCGGGGAGCTATGAGAGGCCCATGCAGCTTTTATTTCTTGCTTCATCCAGCACCAGGCTGTGAAATTGCCTGGAATTATCCCCTCAGGAGCTGCTCCATCCTATATTCCGTACGAGTGGAATCCTGGACCGGTGTGGGTGGGAAGGGACCTGTGAAGATCAAGTCCAGCCCCCATGGATGTGTTAA
This sequence comes from Sturnus vulgaris, assembly GCF_052056855.1. Lineage (NCBI taxonomy): Eukaryota > Metazoa > Chordata > Aves > Passeriformes > Sturnidae > Sturnus > Sturnus vulgaris. The sequence continues at coordinate 19,179,178 of NC_142255.1, forward strand.
TAGATGGGAGGGTCCAACCATTGCTCCTTTGCTCGATCTGCTTCGAGGAGAGCATCCCAGACCCCTTGGATGAGCATTTCAGGCCAGCAGGGAATGGGGACCCCCCAGGGATGGCAGGGGTGGGTGCTGTGCTCCCCTCCCCAGCAGCACCCACCTCCCTTTTCCTTGTTCTTCCTGAGGCTCTCGGGGTTGGTTTTTTTTTTTTTTTTCCTCCTGCTCGCACGACAAACGGATGTTTAGATCCGAAAGGAAATGGGATTGCTGTTTGCTCGGCTCCTCCTGGAGCAAACAGCCCTTCAAAATAACTCTGGTGGCGTAAGTGCCAGGAAAAACAGCAAAGCCAAAACCTTGTAAGCAAATAATTGGCCTTTTTGTGAGAGGGCTCCTCTTCAGCTCCAAGTTTGCAGATCAGAGCTGCTCTTTTCACGTTTTGCTTTGAGGTTTTGCAATTCTTCTCAAAGCAAACAGATCCAGTATGTGCCAGATGGGGGCGGGGGGGGGGGGTGGGTTTTACTGATCCTGGAGTGCTGCTTCCAGGTGATTCCCCTGGGACGTGCAGAGCTTTGGGGTGGGAAATCAGTGAAATTCTGGAGCTCAGATCTGGACCCGGAGTGCTGAGTGTTGCCCTGGAGGAGGTGGCCCCAGAACGGTGCCCTGGGGGTGTCCTGTCCCTGTCCCTGTCCTGCAGGGATGGCTCCTGCAGGGCCCTTGGCCAGGGCTGTGGGAAGAGCTCGGCTTCCCCACGCAGCCCAGCCCAGCCTGCCTGAGTCACCCCGGGCAGGGAAAGCACTCAGCAGGTTGGGAAAAGCAGCTGGAAACTCCCTGGCTGCCCCAGGGCTGAGCTTTGCCCCAAAGCTGCACCTTCCATTTGGGAAAAGGGGGCCACGACCACCCCAAACACAGAGGAGAGCCCAGAAGAGCTCCCCAGGCACATCCTGTGCCTTCAGGGATTTCTTTGGGGTTCACAAACCCAAATCCTGCCCCTCCTGTGGCACCCACAGAGAGGATGGGGCTGGTGCAGGGGAGCAGGGTGTGTTTAAAACACACCAAGAGATGAAGTGGCACAGACTGAGCTGTTCCTCAGCTCCACAGCCAGCTCATCCCGGATTTCAGCTTCCAGGGAAAGGGGTGGAACAGAAGCTGCAGCATCACTGGGATGTCCCTGAGCCCTCCTGGCTCTGAGGGATTTATTGATACCCTCACCCATCACCCACCAGCATCCCACGGTGGAAAATCCTAAATTTTTTAGGGTTGGTAGATCTGACACAGAGGATACAGAGGTGGGAGCTTGTCCTGCTCCCTCTTCATCTCCCTATGGAAAAACTCGTTTGAGTAACAACTGCAGGCACTGAGGTGAGGTGCAAGGGGAGCAGGTACTTTTTTTAAACTTTATTTTATTTTTTCCTTTGGAAATGCAGCCTCTCACAGCCATGCTGTCACAGTTAAAATAAGGTTTAAATTACAGGGCTGGCTGTGGCTTTTTCCCTTTCTTTCAGAATTTTTGCCAACTTGCAATTTACTTAATGAAATCCTGCTATTTCGTTTAACGGGGATATTTTTTGCAGATGTTGATTTAACCCAGCTTTATAAAATATGTGAACTGTGCAGTTTCTTTCCTATTTTTAACAATTTAAATATTCTAGTGCAGAACTTGACAGAGTTTATAACACCAATATCTGTTTGTACCATGTAAGAATGGGGTTGAACGATGAGGCTTCCACATCATCCACAGCCCCATCAGAAACTGTGTGAAATGCTGCAATAATGGGCAAAAATTACCCCGAGTGAAAATTTGTGCTGCTCATTGGAGCTTCGTGAATGCATTTCTGGAAAAATATCTGACCCTGGTTTTACACCCAGTTATTCTTCAGGGTTTTTGCAGGGGGATTCTCTACATCCATGTGGATTCTTTATATGTGTGATATATATGGAATGAGGAAAAAAAAAAATGGGTCTGGTTTAGGCTGGTGACAAGCTGCCTTTTTAATGTGTAATGCCTGGTGTTTCCCTCAGTATTCCTTACTTTACTTTTTAGAGTGGATTTCCCTGGAGGGGAGGGAAGGAATCTGAAATTTCTCCTCCAGTGCTGAGTGGAGGGAGTGCAGTGTTGAACTCATTATCCCCAAGGATGCCTTCACGTGCTCCCTTAATCTCCCTGGCCTTGATATGTACAAAGAGCCCGACCTGCTCCCCTTCCTCTCCATGGGAAGGTCATTTATTGCATTTATTTGGTGCTTCTTTTGCACTTTGTGAGCTCAGCTTTTGCTTTCAGCTCGTGGAGGAGTTTGCAGCCACAAACTCTGCATAGACCAATCCTGGAAAGGTTATTCTTGAAAATTCAGCTCCCAAGAAAGATGAGAGCTTGTCATAGGAAGGTGGGAAAGTTTTTAATCCAAATAGTTCCACTGGCTGTGTCCATGCTATGATCCACAGGATGGAGGGACAGGGCACAGGGAATGGCTCCCCACTGCCAGAGGGCAGGGATGGGTGGGATACTGGGGAGAAATTCTTCCCTGTGAGGGTGGGGAGCCCTGGCACAGATTTCCCAGAGAAGCTGGGGCTGCCCCTAGATCCATGGAAGTGTCCAGGGTCAGGTTGGACAAAGCTTGGAACAACCTGGGATGGTGGAATGGGATGAGCTTAAAGTTCCCTTCCAACCCAAACCATTCTGTGATAACTCATTAATCCTTTTCTCCTAGAATATCCCAAGCCAAGCTGGAGTTGTCTGGGATTCATATTAGTGCAGCAGGACAGGATGTATTCCATGGAGTTCTCTGTGTATTTTGGCATTTTCCTATTCCTCCCCCCGCTTCTTTTTTTTTTTTTTTTTTTTTTTTTTTTTAAAAGAAACTGTGGTTTGTAGAAATGAAAACAAGTCCTTCTTGGCCAGGGAGGGTAATTGGTGTGAGTCACCTCCAGTCTCCATGGGCAAGTACAGCGTGAGGAATTTGGTCATCTGGGAGGTGACACTGGAAACTGGGGACTTGCAGAGGCCACACGTTGCTGCCTCTCTGGGCTGCACTGATGCTCTTCAGTGCCGTGGGTTTCATGCAAATACATTGATTTTCATCCCCTACCCCTACTTCACACCAATTTTCTTGCTGTTTTTCTGCACTTTAATAGGTTTTACAGCACCGTTCCAGGGAGTATAAAAGTGTGACATTTGGACTCAGTGATTTTAGAGTTATGGCTGTAACAATTCTACAATTCTAAGAAAAGATGTGTTTGATCTTCAGGGATGATCTTGTCCCAGGTTAGCAGAAATGGATGCTCTGTGCATCCATTTCTCTGAGCTGCTGATTTGTGGATTTTCCAGAAGAGGGACAAATGGCACAAGGGCTGCAGATCCTCTTGCTTTGCAGAAGATGCCAGCACAGCATCCTGACTGCTCCCACTGTGGATGTGAGGGACCAACCCCGGGGCTTCAATCCCGAGTTGCTGAAGTCATTGTTTAGTCTTTGCTTGAAGTGGGAGTGAGAGCCCGTGGATGCTGGCCACGGGCAGTTGTGAGTGGAGCTTGCTGCCTGCTTGGGACGGCCCCAGCAGATGTTTACACACCAATACATGGAGCAGCTATCGGAAAATCTGGCGTGTGTGGGTGCCCACGCAACCCTGGGCACGTTGGAGGAGGGCAGGAGCCACCCCTGTGTTCCATTCCACCTCTCCCTGGTGGGATTCCTGCACCAGGTCCTTTCCCAGGTCTGCTCACCTCAATCCCATCCTGGCTTTCAATCCCTTTCACCAGGCAGGAACCCCGAGACCTCCCTGTACAGGTTCAGCCTTTCAGCATGACCAGCTTGGCCAGCACACCAGAGGGATTTGTTTCCTTACAAAGGCCACGCTGGCACCCAAAATCCTTTAATTCCCTGTAAAACTCCAGCAAATCCGCCACGAGCGAGGACTTGCAGGAGCCGTGGGCGTCGTGACACGCGGTGGCAGCCCCGGAGCCCGAGGTGCCTGCACAGACAGAGAGGCTCTGGAGAGCTTTATCAGGAGCAGGATCTTGGGTTCTGGCCAGGGAGAACAAAGCCTGAATTCCCATTCCACTCGCAGCCCCTGTCTGCTTCCCATATATGTGAGGGTACTGATACCGTGCTGGAAAAAAAAAAACGCCTTTTTTTGGGGGGGTTGCTGGGGGAGGAATTATCAGATGAGGGGAGGTTTCAGTGAAACCCTTTTGGAAGGAGGGTTGGGTTGGAATAGAGGACACAGCTGGTCTGGGGTCTGGGGTGAACCCTCTGGCACAGGGTTGGGTTGAAAGCCAGAATTCCCAAAGTGAGGTCTCGTGTCTGCCCAGCACCGGACTCCACACCCAGCCAGCCAAGGGGGAGCAAAGCAGCTCATTCCCAGGTTTTAGGGAGAAAAAATTCCAGGTTTTTATGGAAAAAAATTTGTGGGGCTGCTGCCTCTGGCCCCCTCAGGGAGCACCCTCTGTCACAGGTTGTTTTCCAGGTCGGGGATGGTTCCCTAAAACTTCCTCAGTCCTTGATGCTCGCAGTGGTGTTGGCACGGAGCTCAGTCTGCCCTCGAAGGTGCCACTGTGGCTGCTGAAAAATCAGGGTGGCCTTGGGTATTTTCAGCCCATTTGCTGCTCCTCAAGCTCCTCTGGAAGCCATCAGCTCTCATTCTCAGGAGTAAATCCCATGGAGGTGTGAGAGCAAGGGGAGGCTCTTGCTCCAGGCTGGAATGGCTGGGGCTGGAGCACAGTGCAGGCTCTCCAAATACATCTGATGATGCTGTTTTGTTTGGTATTGCTTTGGTTTTCCTCCCAGGGTGGCAGCTCCACTCATTTCTGGTTAGGAAACTAAAAAGTTGCTGCAGCCTCTGCCTGCTCAGGGTCCTGTGTCCTGTCCAAGCTCCAAAGCCCAAAGTTCCCATTTTCCTGGTATTTTGGGAAATGTATTTTCTGTGATCAGCAGGGACATCTGAAGGAGGCCTCATGAAAGGGGAAGCTGAGCATTCCCCTCTGGAAATGGCAAATTTGGGTCGTTCCTGGAGGGAGCTGAGCTGTAATTTGGGGTTGGGCTGTGTAAGGAGGTGGGGAAGGGCTGCCTGGCCTTTGCAGGACAGCATTCCTGGTTTGGAGGAGCTCAGTGCCCATGGATCATCCAACAACTGGATATAAAACACAGCCAGTGCTGGGTCAGTGATCCTGCTGCTGCTGGGGACACTCTGATGTTCTTAGGAAATGTGGAAAATGAGGAGGCTCTAGCAGCATCTCTGCATCTTCTTCATGACATCCTCACCACCTCGACCTCAAAAACAGCTCCAGCCCCTCAGTGCCCCCCTCCACCCTGGGAGAAACCCCTTCCTTGGGAGTTTAATGATTCAGGATTGGTGCTGGGGGGAGCCAGCAGGGTTTGGTTTGGTGCAGCCAAGGCCTCTGGCCCGTCCCCCTGTGCTGAGGAGATTCCCAGGCTCGTCTCCAGCACCCAACGTGCTCTTGGCGAGCGGCACGATGGAGGAGGGAAGGGGTGTTATTCCTGTTTCTCTTCTGAGGGACCTACTAATTAGTTTCTGCTTTTAAAAGGCTTTGAAGTGCTCAGCCGAAACTTCTCTGGGAGTGAAAACTATGATTATTTATATTTATATTTATATTTATGCCATTTCCCAGCCTCGGCCCCGCTGCGGGATGATCCCCCTGCCGCAGCTCCGGCCGCTGGGAGGATTATCCCGCTCCCCCAGGGGATTCTGACAGCTCCTCCAGCTGCTCTGCCAAGCCAGAACAGCTTCCAAAAGCTGGGGAGAGCCCAGGAGATCTCATTTGGCCACCCCAATCAGTGCCCATCCCACTGGGATGTGGTTGGCGTGGTTGGAATTGCAGCCCCCGGATTGATGAAGAGCGGGCGTGGGGAAAGGAGCCTTGGACATCACAGCAGTGCCTGGAAGGGAATTCTGCCATCTGGTGATTTATTGGGTGATTTCTCCCAGATCCTCAGTGTTTTTCAGGCTCCAGGGGAACAAAAAAGGGATTGCACACATTGTTGGGTGGAGGACCTGAAAATGTGCGAGTTCTCAATGTCAAAGTGGGAAAAAAAGGGGAGGTTTTCTCCCCATTTTTGTGCCGGCTTCCCTCACCCTGCTTGGGAATGAACCTTCTCTCCTGCGAGTGGAGCTGCTGCCTTGCCAGGAGCAGGCAGAAGAAAAAGCCAGTCCCAGGAAGATTTTCATCAAACCTCTGGATTTTACAGAAAATCAAAACAGTGGGGAACCTTCCCTTCCCCAACCTTTCCCCTGTGCTTTGCACCAGCTCATTTTTCTCCAGCTGGTTGGGGCACAGGGGTGGATGCTCATGGAGATGCCAAGCACGACCCCAGGGTTTTGCTGGGTTTGGCTTTATCCAGGGCTGGTTTCCAAGAGGGAAGAAGTCCCAGCCAGGCTGTGGTTGATGACAGGTCTGATGCTTTCAGAAGTGGCAGCCAGCGTGGGCGGTGACGTTCGGGGCTCCTTTTGAAGCTGTTTTTACATTGTTGTGTTCCCTCGGACGTGCCAGGTGTAACGCAGGTACCTGCACAGCCCAGGAGCTGGAAAAGTCATGGATGTGCCTGAAAACTCTGAGCAAGACAAGCTGACGTTCATGGAAACTGTTTGGATTCAAAAACATTTCAAAAACATCTCACCTAAATCTCTGAAAACTTTGCTGTTTAGAAAGAACACATAAAAATGTCGGTGAAAAATACCCGAGTTGGGTTTTTCCAGTTTTCACCCTTGGCTGAAAAGTCCTTTCTAAACCAGGAGAGTTGTGGGGAAAAAGTCATGCTAAAATACCTTAAACTCATGTTCTGGACTGTGGATTTAATGGCCAGGGAGAGTCCATTAGGAGAAAACTCCTTGAGTTTAGCTTGAAAATAAGCTAACTGATGATGACTTCCAAATTTCCGGGCAGAACTAAACATGGCATGTGTTTTGCTTTGAAGGATATAAAAAAAAAAAAAATTAGCATGAGCTGATGATTTTGCAGAGTGGTTTCTTTTATGCAGAGAAAATTGTTTTCATCCTCATTCTTGGCATTGGCTCCCTGTCCTGTGTTGCTTTTGTTTCTTGGGCTGCCATGGAAATGTCCCCCTTTCCCCCCAGGCCTCTCCACACACCTCTTGCACCGGCTCTGGTGCTTGTCAGACCCTTTTTTTTGAACTAATTTAATTAATTAACCCAGCGCAAGTGTTCTTTGGAGTTAATCATCTCCTGGGTTAACAAATTAAATCTGCTGGCAGAGGAGGCTGGGGAACAGCAGAGCTCTGCTCCAAGGGAAGGGTTGGGAGAGGAGGAGGAGGAGGAGGATGGAGGATGGAGGATGGAGGATGGAGGATGGAGGATGGTGGATATGGTGGTGGGGAGGGCTCTTCTCAGCTGTCTTTCCATGGTTTTTGTGGGATAAATGAGCTGAACTGGTGTCCCTGGCTGCCCAACACGAGGAAGGTGCCTGGTGAGGATGGAGGAGTTGGGACCCTGCAGTGACACCAGATGAATGACAATATAAAATCACGTTCTTGTGTGATAGTTGACATAGAAGCTGGGCTCAATCCTTCCATTCAGTGGAGTAAAGCAGGAATCTGGGACAGAGTTTGTTGTTCTGCTTGGCTGTCCCTGTGGCTGACCTTGGCCATCAGCTGGTCACTGCTTTTCATGGCTCTGTGAAACCAGGGAGAAGCTGTTCTTGGTGAAAGCTGGGACATCAAAGGATCCTCTGTTGATGCTGGGCTTGAAGGAGAATGTCCAGGAGGAAAAGCAGGGCTGCCCAGGCTGCTGCTTGCACCCAGTGCCTTTTCCCCTCAGGAGCCCCTTGTCCTTCCCTGAGAGCACCTTCCTGCTTCCCTGGAGAAACCAAGGCATGGGGACTGAGCTGTCCTGTCCTCACCATGATTTCGACATGGAGCAGCTCCTGCCCAGCCTCCTCTGCCTGCTCCCTGCCAGGTTGAGGATGTTGCCCTAAAAACACACGCTGGGACCAAGGCAGGGCTCCCCAACCCCTCCCAGGTGGCCCCAGAGTCCCAGCCAGGGCTCCCAGTGAGGGTGGGCAGCCAGAGGTGGCTGCTGTGTGTCCCCAGAGGGGCCCCCCGTGCTGGGGTTGGTGCTGGTGGCAGGGGGGCTCTGGGGGGCACAGTGATGCATTCCAGCTGAAACTTGTAAGGCAGAGGTATTTTAAGTATATTGGCTTAAAGAAAATGGTTGTGAGCTTTGCTGGGGCAGATTGACAATTAATTTTTTTCTTTCTTTCTTTCTTTTTTTTTTTTTTTTCTTTTTGCCAGGCCATAAAAATTCCATTTCTGCTGTGGAAAGTTTTAACCCCTTCTTTACCCTGGTGCTTGTTTCCAAGGGTATTAATGGGAGATTATTTTAACTGATGGCTCCCCAGTGAACTGTTAATAGATTTTGGGGAAATGTGTGTGTTCTTTGTGCTGGGCTTTTTATCTGGACCTCGTTCACAATGACCTGTGTGTGGCTCTAACCTTCCTGCTTCCCTGCTCCTGTGTGCTGGGCAGTGTAAATACAGATCTGTGCTGTGGCAGAGGGGAGGAAAATGACTGAGCCTGGGTCTCTTAGTCCAAAAGTGGAATAAAACTGAATGGAAAGGTGTTGAGGGAGGATGTAAGTGAGCTCCATGGCCAGTGGAGTGTGAGGCTGCCCTGTGACACAGGAGTACAAGAGGGAGGGACATGGAAATGGGGAGTGGGCTCTGTGGTGTGGGGGACTTTTGAATATCCTGCTTCGTTTCCAGGTTGCCCAGATGTGCATTCGAGTCCCCTTCACATCTGGAGAGTGCAATGATTTATTTTTCATGTGCATGGTCTTCCCTATGGGCAACTCTTCAATGTGTTTTGAGAAGCTCATCCTTGCAGCCATGATCTGAGAGGGCCATTTGACCTGCTGGGAGGAGGTTTTGGTGGCTTTGGAAAAGCCAAAGAGTGAATCAGAGCCGTTTATTTCATGTGTTTCGTGATCTGCCCATGTTTTCCATGCTGCTTTTAAGTGCAACATCAAGCAGTGGGACTGTGCAGCGTTTTGTTTTGGAAAAAAGCATCTTTCTTTTCTCTTTTAAAACACTCCTTTGAACTTTACTGGCATAAAATGCTGTCAAATCACAAATAGTCTCAAACCTCAAGTTATTTTCTTTACCTCCACACTCTGCAGGGAGCGACAGCAGCAGTGCTGCTAACACCAGGAGGATTTACAGTGTTTGCTCTCTGCATTTATTCCCAGACCCAGATTCCTTTCGCCTGAGCCACGCAGGAGCCTTTTCCCTTTAAATTCTGAGTTTGATTCTCCTATCTTGTTCCTTTATCTCCAATTGTTTGAATTCACTTTGGGATGTTCTGCGAGGCTGCCGAGGAGGAAGCGGAGGAAGGAGTAAACACAAGGCAGAGTTTCAGCCCCTCCATCTGATGGATGAAGGTGGCTTTGATGGAGGAGATAGCCCTGACGCCAGCCCCTCTGGAGCTGCTACAAGTTGTAGCTGCTTACAATGATAGTTGTTAAAAACCCGTCCTGTACCACTGCGGGGACTCAAATATTTTCCTTTCTTCAAAAAGAACGTTAACAAGCCCGCCTCTGTTCCAGCAGAAGTGGGAGGAGGGGGGGGAAAAAAACAGAACAAAAAGTGGATTTTCTTGTCTGTTCATAAAGGGCAGCGTGGAAAAAAAAGAGGAGGGAAAAGTGGAATATTTATTTAAAAGGCAGAGGAGGAGGTGGTGGTGTGCTGGCCGCCCCTGCTCTCTGCAGAGTGGTAGTGGCTAATAGCTGGAGGCAAACTAATACTTGGCAGGGGATGAGACACAGCACAGGCCCCCCTGATTTGGGGGCTTGCTGAAGTGCTTGTTTTATGTCAGGGCTGTGGGATGAGTTCATCTTTGCAGGAATTGGTTGAGTGCACTGGGAGATAAAAGGAGGGAGAGGAACCCACCAGGGCACGGGGAGTGCTGGGAGAGGGACCCTGCAAAGCTTCCTGCAGGCAGGGGCTGCTCAGATGAGCCTGAGCTGCCTCCTTCCAGGGGTTCATTTCCCTGTGGGTTGATTTTTTATTTTTTATTTTTTTGTATTTTAAAGACTTTCCTCTCCCCTGGCTAAAAGAAGTAGGTTGAAAGGAAACTTCTCACTTCTTGAAGTGCAGTTACCTAAAACTCACGTCCTCACCTGTTTGAAGGAGCACAGGACAATCTCCAGGGGTGCTGTGAGCTGGCAGAGCTGGCACTGCCAGGCAGTAGCTGTGGGGTGACAGAGATGAGGGGCACATTGGCAGGGACATGCATTCATGGGTGGATGGAGTGAAATTCCTGCCACAAGTTGCACAGAAGTGCTTTTAATAAAGCTATTTCCATGTGAAAAGCCCTTCTCCTATTTTCATGGATGATTTTGCTTAGATATTTCCCAGTTCCTGGAAAGCAGAGATGGCACCAGGGCTGTTGGCACTTGCAGCAGAATATTTTTGTAGGATAGGCACTGTTTTCCTCCAGCTTTACTTTCCCCTCTTGTACATTAATTTGCAATAAACCATGAGAAACTCCTATATAAATGTTTATTGCTGACTGTTCCCCTGATTAATGAAGCTGCTGGGGACACTGGAGGTTTGAAGTTGTCCCATCCTTAATCTGTAAGGGAAATGCAGAGGCTGAGCAGTAGTTTCTCAAAAATGTAATAACAAAACCAACATAGCTAATGGGCATGGAGGGCTTTGAGGAGGTTGGGAGGTTAAACAGATGCAGAGCTCAGTAATTGCTACCAGCCTCCAGCCCCAGCACATGAAAGGCCCTGAGCTGGTCTGTAGCCCCCAGATCATTGGAGTGGGACAAGAGCAGAGCTCAGCGTTTGGGGAGAGCTTTGGAAAGGTTTTGGGAGCATCTGTAGGATGTCCCAGGGGAAAAATGGCTGTGGAGACTGGATGAGCACCCTGGTTTAGTGGAAGTTGTCCCTGGTGATGGCAGGGGGGTGGACTGAGATGGTGTCCCCAAAAAAGTGTGACCTGTGATGGGTGAAGGAGAAGAGACTGACATGGTCCCCCCAAAAATGTGATCTGTGATGGGTGAAGGGGCTGCTTGAGGCTGATGAGCGTTGCCCAGAGCAAAGGACATCCTGCTCCCTCCCTGCCTGCCCCATCACCCCTCCCCCCTGTCCCTCCCCTGAAATTTGTATAGTTACAACTCCAGTTAAACTCCAACAAAGCCGCTTAATTCAAAGCTGGTTAATGGGGAGGGGGGAGCCCGGTGCCCTCCGGGGTAATTTGAGCCTGAAAAGAAGCGGGGCTGGAGGGCTGTGCCTGAAATCCGGTGCATCAATGGGGGCTCTGGAGCAAAATAATGGCATCACCCCGTGGGTGAGTTAATGGGACATGATGGCACGGAGGCACCGGGGTCAGCAGGCCATGGGCACGTGAGGGATTGTCAGGGAGCTTATGCTGGGCTCGGAGCACGGCTCCTGCCTGCAAATTCCATAGTGGTTTTCTGTTACCCGGTGTGGTAGGAGCAGGAATGATGTTCAGCAAGTGGTTAATTCACCCTCTTTGGGGCTCTTTCTTTTCCTGTCTTCCTTCTGGAGACATCATAAATTCTGGAGGCATCATAGATTAAACAGATTTCTGGCAGCCTGCGTCCCCTCCCGTCTTCCCTGAATGTAATTCCTAGAAAGAAGAGACGTTTCTCATTGTCTGGAGAGAGTTCCAATGGGTTTTTAGAAGGACATGTATAGTTCATAGCAGCTACTCCCCCTTGGCATGAAACACTTCCTCAGATTTCATGTTCCCCGTGGGAACATCAGCGTCGCTGTCAGAGAATATTACACAGAGGAGACACCCGGCGGGTCACTCATGCAGGCACGTCCCCTGGGCTCAGCTCAGCACAAGCTGGGCTTGGAAAGTGAGGCTGCAGGAGCACAGGGGTGCTGGGGAGGTGGGAGGAATGCAAATATCCTGAGGACACGTGGATCCAGCTGCTGGATGCAGGATTGGATGTTAATTGTAGAGAGAGAGATGTGCTGAGCTCATGGGCGTCCTGTGGGGTCTCCAGCCTGGGCTTGAGCCACCGGTCTTGGTGGCATTTGACATAATTAAGACAGGATTTGAGTTGAGCACAAGCTTTGGGTTGAAATGGACTTTGGGTTGAGCACAAACTTTGGGTTAAACAACTTTTGAAGTGAACACAAATTTTGGGTTAAATACAAGTTTGGGTCGAACACAAATACGGGGTTGAACTTGAAGTTTGTGTTGAACAGAACTTATGGGTTGAGCACAGGTTTTGGATTGAGCACAAACTTTGGGTTAAATACAAGTTTGGCTTGAACATGGAGTTTGTGTGGAGCACAAGTTTTAGACTGAGCATGAACTTTGGGTTAAATTCCAGTTTTGGCTTGAACACAAGTTTTGGGTTGAGCACCATCTTTGGATTGAACACCAATTTTGGGAAGAGCGTGGAATTTGTGTTGAACACGAAGTTTGTGTTGAACATGAGGGTTGGGTTGAACACCGGTTTTGAGAAGAGCATGGAGTTTGTGTGGAACACAAGGTTTGGGTTGAGCACCATCTTTGTGTTGAGCATGAAATTTGGGTTGAACACCAATTTTGTGTTGAACACATATTTTGGGTTGAACACCAATTTTGGGAAGAGCGTGGAGTTTGTGTTGAACACAAGTTTTGGGTTGAACACGGAGTCTGTGTTGAACATGAGGGTTGGGTTGAACACTGGTTTTGTATTGAGCATGAAATTTGGGTTGAACACTGTCTTTGTGTTGAACACAAGGTTTGTGTTCAACACAAGGGTTGGGTTGAGCACCAGTTTTGAGAAGAGCATGGAGTTCGTGTGGAACACAAGTTTTGGGTTGAACCCCAATTTTGGGAAGAGCGTGGAGTTTGTGTGGAACACAAGTTTTGGGTTGAACACAGAGTCTGTGTTGAACATGAGGGTTGAGTTGAGCACGAGTTCAAGCTCTCACTGCTCACAGCTGATGGATGGGAGGAACCATTTCCCAGCCTCCATCCCTGTGTTTTCCCAGGTGATCCCAACATTCCTGACCCCCCCTCTCTGTCCCCCACAGATGCCAGCACGTCGCCCGATGCCGTGAAGAGGAGCCATTGGTGCAACGTGGCCTACTGGGAGCACCGGACACGCGTGGGCCGCCTGTACACAGTGTACGAACAGTCTGTCAGTATCTTCTACGACCTACCTCAAGGAAACGGCTTCTGCCTCGGACAGCTCAACCTGGACAACAGGAGCGAGACTGTGAGAAGGACTCGAAGTAAAATCGGCTACGGGATTTTACTGAGCAAGGAACCGGACGGGGTGTGGGCCTACAACCGCAGCGAGCATCCCATCTTCGTCAACTCGCCGACACTGGACATCCCCAACTGTAGGACTCTGATTGTACGTAAGGTGATGCCGGGCTACTCCATCAAGGTGTTTGACTACGAGAAGTCGTGCCTGCTGCAGCACACGGCAGAGCTGGATTATGCAGACGGGCCCTACGATCCCAACAGCGTCCGCATCAGTTTCGCCAAGGGTTGGGGGCCGTGTTATTCCAGACAGTTCATCACGTCGTGTCCTTGTTGGCTGGAGATCCTACTCAGCAACAATCGATAAGCAGGAGAAAGGAAAAAAAAAACGACAATAAAAAAAAAAAAAACAAACCCACACACACACAAAACTTAAAAAAAAAAAAAGAAAAAAAAAAAAAAAAGACACAGACTATCCCAAATATCATCTACCTAGATTTAATATAAAGTTTTATATATTATATGAAAATATATATTATACTTGTAATTATGGAGTCATTTTTACAATGTAATTATTTATGTATGGTGCAATGTGTATATGGACAAAAAACAGAAAATGCACTTTGGCTTATATAATTCTTTCAATACAGATTTTTAAAAAAAAAAGAAAAAAAAACAAAAATTATACAGCAAAAATAGGAGAAAGCCCTAATTTTGATGTATGGTTTTTTGAAATATTATTAATACCCAGACAAAAAGCTAATACCAGTCACTCATTGATAATAAAGTATTCGCATTATGGGGGGGGATTTGTCTTTTTTCTTCCCCCCCCCAGCTGAAGTTGGGAGCAGTCAGGGGAGTTCCAGGGGGCAGCTGCTGTCTCCCATCTCAGCCAGGACCCTGGAAAATCAATGAATGAGTTGGAAGGCTGCAGCTGGCTCCAGGAGGAGGGTGAGTGAGGCCAGGGAGCCCTGGGAGGAGGTGAGAGGAACATCTGGAGCTCTTCTCACTCAGGGCTGTCTGACCTCTCTGATAGCACAGAACAGGGTGAGGATGAGGGTGCACATCCATATTTGTGCAGGTTAATCTTCATCAGTGGAGAAAAGCAGAATATTCCACGGTCACAAAGCTGCCCAGCAGGACCAGTTTGGATTTTCAGCCTTAGCCAGGGGTTGTCTGGGAGTCCTGCACGTTCCAGACGTGTTTTGATGGTTGAGAAATCAAATGGAGGTTTTGGACAAGTCATGGTTGGGTGGATCCTCCATTGGAGCATGGCCTGGATTTCAGGAACGTCTCCAGTGCCTCGGAGGAATCGTGAGCAGCTTTGTCCTGTAGATCTCCCAATCTCTCATCCAGGCAATAAATGATCCAGGAGTGTTTGGGAAGAATATATTTACTCTGAGGAGCAGCTGCAGCCAAAAAAATGTCCAGCTCAGATGTGCCTGTCTCAGCTGATTTATTCTCCCTGGAAATGCTGGATAAAATCAGCCCCTTTGCTCTGACTTGTGCTGGGCCTGGCAGGGGCAGGCTGGACACGGGCTGTGCTTGGTCAGGGAAGTTATTTATTGCCAGGGAGCAGCTCTGCCAAGTCCTAGAGTTCTGCTCCAAATCCCTGTGCCTTCGATTTCCATAAAATCCCAGTGACTGGGAAGCTTTCAAGGTTGCAGAGGATGTTTTTGTCACCTTCGTATTTGCAGAGCAAAAGATGCAAACTCAAAGAGTTAATTAGGGCTTAAATTTACTACTCAAAAGCTCTCCTGGTGCATTTTGGCACCTGGCCCTGGTGTTCCTGCCACAGCCACGAGTGAGGATGGGGAATCACAGAATTTTGGAATCACAGAATTTTGGAATCCTGGAATGGTTTGGGTCGGAGCACACCTGAAATCTCATCTTGTTCCACACCTTCCACTATCCCAGGGTGCTTCAGTCCCCATCCAGCCTGGCCTGGGACACTTCCAGGGATATGGAGGAAGGTGGAGGCTGCATCTCACAGG
The DNA here is from genome assembly GCF_052056855.1 of Sturnus vulgaris. NCBI lineage: Eukaryota > Metazoa > Chordata > Aves > Passeriformes > Sturnidae > Sturnus > Sturnus vulgaris. Next base: position 19,194,367 of record NC_142255.1, read on the forward strand.
GAAACACAAACCTGGGTGGGTGCTGGGAGAGATCCGAGCAGGGAATGTTGCAATGACATTCCCGCAGTCATTTTTCAAATTATAACCATATTTGATGTTTAATTGGGACCACATTGGTTGAATTCCTGCAGCATCAGTATTAATACTTGACATCATTAATTTTTGTTTGTGTTACAGCCATTCTTAGGGAACGGTGTCAAAACATGTCACTCTCATTTAAAGCAACTTTCAAGAGCTTTGCAGGGGTTTTTTTATCCCTTTGGCTTCGGTTTGGTGGGTCCTGCCAAATCACCCACCTCCCTTTCTGTATCACTTTCACACAGTCAGTCAGGTCATTTGCATGTTTTAGGGAATTTTTAAAGAGATTTTTATTAATACTGTCCTCATTTTACCTGGGAAGCACCAGTAAAATTTGCTTTCCCTGTTTCCTTTTTCCCAGCATTTCCCACCACCCACACTCACACTTTGCTCCCTGTTCTCCTCCTCCTCGTGCAGCAGTGCCACCATTTTCCACTTATTACTCATTTCATCCATATTTTGGACAAAAAAGCACCAAGGATGGATTTGAGGGTTAACTCTGGGCTTTCCCTTGTGCAATCCACTGATGGTGCTTATAATTCTCTTTTTTTCATTACTCATACACTTCCCCAGGAATAAATCTGGAATTTTATTTCACTTGACAACAGGGCTTTAAAGGGAATAAAAAAGGATTTTATGGTGAGGCAATGAAATAAGACATCAAGCATCCTTTTCTGTCTCATTTTGCCCCTTTAATACCTTATAATCATTGAAACTTAGAGCTCTTTAAAGGAACTTCAGGACTTCAAAGCTATTGAGCTGCACACTGGACCCTCTCAGAGCTCAGCTGGAGCCTTCCCTGTGCATCCCCTGCACTGGGGTCGGACCTGGGGGCTGGGAATTGGCCCCTGGAGCAGCTCTTGGGGTGGTTGTGGGTGGAGGGCCACTTCCATGGGGAAAGAAGATTTAATTCCCTGCCAGGTTTGCAGGAGCAGCTGGGCATGGTTGGGTTTGATTGATGAGCTGATGGGATTCTGCTGTTTGCCCCAGCCCCTATAAAAGCAGGATGGTCACACACTCCTGAGTTTCTCCAAGGGGGATTTTTTTCCTCTTTCCTGCAGGAACTGTGGTCTCCCAGCACCCGAGGTAAGTGGCAAGTTTGCTATTATTCCTTTAAGATCTGTGGTGTTATAGAATTTTAAAGGTAGAAATTAAAGGACCCGCTGGGCTGTGCTTGGACTGAGCTCCTGCTGCTGCTCCAGGCTTTGTGTGGCTCCTTTGGAGCCGGAGCTGCCTCAGCTTTGTCCTGAGGAGGCTCTTGGGTCACCCCTGTGGTCACAAACCACCAGGGGCTTTTTTTTGGAGGGATGTTTTGGGCAGTGCAGTGGGGAAGTGAAGGTTTTGGTTTGTTTTTTTTCTCTGTGGCAGTGCTGGAACACTCAGGGGTCAGCCTGAGCTCAGGGAGCCGATTCTGCTGCTCCTTAGTGCCAAGGCTGGGGGTCTGGAGCACCCCTGAGAGCCAGGGCAGCAAATCCCTGAGCAAACACATCTCTGTCCTTGTACTGGAGAGCCCCAGCCAGGCACTGACCCCGGAGCTGCTCTGGTTTATCAGGGGCTGTGTCAGAGGTGATGGTTTTGTTGCAGGGTGGCTTTGGTGGCTGTGACTCCTCAGGTGGAGCTGCCTCGGTACAGCCCTTGGGTGGCTTTGACAGGGAGGAATCAGATCTTGGTGGTGTGACTTCACCTGGATCTTCATGGATCATCTGTGGGGGTGGTGGGACAGGGACAGGGAGGTGTCCTGAGCTGGTGTTCAGGCAGTGAAACTCTCTGGACAAATATTCTGTGAGTGCTAAGGCTTCCATGGAGGCATCAGCTGAATTCTCCTGCTGTTCTGGGTGTACCCCAGGTTCATTCCAGTGGAACTCCTGAATTAGTAATTCCAGTATTGGACCTGAGTCCTTGCAGGTTTTGGTGTGTGGAGTGTATTTATTTGATGAGATCCTCTTAATTTAGCAATAATGGATTTTAAAACTGTGTACTGGGCTGAGGAGGAGCAGCCAGTTGCTGCTGGTGGGTCCCAGAGGCTGCTGCTCCTCCTGTGAGCAAACATTCATCATCCCAGTCCTTGACTTTCATTGCTGCTGTGACTGAGAAATGCTTTTCACCAGCCAGGATGGAAAAGAAATTATTGCTAAATTCATCCACTCTCAGCTCCCCTGAAAGAGAGAGGCTGAGACCCTTTGTGACACAGGTTTGGCTGCAGTTTTATTGGGGCTGCCAGTCTTCAGGCCATAATCTTTCTTCCCAGGGCTTTATCTTTACAGTAAAAGTGGATAATTCAATGTTCAGTGCATAACTCAGGGCTCTGTGTGAGCTACCAAGGGAGAAGACAAAAATCCTTGTTGGTGCAGAGAGAGGAGCTGGAGGTTTGGTTTGAGGGGTGATGCTGTGGGAGTGGTGAAAGGTCTCCAGCTCCATGGGATTATGGGTTAATAATCAGTGGCTTAATGCTTTTAGAAAAGCAGCAGAGCTTCTTACACACCAACCTGTGCTTCCCAAAGCTCTGGGTGCTCTGGGGTGGGGTTGAAGTGGAGGAAGAGCTTTAGGAGCTGCCCAAGGTGGTGCTGGGTCAGAGGATGGAGCTGCTGGTGCCTCTGAGGGCTGTGGGATGAGCAGCAGGGTTGTGGGATTTTCCCTGACAAACACCAAGTAAAAAAAAAAAAAAATCCAATGTGTCTCTCATGGAGGTAAATGCTCTGTGCAGGGAGCTGGCAGTGGGGATCTGCTGTTCCCTGGCTGGTTTAAGCTCAAATTATTGCTCATTTCTGAGGCTGGGGGAGCAGAGATCCTGGTTCCTTCCCCTCAGTGTGTCCCTGCTGGCCTGAGCTGTTTGGGAGCAGGAACTGCCTGGTGGGAGAGCACAGATCTGCTCTCATGAATGACCACGAGCTTCCTAGAAAGCAAAAATCAGGATTCACCTCCATCTCCCCTCACTTGAGATGGGCTGGGGGCACTGCAAAGGGGTCCACGACATCACTGGGTGATGTCTGGGGCTGGTCCAGCACCCCAAAACTGCATCCAGGAGCTTGGCTGAGTTGAGAGCATCCCGAGTTATTTCCTGTAAATAACTCCTTTGGCTTCCCTCAAAGGTTTTATTTTCTGTCTGGAGCGTGATGAAGCATTACTTGCTGCTTTGTGGATAATCCTTCCTATATTCCTGATTTATGGATGTGCTGGTGTGATGCACAAAGTGGCATCTGTGCTCTGCACACTGTGGGAACAACCCAAAATTGCTCCGAAACTCAACTGGCTTACAATTATATTGGATTCTATTAAATTAAAACACATAGCACATATATTACACAATAAACCACAGCTATTTCATGGATCAAATTAAGTTTTATTTGGGCAAATTACAACCTTTCTTACAGTTGGGCCTTTGTGAAACCATTCCTTTTTAATAAAAACAGGCATTTTTGGCAAATGCTTTTAAAGTGTGCATTCCCAATAATTGCATATACTGTTGCTATTCTTTCTGGGATATATGTGCCTAATTATCTTCTGTTTAGGATAGGTTTAAATGAGTGGTATCTTCCCTTTGCTCCTCCCCCACATCTCCCTTCTGCTGGAATTTCTTATTGCTTTCCATTTTTATTAGCTTGGCTATGGAAGAGAGCAGAGGGGGGGGAAAAAAAATTTTAAAAAAGCAAGTCTCATTAAAAGCAGGAGTGCTTTTCCCGGAATTTCTTGGGGAAATGTGACTCTTGTAGCCTCCCTCCAGCCCTGGCTGAGGGGGACAAAGCTGAAAATGGACCTTGGAGAAGTAGGATGGAGCTCTGGGAGGGTGGTGGAAAGTGCACCCTGCTTGTGGAAGGGCAAAAATACGGAGAAAATAAAGATGTTGGTTGAGGAGGGGCTCGGGGAGCTCCAGCTGCTGTGGAATTGCATCTGGGGCTTGGATTTTCCTGCTTGCCTGAGAAGATTCAGGCTCTGGTTATGGGTTTGAGGCTGGGACATCTCTGGTGGTTCTTTATTAAATCAGGGTTTTGTGTTTCCCTGTGCAGGGACAGGAAGGGGGGGGTGTGGGATGTGGCACAGCAGACCCCAAGGAATGTCTTTGGCAATGGCTCATCCTCACACAGCTTTGGTTAAAAGGCAGTCAGTGGTTCAGGAATTGTGGGGATGGACAGGCAGGGTGGCTCATTCCATGTTTCTTTAGGAAACTCAGCTGAAAAATGAATCCCCCAGCTCCCCTCTGGATTTGGGAAGTGCTGCTCTGCTGCTTTTCCTGCCTCTTGCTTTCTGCTCACTGCCAGGACAGGCTTGGAGATAGCAAATATTTTCCTAGGAATAATTTTGCCCACAGTGTTTTCAGCCCGGACAGGGAAGCAGAGGGAATGTCCTAAGTGCTGCTTTCCTTGGATAATGCCAGGGTCATTTCCAGACCCCCAGGGTGGAGATAAAGGGCAGAGCAGGCTCCAAGCTCCCAAATTCCTCAATCCAGGAAAGGTCAGGCTGGTTTTTCCTGCCCCAGCAGCACCTTGGGATGTGGGCAGGGTGCTCAGCCTGGTGGGATGGGGACCATGGAGCTGTTGCATCCAACTTGAAAGCTTTCTGTCAGCTTTCCAAATCCTTCTGGGCACCATTGTCAGGAGATCAAGAAGGTTTATGGAGCCTCCCAGATCACATCTGGATGCTGTTTATGGGATTGTGTTTGGTATGATCACATCTGTGGGAGGGGTTGGTACTGCGAGCTGGTCCCATGGACTTGGTGGCATCTCCCAGTCCTGTGGTCACAGAGAGGAGCCCCAGAGCTCACGGTTTCCTTGTTGCTCTAAAACTGCTGCCAGGAGTTTCCTCAGAGGTTGGTGCTTCCCAGCTCCTTCCCCCCACAGCCCTGGCAGCCTCAGCACCCTCCAGCTGCCAGTCTGGGCTGGCTGAGGAGCTGGTGGCCTTGTGCCAGGGGTGGTGGCACTGTCTGGGTGCCCCACTGTGCTGACAGAGAGTGGGCACCAGCCTGTGCCACAGGGAAGAGGAAAAGAGATTGTTCTCTCCTATGAAACACTCAAAGAAACTTATTTGTTGATTGATCTTAATTTTTTTTTTTTAATAATTGTCTTTGACCTCTTGCCTCTTCCCAGAATGTCCAGGATGGGTTTTCCATTGCTATGGGATGTGTGCTAATGGGGCAGCAGGCAGTGGCACTTGCTTGGTCTCCCAGTGTCTCTGCCCCCCGTGGTGGGGCAGGAACCAAAGGAAATGGCCACAAAACGTTTTTGATGCCCTGCCTGTGTGATTCAGTCCCAGTGGCAGCAGGTCACAGCCTGGCTCTGTGCCCTCCAGCCTGGCATCCCAGGGACGAGTGTGCAGTGGGGAGAACAGGGATGGGAGCCAAGGGAAGAGTCCCCAGAGCTTCCCTTGCAGGTTTTGGAGGGAGAAGATTCTGTCCCTTGTCCCTTCCATCCAACAGCCTCCGTCACTGTCCATGTGATGGTCTCAGCACTGGCTGAGTGGGGTCTGGGTGACATTTGGGACACGAGGCTTTCCAGGCTGGTGGCACAAACCCCTCTGAGAAGGGAACTGAAGCCCACCACCCCCTGAGGGCTGTGTGTGGAGCAGGGATCTGTGTTCACTTTGGGGCTGCAGAATTGAAACCACAGCCCATTTGTGGGGAAGCTCCATGGTGGGTGTGAAGCTCCTTCTCCTGAAGGATGCCGGGGGGAAGGGTGAGAAGAAAACCCCCACAAGTCTCTGGAAATTGCTTTCCTTCCTCTTCTCCTTCCAAAATAGTGTAATTAACAGAAATCAACTCCTCAGCGCTGTTAATTCTGAAGGTCTGTGTGCCAAGCTGGAGCACGCAGGGCTGTGCTGGGAACAGTTAATTATTACCCAAACGGGGTCTGAGCATTGAGGAATTATGAAACTGTAACGAGGGAGGCCCTTTCTTGGCAAACACTTCTGTGATTCAAATGCTGGGGAATTCAGAATGTTTTTCTCTTTCTTCTAAGGACTCTGTGAGCCAGCCCATGGTGCAGCTCTCATGGTGGGGATGGAGTGGGACCATCAGCCCAGGGAAGCTGGTGCTGCAACAGCTTCTGCAAATCTTCTGTCACAGCAGCAGTTTAAAAATAGCTTTGGCAAGTCCATAATTAACCCTTTATTGCTTCTTAGAGCTGCCCAAGGTGTGGATTTGTGGATGTGGGGTTTGGTGCTGAAGGTTGCAGCTCTGTTTGCAGGTACATGGGGGTGCTCACAAAGGCTCTTCTGCTTTTCTCTGAGCCTCCCACCAGGAAAGTCCCTGCTGAGCTCTGGTTCTGCTGCATGAGATCCCCTCTGGTTGTGGCTTCTGCTGTTTCAAGAGGGCAAATCCTCCCCTCCTCCAGCTGGTTGTGTTGGCAGGGAAATCCCTGATAGGATCCAAGCTCTGCTCTGAAGAAAGTGGCTGGAGGGAGCATCTGAAGTCGCCCTCCATCTGTGGGAATGTGATGGGAGAACTTCCTTCCCCTCTGCTTCCCAGTTTTATCAATCCCTGAAATTGGAGTTATGGCCCAGCTGGGTCAGACCTGTCCCCTGTAAGGGGTGAAATGAGCAGGGATTTGCTGCTCTTGGGATCAGTGACCTCTGGAATTGCAGCTGTAGGAACTCGGGCAGGAGCCTCCCAGCACCTGAGGTGGCTTCATGCTCCTGATGGGAGCTGAGCTCAGCATTGCTTTTCCCTTAAAAAAAAAAAAAAAAAAAAAAAAAGCCCTTGATAGCCTTGAATTCCTGCTTAGGAAACCACTCACAGAAATGTGCACATGAGCTGGGATCAAGTGAGATGAAAAGGGTTCTGTGGTGATTTTTGGAGTTAACCAAATGTGGTTGGAGCTTTTTAGCCTGAAATTAGACAAGCTGAGATGAGATGTCCAGGAGGCTTCTGATAGCAGCTTAATGGTCATAAACTTTGGTTTGTTAAATGTAAAAGAATTTTTTTTAATGTGATGTTGTGAAATGTTTCCTCCAAGATAAGTAAGTGGTAGTTTGTGGAGGGAGGGTGGGAGGTCAGAGCTGCTCCTTGAGTCAGACTTGGGCAATCCTTCCTCTCTCCTCTCCCTCCTCAGAGACCCCTCCTGGGGCTTTGGGCTGACCTGGTGCCACACACCTGAGAAAGGGAGACTAAGGCAGGGCTGGTGAGGCCCCTGGGCATCACCTCTTGGAGCAGCAGCCCTGAGTCAATGGGAAATCAGCATGAATGATTTTCCATTGAATGAAAATGAAAAACAACTCTGAATCCTCCACGTGGGCAGGAAAATGCAGCAGATGGACTTGGAAAGCTCAGCCTAATTCTTATGAGGCCATGAATGAATTTCTGCAGCAACACTGGGCAGGTTCTTTATTTATTTTAGAAACACTTCTGGGGTCACTGTCTTGAGAAGGGCTGGGAAATTCTCTGTTCCCCCACAGGATGGGTTGGGTTGGAAGGGACCTTGAAGATGTTGTTGTTTCCATCCCTCCTTTAGATCTGCTTTTGGTGTCAGACCCCTCAGGTGCATCAGGAGAGGGAAGGGTTTGGGGACTGTTGGACTGGGTTTTATTTAAGGCTCTGAAGCTTTGTGTGTGCACAAATTCAGTGCAACACCGGCCCTGTGGTGGGATGTGTGTTTGGGATGAGATTTGGGGTGTTACTGACCCATCCCACTTTGCTGTGCAGCCTCACCTTGCTCCATCCTGCCTGGGTGATGTCCCCAGGCACGGTGGGGGTGACACCACCAAACTGGGGAGCACCAGGGAACCCCTGAGCTCCCCATGGAGCTGCACCAGAGTGGAGGGACTGGGTGTGAACCCAAGGGGTTCTGATCCCCCTGTCCCTTTGTGGCCCCACAGGGGATGTTTGTGAGCCCTGGGAAGGCTGAGCCCCCCTCCCTGCCTGGCCCCAGCATCCACCCTGGTTGAGCAAGGCCAGGTCCAAGGTCAGCATCTCCCTCCAGGGCTCTCCCACTTCTCAGAGGTCACTCGTGCCCAAGCAGAAAAACAGTGCAGCAAAGCAGAATTGCTGCTTGAGTTGCTTTTTTTTTTTTTTCTTCATTAAAGAAAAGGAGGCAGGGAGAAACATCAAAATCAACCCCCTGCCCCCACAAATCCTTCCCTTGTCTCGGAGTATTAAAAACATCCTGGAGCTGGGGCCATGCCTGTGTTCCTCAGCGCTGGAGGAGGATTTCTGCCAAGACACTGACCCCTTGTGGATTTTAGAAATGTCTTTGAATCTCTTTTTCTCTTCAAAAGGCGAGGAGGGAGAGGGGGGGAAAAAAAAAAAAAACAACAAAACCCTTTCAAACCTTTGCTTGGTCCTTTGCAACACAGAGCTATCAGAAGATTTATTCTTAAACGGAGGCTGCGGGGTGATTTATGGAATTACAGCTGAGCCGCGTTGTGTGCTGGTTACAAATTGCACAGATATTCCATGGGACGTGAGCTCCAACGAGCACGGGATATATTACACTGCAGGGAAAAGGGGAGCTTAAAACCAGCTGGCCCACTGTAACAACTACAGGCACTTCTCTTTGAAGAGGAGATGCTCTCCATCTGGGTTTAATACAAACCATGATGGACTGACACCGGCTCTCGGAATATCTTATACAAACGGCATCATTTCTGCTTGCTTTTTTTTTTTTTTTCCAGAGCTGTCTCATTGCTTTATTCAGTGTTTTATTCCTTTCCCCCCCCCCCCACCCCTGCTCTGTTGTCTCTTCGTGTTGGCCACTCCTCGTGGAGCTTCAGGAGCTGCTGGGGGGTTGTTTGTCAGCAGAGGAAGGGATTTCTGTGAAATTTCTGTGATGCTGGGGTGCCATGTGTGGGACCAAGGAGCTGAATTGGCTACCTGGAAATACAGCCCAGATGTGAAGAGGGAAAAGGAAGCTGGAATGCATTATCAGGAAGGAGACACATCCCTCCCATGGAGCCCCCTGCCCTGGCTGCCCATGGCTCCAGGAGGAGCCAGCTGTGTGTTTTTTGGTGGCTGTTCTCTGGGGAAGGGCTGATGTGGATTCGGGACACCCCCAGAACCTTCCAGGCAGCACCAAATCTTGGAGAACCAGGCTCTGTGGTGCTCTGGAAATCAATCTCCAACATGTGGTGTAAAATCTTCATCTCTTCACAAAGGAATGTCCTGGCCAGGTTTTGGTAGCCTGTGAGTGGGAGGAATTGGTGAATGGATGAGATTCCTTTTAAGCACTTGTTGTTCTCTAGGATCAAAGGTTTCTACATGAGCAGTCTCATATTTTGGCTTGTTAGGAAGTCATGGTGGTTTTATTTAACTCCCTTGGCTGGATAATGGATCATTTAGCACTGATTTTTGTTCCCTGGCCTGGTTGAGCTCTTAGACCTGATTTCTATTGTGGATATCTAATGGCAAGTTTGGGATTTTTGGTGTGAATTGGCTGCTATGAATGAATATTCCTGACACACCCACTTCCAGGAAATAGCCCTTAAAATCCAACTGCAGCTCAGAGTGCTTCAGCCTTCCCTGAGCTTTCCACACAGTGTCCCTGCTTCCCTGCCTCAGTGCTCCTGGGGAGCACCCATAAATACCCACGGGATGAGAAATCTTGATTTTTTTTTTATTTTTTTTTTTTTTGTGGTTCATATTAGAAGAATTTGCATCCCCTGGGACAGCTGCTGGCCCTGGGGTTTGGGGATGGAGAGGGGGTTGCAGCTTTCCCACTCCATCTCAGTCTCCTGTGCCTGGGGTGGATGAAATTCCAAAGCTGAGCTCACCCCCGAGATTAAATGGACAAAATATGGGGGAACTGTCCCCACTGGGAGCTGCAGGCCGTAGTTATATCTTTTATGGGCCAATCTTTGGATGGTGAAGTCCTGGTGATGTTCCCAGTGCTGGCTCCAGGCCAGGGAGCTCCAGCTCCCAGACAATCCAATTTTGGTTGCTTTTTGAGGAGATTTTTGGGCCAAAGAGTGCTGTGATGTCTGGCAGTTTGGTCTAGCCTGGGGGAAGTGCTGGGAGGACAGAGCAAAAACTCAGAATTTCTGCAACCCCAGGCAGTCCTGGCTGAGCCTCCCTGCTCTGTGGGGTTACAAAACTCCGACATGGCTTTTTCTGAGATACTAATTAGGGATGAACAAACCAGAGGGAAGAAAATAAGAAATCCCTTTGCACTCGTTGTGGGGTTAAACAAAGTTCAGCTGACTTTCTTCCTCCCCCCGTGTTATTTTTCCCTTCAGTGCAGGCTCTGCTCATCCAGGTTCCAGCAGGATTGGGATGCAGAGCTGCTGCAGTGCTGCAGCTGTTGCTGCAGGATTTCCAAACAAGTTTAATCTAAACCTGGGTGTCTGTGGGACTTAGAGCAATCCTGATGTGCTCCTGGCTCTCCAAACAGGATCATTTTGTGTGCTGTGTATCCTGCAAAGATCTGGACGTTGCTCAGGCTATCAGATCTTTATCCCTCCTTTTTCAGGTGAGGCTTGGAAGGGCTGGGGCTGAGTTTGATGCTGAAGGATTGCTGGAGGCAGCAGCCCTTGGGACACCCATCCCAGCCTCGCTGCTTCCTCCTGCAGCCAGGCAGCTTTTGGTGCTGTTTGTTAATGGTTGGATTTGACCTTAGGGGTCTCTTCCAGCCTAAAGGATTCTGTAAATCCATAAATCCTCCACTTAGAAACCCTCTCCGTGCTGCTGCTGGCCTCTGTCTGATTTCAGCTCAGCGAATACAAAACCCTGAGCTTTCTAAACAAACCAGAAGGAGCAGGGAGTGAATTAACACGCCCCAGTGGCCCTGGCTGGGCTCTGCTCCTCTCCTCTCCAGCAGGAGCCTCTTCCCTCAGACCTCCCTGCCACGATGGAAACCTCACCACCACAATGGGCTTGTCTCTGGCTAATGAAGCTCTGCATCCCACTGCAGCATTCCTCCGATGCGTTAGGAAATTGTTATCATTTTTCTCTGGCACTGGGTTTGATAAGCAATTGCCTTCGGCCAAAAGCCGTGCCAAGATTTTGCTGCTTGTTACCGAGCTAAAGATGTGACATTGCAACACTTGTAATTGGGATAATTTAACACCTCATTAGCAGGGAGCAGGAATGGCCCCGTCTCTTACCAATGTTTTGGGGCAGTTTTTGATAAATCCAGCAGTCTTTTGGGAGAGTAATTTGGTTTTTTTAAATCGAAATACCGACACATTCCTCATTACATAAATTCGTTTTCAAGCATGGAGGAGAAACTTTTTGGCAGCACAGAAGGGGAGCTGCTGTGATAGGAAATCTGAAGTGAGCCATGCTCCAGTATGGTAAACTGGGAACTAATGGATCATGGTCCAAATCCTAAGTCTGGTTTCAGACAAGTGCCTCCTTTCTACGGGATTGTAAAATGAAGGTGATATTTAGAATTTCAGGATTGTTGTAGGGTGGTGCCATTAGTGATCATTCCCCTCATTAATCATCACCCTTCAGGTTTGAGGAGCAAGGAAAATTTGGAGTTTTGTTTTGTAGGATCTCTTGCAATGCCCACAGCACTGCCCTGCCCCTGGTGTGGTGGATCCTGGGATGTGGGTGCTGGGCTCTGGAACATCCCAGCCTTGTGAGGATCCTGAATCTTCTTCTTGTGGGTTTTGTCACAGCCTGGGGTCTGTCAGACACCTCCTGTCCCCCCGGGGAGCCATGAGCAGGTTTGGAAGGAGCTGAGCTCATCCCATGCAAGGTGTGGGAGCAGCACCAGCTCCTCCTGTCCTCCCCCATGGCCAGGAGCTCTCTGGATCCAGGCTCTGCAGCCCCTTCAGGGCTGCTCTGCCTCCTCAGCTCCTCCCTGCTCTGCATCCAGGACCAGGGGCTCTCCTGATCCCCAATCCAACCAAGGTTTCCTCTCTTTGCTGTGAAAAACCTCTCCAGCAGCTCCTGAGGTCTCCCAGGGTTTCTCCTCTCCTGCAGGCTGGATTGTCTGTTGGTTTTGGAGGCTGTGCTCCCCTGGCAGCCTTCCAGGTGTATATTTAGGAAGGGAGATCATACCTTCCATCTCAGGAATAACTGATGATGACTTAATTTAGAGCATGAAAATTAAAAACTCCCTCTCTAACTGTGGAGCGTTCAGGCCCTGCAGCCTCTTGTCTGTGAGCTGTGATTTCCCCACGTGGCTCTGGGTTCCTCTTGGTCAGCTCTGGGTACCTGGGGGTTTTCTGGGAGCAGGAATGTGTGGAAGGAGCCAGGGGGACCAGTCTCCCTCCAGTGCTGGCACTGGTGTCCAGCTGTGTAACTGGGCTGTTGAATTCCATGGGAGACTCTGCCATTGTTAACAGACAGATAGTTCTTTAAAAAAATCCTTTTTAAATCCTTTTGGATCATTAATACAACTTTACACTTCCTGGAGGCTTTCCTGGAGCACCTTCAGAGAGCTGTGTTGGTTCATGGCTAACAAATGGGCTGGAAATGTGGGTGTGACCTCCATCCTGGCAGGGAAAAACATCTCTGGTGTCTTTGACACGGGCTGGGGTTGGGTCCTTTGCTCACACAATGGTCGTGGCTCCTTTGGCAGGTTCTGCTCCTGTGGAATACAGGATGCCTGATTCCCTCCTTTCCTCACTGCCAGGTCAGAGGCTGGGCTGGACAAGGCTTGGAGCAGTGGAAAATGTCCCTGCCTGTGACAGGAGGGTGGAATGAGCTGATTCCTGAGGTCCCCTCCACCCCAAACCAGGCTGTGATCCTGTGACTCAGAGCAGAGCTGCTCAGCTCCTTTACACCCAGCTTTATTTGTAAATCTGGGATTAGCACCAAAACTGGGGGACCCCAAATTCCTCTCCTCCAGCTTGGGGCTCATCTCTTGTATTTAATAACAGCGTGGAGGGATTGGAAAAGGCTTAGACTGGTAAAGCCCTGGAGACCTGCAGGACCAAAAATTCCATGTGCTGCCAGGAGAAATGCTTTCATTCTGCTCCTGGAAGCTCAGCTTTCCCCTCTGCTGCTGATCACACCACTTTTTTTCACCTCCTCTATCAGCTGTATTATCTCAAGTGTGCTCTGAGTGAGTGCAATGTTGAAAGGCCCCAGAGTTAATTGGCATTAAGGATGGAGTAGTATTATTAGGTGTGCCTTAACGTAACAATCTCCATTTTGGTCTATTTACTCTGTACTACTGAGTAAATGTGGAGATAAAAGAAGGTGGAATTAGCACTTCTCTTGCTTGCACTAAAGCCAAGCTGCATTATTTTCTTTTCTGTGGGTTTAGGCCTAAAAGTAGCTCAGGTATGTGCAAGTTTAAACAAGACAAACCAGGGCCCCATTAAAAATTACTCTCTCCTGGATAATATTCAACACAGGATTAATAGTAAAGAGGCTGATGTCATCCCAGAGCTCCCGTGACCCTTGGCACTTCTTTAGCACATGCTGAAAGAAAACGTTCCTGACACACAGGGCTTGTCCTGCTGGAAAATCTGATGCTACCTTTTTTTTATTTTTTTTTTTTCCCAGGAGTAGAGGGAGAGGTGTTCTGAGCAATGCAAGAAATATTAATTGGGAATTAAGAATTTAACCTGAGCAGCCACCTTCTCTTCAAAATCACCTGGCTGCTGTGTCCATCCCAGCTCCTGGTGATTCCCAGAGTGTCCATCCCGTGTTCCCAGAGCATGGAGAAGGTTGGGAGCTCACCTGGGGTTCTCCCCATGCAGGATCCTGCTCAGTGCCCTCCTCCCTTGGCAATTCCAGCAGATGCCAGGCAGGGATGGGCTCTGCTCCCTGCTGGGACACTCTGGAGCTGAGTTGCTCCAGTCTCTGCTCTCGTTGCCAGCTGCTGGAACAGCTGGAGTTGGAGCTGTGCAGCTTTTCCAGGGATCCAGGGCAGACACCACGATGGAATTGCTGCCAGTTCCCACCAGGCTGCAGCTGGCTGGGGATAAAAGGGCTGTGCAGGACTCCGGTGGGTTTAGATGGGATCAGTGAGGTCATGAGGTCCCAGAGCTCTTCATGGAGAGCATATCTTGCGTTTTGAAATTTGGTTTTATCTTCCTGCCTAGGCTGGGCTCTAAAACCCTGATTTGGGCTTGGCTGAATCGTGTTCTGCACTGCAGCAGCCTGGGCACTCCCAAATTGGGCTGGAAAAGGGCTGGATTAAACCAGAGCAGCATTCTGGGCTGTGGGGTTAGGAGCAGGTCCCTTGATAAGGAATTGGGTGTGCTGTGAAATAATTAGGGACTCTCATCTCGGGATCTTCACAACCATTAATTAGCAGATTTCATAAGATCAGGCACTTCCTTTTCCCTGTGCCTGTAGGGACAGGTAAATGTTCCAGCTCTGTCCTGGTGTGCAGCCTGTGGCACTGGAGGGGCCAAGTGCCCTGTCCTGGTGGCAGTGCTTGTGTTTCCTCATGAAAAACTCCAAAAGATCTGTTCATATTAAACTTTTCCAGGTTTGTCTCTCAGGTTTCAGAACCTCCAGTGCCTCAGGACAGCCCCAAGATTGGTGGGTTTGGGCAGGAAATTACAATTAAACACTGGCAATATTGATCATTATGCTTTTTGTCCCCCAAGATAACATTTTCCTTAATTTTATCGTGGGAATGAATCCACTGAGATCCTTTTGCTCCTCCAGGGATGCTGAAGGTCCCTTTTGGAGCCAAGGTTTGTACTTGTATGTCCTTGGTAACAATATCAATACAACCAAAAAAAGACATTTCCCAGCATTTTTATGTAGAAATCACTATGAGAATCCACGTGCAAAATCCCTTGTGGAGGAAACAGCCACTTGCTGCAAGGTGCATTACCTCAGTCAAACTTTGCTGCATTTGAAGTGGCCCTGCAGGGAGTTTAATCCAGTTTAAATCATCCCAAAAAAGCTGCTTTTGCATTTGTGATGTTTCACTACTTAAAGCACCACAAAAACTCCTACAGCAGCTACTTCGATGTGAATTTTTTTTTTTTTAATAATGCTGAGGAAACTGCTAATGATTAATCAACACCAAAGCCTCTGTCTTAACCTCATCGGGTGTGTGAGCAGCAAATATTTTAACCCTTGAGTGGCACCAAGTGCCTGAAGGTGTTTGATTGCAGACTGGGTACGAAATAAATGGGGCAGAGATGTGGGGACAATGGGACAGGAGATTGATGTGGTTTAGTGCAGGGTTGGTGAAAAGCACCGTGGTTATTGCCCATCAGCTCTGCTCTCAGGGTGTGGGGAGAAGTGAGATCGCACCTCTTGAGCTGTGGCAGTGCTGAGCTTGAAATCCTGGTTTGAAATTTTTTTTTTTTTTTTCCTTTACGAACCTGTTTAGCTCAGTAGGTGGGCAGAGGCAGCTGTAGGAATCTGGAAACTTTCTTGTTTCTCGTGGATTTCCAAAGCTGTGCTGCAGAGGTGGCAGCTCTGGCCAGTGCTTAGCTGGGGTTTGACCTTCTGTGCTCCCTTATTGCAGCTTCCTCTCAACAGCTGACACAAAGCTGCAAAAATCTTGTTTATTAAGAGAAATAATCCTAATTTCTAATGCAGATTCTGCCAAATTAGCTGGAAAGTCAGGGGATGGGGCAGAACTCACCTTTGAGAGGGAGAACTGAGAGAATGAGAAAAGAATTGTTGTGAGGCTGTGATGGATCCAGCAGGTTTAAAATATTTTCCCTCAGTATTTTGGGAAAGGATCCCCAAAAAGTTTCTCCTGCCCTGATCGGGGTGGTGCTGCTGTCCTGTGTGAGGTGAGGATGTTGCCCTGCCTGGATTTTAGAGGATGTCACCTTTGGTTTAGAGTTCCTGGCTTGGAGGATGCTGCATGATTAACAAATCCATGGGAGGAACCTGAGTGGTTTTATTGGATTATATTTTTTTCATTTCTGAGTTTGTCACCATTTCCAGGACTTGCCTTTGCTGTGGCAGAGCCAGAGGAGCACTGACACTGTCCCAGGGGAGATTCCTGGAGCTCAGGATCCATGCTGGGATCTGGGGGATAAAAATGGAGCCTCAGAGAGAATGCTGCTTCCAAAATGAGCACAAACTGGCTCAAACTGAGTTGAAGAAATTGAGTGCTGAGCAAATGTGAATGAGCTTAAAACTGTGGTGTCTTGGCTTTTGTGGCTCAGGGTCAAATCCCAATATGCCAGCAGGGATTGTTCACAACTTTATTTGTCCCTATGGGGATTTTTTAAAAGCCTGACATTATAAATGAGGCAACTGATGTGTTTTACACAATTTCTATGATTTTTGGGGTGGTTTTTTTTGTCAACTCAAACAAGATAAAAGTATGAATGAGCCCCTGAGTTATCTGAGAGCATCTGGAGAGCACAAGGCTCAGGAATGGTTGGGTTTGATAATCTTGGAGCTCTTTTTCCAACTTAAATGACTCCATGATTATGGAGAAATGAACCTGGCTTTTTGTAATACAGATTTATTCTTTGATAATCCTCATCTCGGTGGTGTTGCCAAAGCCTGACCAAGGGCTTTGGGCTTGGCTTTGAAACATTCAGTCTAAAATGTTTGTTCCTGGACCAAAGTCATCCCTGGAGTGACTTCACTGAGGCTCGTGGGCCTGACAGGAAAAATCTGGGCTATTTAAGGCTGCAAACCTCTGCAGCAGTTCCCAGGAACTCGCTCATGTGTACAAACAGCTCAGATGAAATCAGCAGCAAAAACATTCTGTTTCTCTTGGAAGCTGTTTACAAAACATTTCAGCAGCGTTGGAACCAGGATTTATTTGTACTGAGAGGCTGCAATGTCAAGAAGCAAAGCAGGGACAGCAAGGATGGAAGGGAGGCAGTGACTTCTGCTCCTGAGCCCTCATTTGGGTGGGTGTAGGGATCCTCATGGAAAAATCAAGATGCTGGGATGAATATTGACACTTTTATATTGAATGTGAGCCACCAAGATGCAGCTTGAGGTAAAAAAGGTATCTGGGTAACAATCTAGAAAGGCCAGTCAGGGGTTAGAGAGGAAAACTCCAGAGTGGAATTATTTCTTACAGATTTCTGGGAGTTTTCCCATTTTTAGTTTGAGCCTTAAGTGAACACTTAAACCAGCCAGAATAAATCTGGGGAGTTCTTGCCCTGTTTCACTTGTGGTCAGCATTGAAAAGTCTTTTAGAAATGAACTCAGGGACATCCTCCTGTCTTTGGGGAAGCTTGGGTAAATACCCTGAGTGGACAGAGAGCACCTCTGGCACAAGGGGAGTGATCCCTGTGCTGGTGGCAGAGACATCCTGTGCCGTCCTGGGATGATGGAAGTGTCATTTGGGATGTGTCTGATGTGGCTTTCCCTGACTAAACGGGTTCAGCTCCCCCAGGTTCTGGGTCCTGAACGTTTCCTCCTGCTCAGCAGCCTCAGCTGGCAGCTTCAAAGGCTGCTCAGCCCAAACCAAAAACCTCAAGAAAGGATTCAGCCACGGGAAAACCCAGAGGCCACGTGCCATGCATATGTCTGATAAACCACTCCCAAATTTGTTCCTATCAAGCTTCAAAAAAAAGGCATCTCATGGTTTGCATTTCCCTTTTCCTGTCAGAAAGCCAAAAATGCAATTTTCAGGCCACGCCTCCGTGTGCAAGTTGCAATAATTTATTTCAATCGGTTTGGGCTGATGTCATCAGTTGTTCTTTAGGGCCTGGAGGGAGCTTGGATTTTAGGCTGGGACTGCCCCAAAATTAGATTTTTTTGGGGAGATCAGAAGGCAAAGCAGTGACTGCCTGATGCTTCCAAGCATCAGCTTGACTTCCCTGTGGAGGGAGAAGAGCAAAGCCTGGCTGGGGGATTTGCAGAGGAGGGACTGGGCTGCTCTTTTTGGTGGGAAAAACCTTTTTTGTGCTGTGACAGGCAGTGCAGGAAGCTCTGGTGATGGTTTCAACGCCTCACATTGACACCAGAAGCCTTTGAGATAAAACAGGAACGTGTTCTGCAAGTTGCAGATGGTTTGAATTCTTCCTGATCAAATGGGGAGGGCGAGATGGGGAACCCAGAGCCTGGAGCTGGCCCTGACAGATGTTGGTCACCAGCCTTTGGGAATGATGTGGGGGGAAAAATAATCTCAATTTCACAAAAGCTGATGCTTTTTCTTTTGGGAGAGGAGCATTCCCGGGCTCTGGGATCAGGAGAAACCTGACTGTTGGAGGTCATGGCTGTTACCTGCAGTTCTTATCTCCCAAAAGATGGGATTGAAGAGAAGTGGGGATGGATGGCAGCAGGAAAAGCTTCCCTGTGCTGCCCTCGGGTTGGGACAGCCTTGGGGATGGGGCAGCAGCTCTTGGCTGAGCTCACAGGAACCCCAGGGATGGAGAATTTGGGAATGAAGGGATTTGCAGGCTGCAGCCTGGAGCTGACAATCAGAGGAGTTGTTTCCAGTGATATCATGTCCTGTTTGCTCCCATTCCTTTGTCAGCCAAGAATTTCCATGAGGAATTGTCACTTCAGCTGCAGGGTGGCTCTGGGGCAGATTTATTGGGGCAGGGTTTTATTGCATCTGTCAGAATCATGGGGATTTTGGGGGGGGAGCAGCAGAGACTTTTCTCCTGTGGAAGGGTAAAAAATGTGGGTGAAGCACAGGGCGTGTCTGCAGTTGAGATTTTGGGGTTTGATCAGGCATCCTGAGCATGGGAGGGGTTTTGGAGGCACCCCAGAGAGTGTGGGGAGCTCTGGGGTGGTTTTGGGGTGGTTGCACAGAGCAGCTTCTCCCAAAGATGGGGGAAAGGAGGAAGGGAAATTCTGGCAGATGGGAGAATTGTCAAATTATGGACAGGTGAGTGAACTCCTGGAGGCATTTTGGGGTTTGTAGGGTGATGCTGGGGTTGTGGTGGGAGAGCTGCTTGTGTGACCACTGCTGAGGAATGGGACCAGTTTGGACCTGGGCCACTGCTGCTGCCAGGCTGGGAGAGATTTCTTGTCCTGTTTATACAGCACTGGAGTGTCCCTGGGGCAGTCTAATGGATTTTAATATCAGAAGAACTGTTAGGTCCTGGTTATCCCCCTGTATTTCCTGCAGGATTTGGAATCTTCACAGCCCAGTGAGACGCTGGTGGTAAATGGGCAGGTGGCTGCAGGGCAAATTTTGTTTAAATGACACAACCCCAAAAGGATGCTCTGTCTGCCCCTTCCATGCCCTCAAGGGAAGGTGCCTGACCCTGTGGGGTTTTGGCTCCTAAAAGAGCAAAGATTTGGCTCCAAGAGAACCCTCTTAAAAATATTATTGCCTGATCTTCCAGCAACTCCTTGTCTTGTACTTTGCCTTGATCTAGGAGGGAAATCCTTTGTCTGTGTGTCACTGAGCACAATCAATTCCCAGTGTTCTGAACACCAGACACGCTCTGGTTCCAGCCTTTGGCCATGGGATCTGAGATTTGCTTGTATTTACAAGCCCAGTAATTGCTGTCCTGAGCCTGTTATCAACAGAGATACATGCAAGGGAAATTGCAAGGTTATGGTTGAAGCTTGCAGGGTTTTAGACTAACAAATATTTTAGCCTGAAGATATATTCAGCTTGGTTTTGCTTTTAAGTGGCTCTGGGTAAAATGAGAAGTTGCCTGTCAAATTTGATGGGGTCAGTAAAATTCAAGCATGCTCGACTGTAATTAACATTTGAAAAGAATTTGCTTAGGAATTAGCTGTTGGCAGTGCAGAGCAGCTCCTTGTGTAGAAGCAGAGCTGCCCATCAGGGTCCATCCTGTCCAGGGCAGTGCAGGAAGGGAAATCCAACCTTTTCCACTTGTCTTACTGACAGTTACTGCAGGATTCCTCATGGGATGCTGACTGGATCAGCTACAAGTGATTCCATTCAGGAATGTCATAATCATCCCAGCACTCGCCGAGGGGAAAAGGCATTTCTGCACTGATGGGGGTGGGATAAATTTCTAACTAAAAAGGTTTAAAGAATGGAGTGATCTGGAGGCTGAATTGTCACTTAGTGCTGCCCATCCGTGGAATAAATGCTGGGGAATCTCTCCAGCAATCCCAAAATGAGGTTTGGTCTCCAGCCACTGCTGCTGGTGGGAGCAGGAGCAATTTGTGTGGTGATATCACTGGAAATCCTCCCTGTGGGCTGGTTCCTGACAGGAGATTTTCCAGGTTTGGGGTCATGGTGCCAGCCCCAGTGTGACTCCACACGAGCCAGAGAATCCCTGGGACACCCCTGGTGCAGGCAAAGCTCCCTGTGGGGTTTGATGAAGGGCAGCCCTGCTCTTATGAATCAGAATAAACCATAATTGAGAAAGGGGCCACCTCAGGAAAAAAAACGGTTTCTGGCTCTTCTTTCTGCAGTTCCCAGCTCCTGGGCAGTGACAGTGTTTTGTGCTTTCTCCTGCTCACAGATGAAAGGCATCCCAGGGTATTGCCCGGTGCAGATGGGAAATAGAGAAGTCCTCAACTTGGCCTTGGCCTGGTCGTTTGTCACTGTAAAGACAAGCAAAAATTCAGTTTTTCTGAGTGGCAGTAGAACAGCCCTTTGTCATCATCACTTAGTGACAACTGCTCAGACTTCAGATTTCAAAGCATTCAAGGAAAGAAAATCTGTTTTGTTGAGATCACAGGGAAAAGGATGTTTCAGTTTATCAAAGCTTTGGCAGTTTGGCTCAATTTGCCAAATCTTTATAAATAACTCGACAGGCTTTGTCAGGGAACAATAGTGTTACTTAATAGTGCTCTGTAATTAAGGCTGAAACTGTATTGATAGACACCAAAAGGATTTTTTTTTTTTTTTGGTCGATGTGGATTAGAGCTGCAGGGATGGGAGCTGGTTTGGGGAGACTTAGAGAGCAGACATCACTTCTGAGAGCTCAAGGTGCCATCCCTAAAATGTTAAACCAAGCTGTGCCTCAGAACTATTTTTCTACTTGGCATAAGACACTTTGTGCTTGGTGTATGGGGGTTTTAAATATGCTCTGAAATCCAAACATCAGTGAGGGCTTGAAAATGTAGAGCCAAGTGTGGGGGATGGGGAGCATTTCTGTTAATTAGGCTCATTAATGTGCCAGCAGCTGTTAATGCTGGGGACAGATGATGATATTGAAGAGGATCTGTTTGGTTTTCTCTTTATAGCTGGTGAGGGATGTTGGGGCTTGGAGCAACCTGGGCTCGTGGAAGGTGTCCTGCCCATGGCAGGGTTTGGAATGAGGAGAGTTTTAAGGTCCCTTCCAACCCAATTGGTTCTGCCCTTCTGAACATCTTCACAAAATCCAGTATAGGGAAAAAAAAAACTGTATGGAGTGTTTTCCGTTTAAATATGGATTCGTGGGCTCTTCCCCCAAATTCCCTTTCTTGTTTTTAGAAACTGTTGTGCCCTCTGTGCTTGCTTGAGCCCTGCAGGGTCCTGGGGCTCAGCCCTCTAAGCACAGCTGCCCTGGAATATTTTCTGTGCCCATACTCAGAGTAGCTGGTGCAGCCCAAAAGCAGAGTTTGGGCACTTCTTAGCTCTGCCAGACATCAGCCTGGATAAGGAAAACCCTTGAGGCATTTATTCTCTAACCATGACTCCGTGGGGCCAGAAAAAGCCTGAAATAATTGCAGGGATTGTGTCATTCCTTTGTCACCCCCATGTTATCAGAGCTTTACAGACACAACATTGTTCATTGCACTGAGCCTGGTGCCAGGCAGGCGCTGTGGCTCCTCTGCCAGCATCAGCTGTGGGCAGTGCTGATGCTCTTTTTAAAACCAGAATACCAAAATTCTCCTTCCCTTAGGGTCTGTGTGTCACCTCCTGCCCTTTCTGGTGGCACTCGCTGTATGTGGATGCCAAGTTTTTTGTGAAATACTCTTCCAGCTGCTGGAGAACGAGATATGCCAAATTTATCTGTCCTATTTTATCTGATGAAAGAACTTTATCTCTTGTACCTTGTCTGCTGAGGCCACCCTGTGTGCCTGAACGTGGGGATGAGCAGAGTGTGGTGGGATCACACTCTGGGAAGGGAAATGGGGCTGTGCTGCTGTGCAGAGGCTGCTGAGCCCTGCTCTGGCTCCCTGGTGCTGTGTGGCTGCCCTGCAGAGCTTGTTTTCACTGCTGACACCATGCTGGGGCTCAGCTCCATGTGCTCGAGGCAATCTTTAGGATATCCTTGGAGCGTTTTCTTGGGCAAACAGGCTTTGCTTCAGCTCAGAGCTATTTGGGCTTTCTGATGTTTTCTCCAAGTTAGTTTACCTTCCTTATTGCCTCAGGGATTTGGCAGGGGGGATTTCTATGTCTGGCTGATTCCTTGTTGTGATGTTGGGAAAGCCCACCTTGGATTTACAGTTTTCCTCTGGATCTGCCATTGCCATAGCAAAATGGCAAGAAGTTTTCATCTCCGCAAGGAATTGGGTTGGATTTATCTGAGTGGCACTGATGAAGCAAACAGAGGGTTTGGTTGGAGAGGACATGGGAAAAGGGCTGGGAGTGCAAGGTCCTTCAGGGTGGCAGGTCAAGGATGAGCCAGGGCTGGACATGTGGGAGCTGTGCACAATAGATACCCATTTGGAAACTTAATCCTTTAATTTCCCCTCATCAAGCGGGTCAAAATAACATAATAAAGACTTTCTCATGGAGATGCAAGCTGTAATTCAGGGCAGCCTTTCTTCATTTCGAATTTTCCCCTGCATAAAGTTACTGTGTCCTGTTCCAGAGGCAGCAGCATTTGAAAGCAGTAATGAGCGGCCCTGGCAGGACTACAAAGGGCTCTGGAGGAGCAGGTACGCCGGGGATGAGGTAAGTGGTGTCGTTTGGGTGAAATAGGTGTGGAAAGTGCACTCTGCACACGTTAGGCTTCAAAGCCAGCAATAATTACTGCGTTTGAGACTGTATCAGCACCCGGGGCTGCCATTCAAGTCAGGCAGGAATTCTTTGTGCAGGGTTTTTGTTCCCCAGACATCCAAGCTCCCCATGGTTCACCCAGGAACACGAGGGAAGTGTCGTGGCTTTGAGCTGGAGTGGGTTTGTGTGAAGCCCTGGCTTTGATGCATTCGTGGGGTGCCCTGTGAGCAGTGCTTTCAATGGCAAATCCATGGAAGGGTGGCAGGAAATGAATCCTGCACGGTGGCTCCTGGCAGGGCTCTGCTCTCTGCACCTGCTGTTCTTGGTCTCATCTCGTGTCCTTCTGCCTCTCTGGTCCCTGCAGAGGTTTAGGGTTGAACTGGTGTGTCCCAGATGATGTGTGCTTTATTCCATCCAGGATTGTTTGGGGACTAGAGCCAAGAAATTGCTCTCAAGTGGGTTTTGTGATGGAGGAGGTCAGTGATGTG
The DNA here is from genome assembly GCF_052056855.1 of Sturnus vulgaris. NCBI lineage: Eukaryota > Metazoa > Chordata > Aves > Passeriformes > Sturnidae > Sturnus > Sturnus vulgaris. The sequence goes on from NC_142255.1 coordinate 19,217,516, forward strand.
CTCATTTTATATTTACTGAAATGATTTAGGTTTATCGCTGGCTTGTTAGTGACCCAGGACAAGGGAAAGGTTTTGATGTGCTGAGTCAGAGCTACCCAGCTCCATCACCCCTGTGACTGCTCTAAAGTAACTAAATCCTGAGCAATCCCATGTGAATCAATGTCCCCTTGAGCCTTCAGAGCAGGCTCAGTGTTCTCCCTGGAGCTCCTATCCCTTCTGCCAGGGAGGGATTCCCAAAATGTCAGATGTCACCGGTGCTGTCACCCTTGTTCTGGCTGAGCCATGACTGCTCAGTGCCACTCTTGACTGCCACCCGTGGGGAGAATGTCCCTTTTTGCAAACTGTGGGGTCGCTTTTGCTGCTGCGGGGGCCGGAGCACACAAAGGCGGCGCCAGCTGCTGCCTCAGCTGCCATGGGCAGTTTTAGAGCAGAGCAGGGAACCGATCTAATCTCACAGAGGAACTCTTCTCCCCAAAGAGCCCTTGTGCTGGAACAATAAACACCACGGACACGCTGCCAGCCCGGGCTTGCTGACTCCATTCAAACCCGTGGGCATTTCTTTCCTGGGGCTGTTGGGGTCTCGGCACCTCCCTGGCGCTGCCCACACTGGTCTGCCGGGGCCATCCCATGGCGGCAACGACCGGTCTGGGGGCATGGCCGGCCTGGGGGTACGGTTCCCTCAGGCATGGCCGGGCTGTGGGCACTGCTGCTCTGCTGGCATGGCTGGTGTGTGGGCACTGCCTGCTTGGGCATGGCCGGTCTGCTGGCATGGCCAGGCTGTGGGCATTTCCTGCAGGCACAGCCGGTTTGCTGGCGCAGCCTGCTTGGGCCCGGCCGGTCTGAGGGCATGGCCAATCTGTGGGCACTGCACACTGTCTGTGGGCATGGCTGGTCAGTCTGCTGGCATGGCTGATCTGTGGGCACTGCCTGCTCAGGCCTGGCCAGTCTGAGGGCATGGCTAGGCTGTGGCCATTACTGGTCAGTCTGCTGGCCCAGCTGATCTGTGGGCACTGCCCACTGTCTCTGGGCATGGCTGGTTGGTCTGCTGGCCCAGCTGATCTGTGGGCACTGCCCACTGTCTCTGGGCATGGCTGGTTGGTCTGCTGGCACGGCTGATCTGTGGGCACTGCCCACTGTCTCTGGGCATGGCTGGTCAGTCTGCTGGCACAGCTGATCTGTGGGCACTGCCTGCTCAGGCCCAGCCCGGCTGGCGCCCATGGTCTGGTCACAAAGCGCCGCTATGGCCGGAATGCGGCCTGGGGGCTCCTGGAAAGGCCTGGCAAACCCAACACAGCACAGCTTGTCCAGCAGACAATAAGGGATGTGTTGTGGTGCCATGAATGAGCTGAGCCAGGGCATGTCAAATGTTTATTCTGGGCTTCCGTGGTGCACTCAGATGAGGGCCGAGGCCTCTGCTCCTGCTCCAAGCCGTGAGGGCCGCTGTGGGAGCGTTGGGATGGAGCTTGGAGAACCTGGGCCTTCTGTGCCACCTTTGTGGCCTCAAACAGCCGAATCAACCAAGCCAGGAGGAATAGGATCCTGGAATGGTTTGGCTTGGGAAGGATCTTAAAGATGATCCAGCTCCAGCCCCTTGCTATGGACAGGGCCAATGACAGATGTTGTTTTAGTTGGTGCTTTGAGGATCCCATTATCCTGCTCAAACCCTCTCTTAGGCTTCACTTCAGCAGTGCAGCCATCCATCATTAATGCTGTTGTGCATCCTAATGCCTTTCAGCATTCCTGGGTCCTCCATTCCCAGTGGTGAGGTGGGAGAGATGTCCATGCAGTTTCCATGTTGTTTATGGTACAAGCTGCTCCTATGACCCTGTGGTGATATCCCCACTCTGAGATGGATCTGAGTGGTGCAGAGACATCATTAATATTCTCTAAGGTGTTCCTGGGGCAAGTGAGGCAGCTTCAGGTGAGGCCAGAGCCCTGCACTGTGCCAGGGCCAAGGCCACCAGCTTGGTGGCCTTTGTGGCAGCTGCCCAGAGCGACTGGGACTCGTGCATTGTATCTGCTCCTCCTGCCAATGCTGAATCCCGTTTATTACAGAAAACTTCACAGGCTTTTAATGAACCTTCCTGAGCTTAATTTACAACTTGGGGAAAGATAGACAAGGTGACAAAGGGAACTAAAATATGAAATTACTTTAATTGCAGAGGAGGACAGTTTATAGGCTTCAGAATCCAAGTCATTTATTTTAATGATCTTCTCTGCCCTCAACACATAATTACCATTCCCATTCCGAGCTGGTTTCAGGAGAGGTATGCAGGGAAAGCTGGTTGGACCTGTTCAGGCGGCAGAACTTTTGGCAACTCATAATCTGAGACGAAAAACGAATTAAAAGCAAAATATATTGTCATGTCAGAAACACTTTTCATTTAAGACACGCTGGGTTTTGCTTCATTTCCTGGAGACAGCTGTGGTCCATCTGAAAGCAGCAATCCGAGGCACAAGGCACTGGTTGAGTGCCTTTCCAACCCTACATGGTAAAACACTTGGAAAATCCCTGGGAGTCAACACAGGGGCCAAGGGGTAACGTGACCTTTGGTGGGAGGAGATGGAAATGTTTCATTTCCCTCTTGCTCCTTGCATTGGTGGGTTGGATTTTTGGGGTGGTAATAAAAAAAATATGGACTTTGAGAAATGGATGCTGCTTTTTCTGCATGGATATCTGATTTTGGCTGGTCCTACTCGAAACCAGCTGGAATTTTTCAACCCCTGTGGAAGAGGGGATGTCTGTGAGCAGCTCCAAGCTGTTTTCATGGAGTTCAGATCCCTCAGTGTGAAAAAATGGATGTTGCTGGAGTCTCCTGTGGGTGTTTGGGGCACATGGACATTTTGGTATATCCTGACTTTTCCAGTGTGGCTGCTGGGGGGGTGATTAAAGGAGGTTATGTTGTAATTACCCAGCTTGGCTTAGCTCTGCCTCTGCTTCTCCAGGAGCTCTCCAGCTGAGCTTGGCCTGGTTTCCTGAGAGTTAAAACTCTGATGTCCCTCAGAAACCTGAGCACCAGATCCAGCTTTTCCTCTGGCAGGGTGGGAAAGTGGGAGGAAATTGGGTGTAACCTGAGGAAGCTGGAAAGCAAAGATGAGCCCAGGCTGGCAGGACTCATGCCAAGGAGCAGGTTCTGAGCCAGGCTGATGCACCTTCCTGCAGGGAAAGGAAGTGAAAATACATTTTTCTTACAGGGATCATTAGGTTCCTTGGATTGGACAGTTGTGGCACAGTTTTTTCATTATTTTCAGATTTTTTTATTTTTTTTCAACCACCAGGCTGGGTGGTGGACCAAGTGATCACAGAGTCATTAGAGTCTGTTAGCTTTATGTAAAGTGGTCATGAATATGTGGCAAAATGGGACAAAATCCAAAGGCACTTGGACTCTCCATCCACCTGCTGGAATAGGTTGGCTGGGATTTCACATGGCCCTGGTTGAAGTCATGCAGCACCAGAAACTGGGGTTTCAGGGGTGCTGTGGGACTTGAGGCCCAAAATTCCCCATGAGAGTCAGCAAACTTCATGTGCCCAGGGACACAGCAACTTGTCCCAGTGCTGGTGACTTTCTAGAGTGGAAAACCAAATATTTCCAAGCTAATGTTTCCCAAAGTTGGTATTTTGACATCTTTGATTTGTTATCTAAAAGATTGGACAGTGTGGAGCAGGTAGAACTGGCACTGCTGCAGCTCTGGGTTCGTGGCTATTGCTGGTCTGGCCTTTAAAGCTTAGCAATAAGAAATAATAAATTAATTTTCCTGAGTAGCTCTGCCTCCTTGGCCTGATCAGTCTCCAGAATTAAGTGCTCCTGGCCTGAAAGAAAAGTGTGACATTCCTCCCCAAAACAAAATATCACAGGTCCTTCATGTGTTCACCCCAGCACAGCCTCTCTGGCCTGGCTCCAGTGCTGCCTCCAATGTATTTGCTTTAAAACCACACTTTAAAAAAAGCTCTATCAAAAAGAATGTGAAGGATGCAGAGTTAAAGTCTTAAAATTGGGAAATAGCACAATAAAGCTGCTTTTGTAAACTTCTTTCAGCCCCCTTGTGCAATAACCCAGCCTGCTCTCTTCTCTCTGCTGCTGCTGGTCATGAGTGGAAGAAGTGATGGAAGGAAGAGGCCATATGGCCTTTTGCTGCTTTTTCTGCTGTTTTTTGGCAGCATGGGCTGGGGAGGGGGCTGCTCCTGTTGGTGTAGCCATGGGAAGGAGGGTGATGTGCTGAGGGGGAAGGGCTCAGGGGGGGCAGATGGTGGCTCCTGGCTGGTGTGCATCTGTCCTGGGACAACTGGAGGCTTCAAAGCACGTGGGAGGAGGATTATTTGGGAGTGAGATGGAGTTGGGTTGGGCTGGGTGATGCCCAACCTGAGTTTAATCACCAGCATGAAGGGACTGGGTGCTCCAGCCTGGCCTCTTCTCCTGGACTTCCTTTGCTAATTCCCACTCCTGGGAGGCCTCACAAATTTTGCTCCAGGACCCTCTGTGTCCAAGACTGGTCATTCTTGATGTGCAGGTGCCCAAATCCCATCAGCCCTGCCCCTTTTCCCTCCACTCCTGTACAGCCAGGCCTTGGTGCAAAGGGGTTCCAGGACTGATTCTCCTTCCTGGCTCTGTTTTTGTCCAGGTCCTGTGAGGGTCATGAGTGAGAAAAACATCTCAGACTGGCTCCTGTCTCCCTCTCCAGCAGCTTCTACTTTTTAGGGAAAACATCTTTTGTTTGTTTTGATGTTCAGAGGTTGAGGAGGGGGTTTCTGTTTTGGTTTTTTTTTTTTTTTTTTACCTGAAGGAACAGCAGTTTTCAGACAATTCAGACTTAGGAAGTGGGAATCAAATTTCTTTCTTAATCCTGTGGGTTTTTTTTTAAACGAGGGTGTGTGAACTACAAGAAGGATCTTGTTCAGCCCCTCACTTGCTGATTTACATCCAAGCCAACAGAGCCAGGCTTGAAACTTTGATGCTGCTGGGGGAAAAAAACAGGGAGAAGTGGAGGGAAGGTTGTGGGATTGGTGGTGCTGCTCAGCAAACAGAAAGAGGAAAAGGAGAGTGATTTCTCATTCTGCTTCCTAACTCCAAACACAACCCAAAGTTTTTATAAACTTTCTGCTCAGGTTTCAGGAAACTGCAAATGAAACTGCATTCCTCTGTGTGTTGGTCTTTTTTTTTTTTTTTTTTTCTCTCTTGCTCTCTTTCTTTTGGAGATGTAATAAAACATCATCACCTACAAGGCTGTGGCCTTTAAAAGCATTCTCTGGAGGGTAGGCGAGGAGTGGAGGCAGATTGACTGACAGCTGGAATAAAGCCTCTTTATTATCTGTGGGATTATAATTTCCCTCTATGCTGGGTGTTGGAGCAACAGGAGCTTGGTTGTGTTTGTTCTCACTGGCTTCTCCTGTGCTGTGGTGTCCATCCCCCCCCATCAGCTGAGGACACTGAACTTCTCATCACCTAGAAAATCATGGTTTTTTTCCAAAACTTGAAGGTCTTGAATGTAGCTAGTGAGAAAAAGACGACCTGTTAAATAAGAATAAATAAAAATAAGAGTGAGGCTGGACCAGGACTGGGGACAGAGCAGCCAGGGTCTGTCCTTCACCAGTTCCTTTAACTCTTTAAACTGGTTTTGGGAATCAAAAGATCTCTAATCCAGCAGCTGTTCTGGAGCTGTTGCTCCCAGGTTTGTCTGGAGGGAGGAAAGAATGGGGAAAATGGCAGAGCTGGGGGTAAAAACAAATGGGATAAGCTTTAAAGAGAATCATGAGCCATGTCTGGGGCTGGTTTTAAGCAGTTGAAGGGATAGGCAGAGGGATGCTGGAGCTGGTGTGGTGGGGCAAGATTTCTGCTGCAGTTCCAAGGCAGGAGAAGGAATGGGGGATGCAAGGCAGGGACAGGAATGCACTGGGGTGGTGTGGTCTGTAACCTGTTTGCTGGAAATTCTGGGAAAAATATATTTTTGGGGTGATTCCTGGAGTTTTCCCTGTGTCCCTGTCAGGATTCTCCTGGAGGAGGGGTGGGCACAGCCCTTAGTGCACTGCTGCTCCTTGGCACAAACCATCCATGGGCAAGGAAATTCCTGCTGGGGAGGGTTCTTGGAAGCCAAATTATTTTAATAATTAATCAGTGAGAAGAACACAGTACATATGTAGAAAAATGACCCTGAAATGTTGTGTAGGCTTAGAATGTCGTGCCTTAGACCTTGTGGTGCTGACCCATGACTGTTGGAGTGTCCTTTAAGGGGATTCCCACCCTATTAACACATTCCTGGCATCTCTTTCCTACCTGGAAATGGGGATGGTGTGCTCTGGACAGGAGCTGGGCTCCTGAGGGACCCAGAGAGTCCATCCAGGCCCTGTGTGATGGGGAGCAGCCCTAAAGGCAAACAGTGCACCCCAAATTGCTCAGCAGGGGCCATCAGGACACTTGGTTAATTAGAGAAGCCCCATTACTGGCAGGCAGAAGGTATATTTATTTTTTTTATATTTATTTTTAAAGCCTGCCTGACAGTGAGAACAAGCCTCTGGCCAGAGATCTGAAGGCCTGGCTATGTAATTCAGTTGAGAAAGGAATTTAGCTTTTTTTTCAAACCAAAGGCCCATGTCCCATCTCCTCCCTGCCAAGGAATGGGCACGAGCAGGGAGCTGGGAGGGGTTCAGGGCTGTTATTTACTCAAAGTTTCCGCCTCCTTCCTTCCTTCCCACCAACTCCCTGTGACCCAGACCTGCCTGGTGAGGAAAACTGCTCCTCAGCTTTGCCAATTCTGGGATAAATAGGTCATCCAAAATATGCAACAGCCAGTTCCAAGTCTTCCAGCAGTCAGAAAGACCTCAGAAGTCTTTGGAGGCATAAAAACCTGTGCTGTTATTTTCAATGTGGATTTTGAGGCTCTGGGACCTCTGAAGTAGAGTCTTCCACAGCAGGGAATTGGCAGAGGAAGTCAAAGACCATTTCCAGCTTTATTTCACCCATTTGCTCACTCAGACCTTGACCATGGTGGTGGCAGCTGCGTTCTGCATTCTCCCAAACCCAAGGTTTTTCTCCCTCCCTGGGGATGGGGGGCTGTAATCTTTCAATTAAAACAGAGCAGAGTCCAGCCAAGGATGTCTTCATTTCAACCTCAGTGATGCCTTTAACCTCGGGAAGTGCAGCTGCCAAATTTTGCTGGGTGATTGAGGATGATATAGGAGGGTTTCCTTGAGGAAACTCTCCAGCATCCTGCACTGACAGATTTATGGGCTTTGCTCTGACCACGCAAGGCACCTCTAGAAATAAAGGGGGGAGGAAATGTGCCATGGAGCTGTCAAACTCTGCCTGCCCATGTTCACACATCCACACTTTCACTCTCCTCCCAGTTTGCTAAAATGCTGAAATGCTTGTGGTTTTTTAAGATTTCTTTCCCCCCCCACTCAGATAAATTTTCTTTTCAATGCTAACAAGCTGCTTTTCTTGCTCCTAAAATGATAGTGCAGTTGGTGTGAGCCTTGGGCAGGGTGGATCAGGGCTCTTCACTTGCTCCAGTTAAATTTCAAATTGAGCCATTGTTTTGAAGAGTTAAAAGCATGTTTTGAGTTGATTTTTGTCTGGTATCACAACTGTGGATCCTGTAGTGTGTGAGTCTGAGCCAGATCAAAAGGAAATGATACCTGAGGTATTCAATATTCCCGAAGGTAATCAATATTGCTTTATGTTCTTTATTCTCTCCTCTGTCTTGAACAAACTTCTGCTCTCAGTGAATGTTCAACCTGTTTGCAAGGTTGTCTGTGCTCCTCCAAGTCTCTTGGGATGATAAACAAGATTTAGCATGGATCAAACTCAGTGCCAGGGCCTGAATTATGGAAAAGGTTTAAAACCTTTCTCAGTTCCTCTAAAATTCCCTCATCCCATGGCAGTGATCTCAGCCTGAAGATGTGTCAGGGAGGGTTATGTGGGATTTTAGGAAAAAAAAAAATCAGAGAGTTCTGGGGCACTGGAAGAGTTCCCCAGGGAATGGGGACATCCCCAAAGCTGCCAGAGTTCCAGGAGTGTTTGGACAATGCTCCCAGGGATGCCCAGGGTGGGATTTTGGGATGTCTGTGCAGGATCTGATGATACCTGTTAATCCATCGGTGCCACAGTGACATTATTCCAGGGCACTGTGTCTGTACCTTGGGGAATCACTTCCCTGCAAAATCCCAATCCACTCTGCAAGCCGATTTTGTAGGATTTTTTTAAAGAACCTCCTCTCACCCCAGCTCTCTCAGGCTGTGGATTGGCAGTGGCAGCCAGGCTGATGCTGTCACTGCACCGGGGTAGTGAAAGGTGGGAAATAAAGGAAGCCAATGTCGTTAGAGTCACTGATCAACAACTTCCTGCCATTGTCCCTCCCTGCTCCCTGTGCATCCCGCGGGCTGGCCCGGGGCCAGGCATGGCCAGCAGGTATTTCCCTGCTGCCCACAGCTCCATCCATCAGCATCCTCCACCAGCTCCATCCTGCTGGGCTCTGAGGAAGCATTAACAAGAATAATGGCAGCTATGGGGTGACCCCTGGCTGAGGGAGTTGCTGCACCTGCAGATCTGGGGCTGGTTCCTTAAAAAGTCCTTACTTGGGGCAACTTGAACAAATGTCTTCATATTTGGTGGTAAACAGAGAAAGAAAAACTGCTGCTGGAGGAGCCACAGCAGTGATAGAAAGTTTTTTAAAAGTGATGCAACAGAGTCAACTTCTCCCTTCCCTATTTTAATATAAAAAAGGCTTAACTTTGTGAAATGACAACAGTTTGAGAATGTGTCTGTAAAAAATTCTCCTTTTTATTCTCTGAGCTCTGCTCATTTCCCAACTGCTGCTTGGGAGAAGTGGTTTGGTGAGGAGCAAGGTTTAAACCTCTCTTCAGTGCTGTTTCCCCAGTGCAGTCAGCCGTGTAAGATAAATAGTAGCTGATCTCTTGTTAGTGAAGTGCACGCTCTCCTTCACGCCTGACTGGAATGGAAATGCAAAATCCTCTGCCATCTGCTTCCAGCAAGGAGCTGGAGGGAAGGATGGAGCCTTGGGCTCTTCCAGCCCAGGCCAAAAGCCTCAGTAGGATCCCATCTGTCCACTGTGGCAGGGGGAAGGTTCCCAGCACAAAATTTTTTTGGGGAACTCCTTTTCTGCTCATCGTTAATTCAAATGCTGCAGAGAGGAGCTTTCACCTCAAAAATGCCCACAGAGGGTTGTGTGTCCAAGAGCCCTTGAGGCTTTTAAAAACTGCAGCTACAAGGGACAAGTTGCATCTAAACAGAGCAGCCAAGCCCTGCTTCCTTCAGGAACGATCCCTTTGTAAAAATAAAGGGTGCAGCTTCCCTGGGGTGCAGCTCATTCACTGCTCCAGGTGAATTTTTCAGCTGTTCCAGCACTGAGGTGGCAAATCCCCCAAACTGTGCATTTGACATTTCCAGCCACAGAGTGCAATTATCACACGTTGCACTGTTTATTTAAAGAAGGAAGAAACAGTGTGGCAATCAGATTTTGTGCCAATTTCCAGGGGAAAGCTCTCTCCCAAGCAGGGGATGTGTGTGCAGGGAGGTGCTGGCAGTAAAACATCGCCCTCCCACCGACTGCAGATCCCAGAGTGTCCTGCCCAGCCCTGCTCTTACTTATCCCAGGAAAACAGTGCAAACAAAGATGTTTAATTGCATGAAAAGCAAAAGCACCAGGCAGGCAGGTCTGTGCTGAATTGCTCAGAAGAAACAAGGGTTTTCCCTGGAGTGCGTGGTCCCTGGATGTGGGATTTTTGGGGTGGCACGGATTTTTGGGTACCACTGTTCCAATCCTGCTGTTCCCCTTGAACCCAGATTTTCCTCTCTTTATTTCAGCAGTCCTGATTTTTCTCCTTGTAAATGTGTCTTTTGCTTGTACGTGCCATAAATATTTTGTAATTGTTTCTTATCTGTCGGGGATCTGGGTTTAGTGGGAGGGAAGTGATGCTGGTGATAGGGCCTGGGCCACATGGGAGAGCTCAGCTCTGCTCCAGATTCCCTGGATAACCCTGGCTGAATGTGGCTGAGATGAATTTATCTCACATTCTGGGGAGGGGATGTGAGCTGCAGCACCCCCAGCTTGTGGCCCTGAGCTTGTCCTCTGCTTCTTGTCCCTCACCTGCTCTTCAGGAGAGTTTTGGATCATGTGAGGATTGGTTTTCACCTACTGACCCCTGGAAAATCTCATGTGAGAATGCAGGTCCTGCTTAGAGAGTGAAAATCTTGTTGTTTTTCAGGGAAAAGCATTAAGTGTAAGTGCTGGAGTGAGTCTGAACCCAGACACCAACCTGTCCCTCCTCAAATCCCTTTTCCTCTTTGCAGTTGATAAAATAGGCACTGGTTGGAGACAAGTGATGCTGCAGCACAAGAAGCTGCAGAATTACAATTTTAGTGTTTTTGTGAAAATTTTCAAGGTTTGAACATTTGTTTCCATTCTCCTGGGACACCCTGAGATCATTTTTTTCCTTTTTTTTTCAGCTTTGGCCTTACTAAATATCCACTCAGCCCAATACAAAGTTTAAAGCTGGGGCTCCCATGTGTCAGGGCAAGTGCATCATTCCCCACCAGCCAGGCAGGACAGGGCAGGGTGCTCCCAAAAACTTCATCCAAACACTGAAAAAATCCATATCAAGGTTTTAAAGAGTCTTTTAAAAATCAAACAAAAAAGAACCCGATAAACAGCAACTATTCCCTCTTCCTTGCACAGAGCAAGGATGTTGAAACCCACAGGATGAGGTAAACTGCACCCTAAAAAAAAAATGCCTCTGCAGCCTTTGGCTTTAGGCTCTCCCTCCTGGAGGAGCTGCCAGCAGAGCTGTAGCAGCACAAATGCATCCACTTTTTAGAAAAGGTGCTTAAATCAAGCAGTTATTGGGCTCAGCAGAGCTCAGTCACCTTCTGCATGAACTGGCAGGGAAGATGCTGTAAAGCAAAGTAATTCTGCAAGATAAAGCAGGGAAGATGGGATGAGCCAAGGGCCCTGACCTTAAATTTTATGAGCAAGTTCTTGTTTGCAAAGAGCAGGGCTGGGAGAGGGGGAGCAGGATTCCTGCTCTTGTGTAGAGTCAGGGAAAAGATGGAAATCTCCTGGGTTGGTGCTCACTCAACTGGAGCCTTTTCCCTTTGGGCTGTAGCAAAACTGTGTGAGAAGAGCTAATAAAAGAAGCGTTTTTAAAATAATATTGAGCATAAAGAGGCAGAGGCTGGTGCTGGGACACATGCAGAGCTGCTCCAGGGCTGAGATAAAGCAGTGACAGCAGCTGACCCCGACCTCCCTGGATTATCTGATGTTCTCAGCATTTCTAAGCAAGGCAGAGGCAGTGGCCGTCAGACCGGCTGGCTCCTCTCGGAGCCCGAGCCCAGATGGGAGGCGAGACCTGCCCTCCCAGCAGCCCAGTCCTGGGGACAGCCACATGAGCCCCTCCATCCCTCTTTTCCGCCCCCCCCAAAAAAAAAAAAACCTGGACAAATTGCTATCCAGGGCCGTCAGGGCAGCATTTCTCAGCGGGTCACTGGGGCTGGGACTGTCCTGGACACAGAAGTCACCGGGGATTGTCTCGTCTTGCAGATGTCTGCAGGGTGGCTCTGAATGAGCTGCATCTTTTCATCAGTGCAGCAGAACTCTGGGTTAGCTCCAGGCAGCATTTTTCTTTTTCATTTCTAGCTCAAAAAAAAAAAAAAAGAAGCTTCATCTGTCACAGAGTGGAGCCACAGCGAAGTTACTGAGTTGAGGATGGTGTGTGTGCCCCAGCACCGCAGCTGCCACTGACCCCTCCTGCCCAGGCAGGGCAGACACCTCCTGCCTTGTTTTTTGGTGGCCCAGCAGCAGGCAGCTCCCACGCCCCTGTCTGGAACACTGAGCGTGTTTATTTAAGTTCAAATCAAATGTTAAAATAATTCTGTGCAAGTGTTAAGCGAGGGTGATTGGAGTTTGCATGACTCCACATCCAAGCTATGATTTCTTTAGGGCAGAGGAGTTATTTTCATTAACTCTTCAGTGCTGGCTCTCTCTGGCAGGAGGAAAGGTTGGATTAGCTGGATGTTGATGTACAGACTTCCAGCCCTTCCGAAGCTGTTTTAAATCAAAGAGGGGTAGGTAAATGTTTGGCTGCGTTTCCTGTGCCGGCCCCTCTGTCCACAGCCTGGGAAGTAGCAGGATCCAAAGGGCAGCTGTTAAACAAAGTGAAAACAGACAAAGGGCTGGGGCTGCCCCATCTGCTGCCCAGGGCCGTGCAGGGAACCCTCCCTCCCCCAGCACCGGCTGGGACAGGCCTTGGGGAAAACAGGGAAAGGAGCTGAGGGCTTTGGGGAGGGTGGTGTGGGCTGGGGGTTGCTGACAGGGTGTGCAGTGGGATGGGCTGGTACCCACAGGGATGTGCTCAGGTTACCATGGCAGCCAGGGTGATGCAGTGATAAACAAGGTGAAGTGCTTGGGATGCTGTGGTACCCAGGGTGATGCAGTGGTACCCAGGATGAAGTGGTTGGGATGCTGTGGTACCCAGGGTGAAGTGCTTGGGATGCTGTGGTACCCAGAGTGATGCTGTGGTACCCAGAGTGATGCAGTAGGGATGCAGTGATTAACCCCAGTGATGTGATTTGGGATGTGGTGATACCCAGAGTGATTCCCTTGGAAGATTTCCCTACCACAACCCTGCACTCCCACAATCAGGTTAAAGGGTTTTCCCTTCCTTTTCCTCTCTCCTCTCTATCCAGGCAATCCTCTGCTCAAATCCCACACAGGTCTGTATTTATCCCCCCTGATCACAAGAAAACCAGTCAGGTTTGGCTGCTCTGAGATTGTCTTGACAGGAATCACTGCAGGATGTTGCAGGGAAGAGGGGCAAGGTTATATTGCTGAGTATTTATAGTGGCCATGAAGTTCAGGAATTTGTTCTGTCCATGATTTAAATGAGGTGTGGAGGAATTGCCTCCTGCCATCCCCTGCAGGAGTGGGAGACACAGGCTGGGTCTGGGGGCACACACTGCACCCCCCTGCTGTCTTTGGTGAGGAGAGGCTGACAAAATGCAATGATAAAATGCAATAGGATTCCTTGGAGCTGCTGAATTGTCTTTCTCTGGATTTTTTTTTTGCCAGGTCACTTTTTTCCAGGACTTGGTAAAGCCACTCCTGAATTAACACAGCTATTTAATAAATAGCCACAGTATCTCATGGCATCTCAGCCCAAAGATGTTTCTTCAGTTGTCCTGGGTTTTTCTCCACTCTAGCCCCATTTTCCTGGGAGCTGGTGTGAAGGGACAGAGGGGATTTGTGAGAGCTGAACCCTTTTTCTCAGCTTTGGCCTTTAAGATGCTGTTTGTGGCAGGGTCTGTGTATGCACAGGATTTTCTTCCACGAGGAAAACTCGTTGTATTTTTCCAAAGAGATTGACTGATTAGGAGAATCAGATAATCATCCCCAAAGTCGGTGGGATGGGGAAGCAGTGCTGCTGCTGATGTTGGATCTGCAGCCTGGCTTGGGATAAATCCCATTTCCGTCTCCAGGTCATGGATTAGGCGGGAGTGGCACGTGGAGAACGAGCCGGGTTTTGTGTGTGTTTCTCACTCTTTCACAATCCCTGCGAAGTGAATTTAATGCAGTTTCAGTTTGGGCACAACAAAGCGGAGCTGCAGATCAGAACCACATGTTGTGAGTGCTGCAGGCACCGAGTGAAACCTGATCTGCCGAGGTTTCCCTTAAATCTGCACTTTCTCATTTGGCTCTCATATTAAAGCTGTATTTCAGAGCTGTCCAACCCTCTCGAAAGATGATGAATAACAATAAAAACATTCACTGGAGGACTGTCATCATTTCCAAAGGAAGTGTAATAAATACTTTACGACAGGGCTTTTTTTTTTTTTTCCTATGTACAGCCATAAACCAGTTTTAAGTTACAACTTATTAAGCCTCTAAACAATTAGAGCTTGGCTGTGGGGAGGGTGCTGGGGCTGCTCCCCAGGCTGGGGTTTAGGTTTGAGGCATCTGGAGGGGATAACTTGGCTTTCACGTGCCTCAGTTTCCCCTTGTGCTGGTTGAGCTGTGCATGTTGATGCTCTCTGAGGTGTCAGGGTGTAGGTTCAGGCTCTTGTGGCACAAATTCGTGATGAACCAACATTTCCCAAGCTTGGTTCTTGTGCAGAAGAGAGTTGTCCTTTCCCTCAAGGCTCCCTCTGCATGTCCCACCTTATTTTGGTTAGAAAACAGGCAGCAGTTTTTTTGGCAGTGCTGTGTTAACAACCTTGGAGAGCTTTTCCAGCCTTAATGATTCCATGTTTGGCAGCATCAATTAAGAAAATAACAATCCCAACACTGGTGGGGCTCCCAGCCATCACCTCCATCTCCATGGGAAGTGTTGGCCCTGCAGTCAGGTTTGGTGCAAAGCTCCTTTTCCCTCTCCAACATTTCAGCAGGGGAAAATCTGAGAGGAGCTGGCTGGGAATAACCCAGTCAGGAGAGTTTCACATCTCCCTTTGTTGTGCCTTTTCTTTTGCTTTTGGTTTTACTGAAGGAGAAGGAAAATAAAAGGGGGCTCGTGGATGGTGCCTTTGCAGCATCTCTGCTCTGGCTCCAGCAGGAATCTGCTGGAAAAGTTGGGTTTGAGCCTTCCTGAGGTCAGTCCTTCCTTCGGGTGGTGGTGGCTGAGGAAGTTCTGCACAGACTGGGATGGACTGGGAGGTGCCTGGGGTGGGCAGTGATGGACAGGGTGGGATTGAGGATGGGCAAGGGTTTGGGATCAAAACATTTAAATTCTGATATCCCTGAGTTTGCTGGGGGGTTCCCACAGTGGCTGCTGTGCACAGCTGCTGTCAGACCAGATCCCAAGCTGCATTTCCTGCATCCCAAATGCAGCGATGGCTGCAGAGCACTTTGCAGTCCTGCCCCAGCTGCTTTCCCCAGGGTTTGTGCAGCCCAACCAGCGACTGCAGTGGGGCAATGGCAGAGCAAATTGGTTCCAAATGCAAAGCTGCAGGAATTGCTGCTCTGTTCCTCGTGCTGTGCTTCAGCCCCAGCCTTGGGGATGTGCAGAGGGGATCCCTGGGCAGTGCTGATGGGATCCCACACCAGCACGGTGATAATTGCTCCTACAATTTACTGATAAACTCACTTCAGACCCCCAGAAATTCATTTGTGACTCAAAAAAAATGTGTTTCTAATGAATGCTTAGCCCTGCTTGCTAACAGAATTCCAGGTTTCTGATGCTGTCATTTCTAATCCCCTGTTCTTTGATTTTCTTCCTTCCCTGCATTTGCTGTCTGTGCAATTACATTGCTGTGAAAATGTTTGCTGGAGAGGCAGGTGAAATAAGAGCCACCCTTGAGCAGTGCCCTCCCACCTTCTCTGCGTGTTTATTCAGCCTTCAGGTGCTATTTCAGAGAATCCCAGACTGGTTTGGGTTGGAAAGGACCTTAAAAATCATCTTGTCCCACTCCCAGCCATGGGCAGGGACAATTTCCACTGTCCCAGGGTGCTCCAAGCCTCACCCAGCCTGGCCTGGGACATTTCCAGGGATCCAGGGGCACCCTGTGCCAGGGCATCACCACCCTCCCAGGGCAGAATTCCACCCCTGGCACACCTGGCAGGAGGTGCTGAATGTTTTCCACACAGCGGCACCAAAAGGAACCAGTGCAGTTTGAGAACCATTGGTTTGATTTTCTCCTTTAAAGCCTTTCCAGACAGACTTTGGTTTGGATTGCTGCTCCTCCTTTTCTATTTTTATTTTTTTTCACTTGCAATTAATGCCACAAACATTTCTCACAGAGCACTGGATGGTATTGGCAGGAGAGTTATTAAAAAGCAAAACAAACCCCAAACCCAGCTGTAACCTGAAACACATTTGATCCCAGCTATTTTATATTAAAGAGCATTTGAACATGGAAGAATTTCTAGTTGTGGGTCCAGAATATCTGCAAATCTTATTCTTCAGGTGCATGAAGTGAATTTTTTGTTGCTCCCCAAAGTTTGCAGAGCCCTCAAAGCTCTGCTGGGCTGTGGGGGTGTCTCAGAATTCCCCCAAAGTAGAACCAGAGCATCACCAAGAACCCTCCAGCCTGGTTTGCTCAGGGCTCCTTCGCTCTCCAATCAAACATCAGAAAGCACAAAAAAGTCTTCACAAAAACGTTGATTTACAGCATGAACCAGAGTTATTGGGTGAATTTTCCCCGAGCCAAGTCCGGAGGGACTCTGAGCTCCGGCGCTGATGGACGCTGTATTTTGTTTTGCCTTGTTTTAGTGATGCAAATGGAGCCGAAGAGCAGATTTATCAGGAATTCTGTTACTCAGTGCTTGTTTACTGGGCTCAAATGAGCCAATTCTTGTGCTCGTTGAGATGTTAAGCAAAAGTAATTGATGGATACTTATGCACGGAGGCTGCTTTTAAATGCCAAGGGAGTTTGGTGCCAGGAATTCAGATTAAAATCCATCCCAGAGAGTGTTTTGGGGGATCCTCATCCTCTTCAGGCCAGGTCTGGACAGTGGGGCTGAGCCTGGGTTCACTCTGGGGTTCAGAGGGTGCCCCAAATTCAGGCAGGGAAGATGCTCTGCCAAAACCTTTGCAGGTTGGGCTGCTGGGTGTGAGTTAAAAACCTGTGGAGAGATTCTGTGAGCTCCAGAGAGCTCCTCCTGCCCACGGGGCTCTGAACTGGGCCTGGAGGGAAGAGGGGATGGAAAGGTTGAGCTGGAAGGGACAGAGGAGCAGGCAGGGTGGAACAGCCCTGCCCTGGGAAGGGAAATGCAGGTGGTGCAGAAAGCACCCAAAATGCACATTTTCCTTCATTCCTCAGGGCAAAACTGGCAGAGAGAAATGTTTGGGTGCTGACTGTGTTTATAGAGAGAGAGAGAAAGGGAAAAAAAAAATCCAAAATACAGCCAATCAAATCCTATTATTTTCCATATAGAGGAGAAAACTGTTTTTACTTCTGCAGTATTGACAAGTTTCAAACACAAAATATGGGCAACACTTGGATGTGTCATTCAGCTGCTCTCAGTATTTGGAAGCAGCATCACCCCCTGTGTGCATTTCCCTACAAACTCTGAATTTTGTGGAAGTTCAGGGCAGTGCACACACTGCCTGCAAGTGAGCAGGGACTGATTGAACAGATGAAATTAAGTTATGCAGTTAAATTTATTTTAATTTTGGGCTGAGTGGGACTGAGCACAGGATCAGATCAGATGAACACTTGGATGATGCTGGGGAGAGCTCAGGCACGAGCTTTGGAATGAATTTTCCACGAATCCATGTGGCTTGGAAATTCATTCTCTGGTAAAACCTGATCCTGAGGAGGTGTCTGGGAGCAGAGTGAGGGGGAATTCGCTGGGAAATCCAGACTGATAACAAAAGATGTGATTGCCCTGGGAGAGGGATGGCTGCACATCAGCACAAAACATTTCAGAGGCAGGGCACTTCTGCTCCCCTTTGCTCTGGCCAGGTATTGACTCAGGTGTGACACTCACATGAAACCCCAATCCAATTCATGCACGTGAAATCCAGAATTTGTACAATTAATAGGAAAAAAAAACCAAAAAACAAACCAAAACAACCAACTCAGTATTCACTTGTTAATTTGTTTGTTTTTTTTTTTTTTTTTCACTGTGAAAATTAACTTTAGAAGGGCTTTGTAATATTTGAGCCAGGGTTTGCTGGCTGGCAGAGATTTCCCTGCAGTTCCTGGAAGTGACATAACCATGGGGAAAGTGTTGAGGCAGAGCCGTGCAGCTCCAGGTGGAATTTGGAACCATCCATCCCCTGGCTGAACAAGGAGATTTCTCCCCTTTTTCCTTGCTGCGAGTTTCAGTGTCTGTGACATCCCAAAGCAGGGCCGTGGGCTCGGGGAAAAAAACCTGGATATTGATGGAATTAAACATTTCTCAATGGCCTGTGCCATCTAGTGGTAAAGCAGGGCTGGAGCTGAGGCTGGGATTGGGCTCTGGGAGCATCCTGGATTTCTGGGAGAGTTCTGGATATCTGGGCACATCCTGGACTTTTGGGAGAGTCCTGGATTTTGGGGAGAGTCCTGGATTATTGGGAGCAGTCTGGATTTTGGGGAGAGTTCTGGATATCTGGGAGAGTTTTGGATTTTTGGGAGCAGTCTGGGTTGTTGGGACAGTTCTGGATTTTTTTGGAGAGTTTTGGATTTTTGAGAGTTATGAATTTTGGGGAGAGTTCTGGATTTTTGGGACAGTTCTGAGTTGTTGGGACAGTTCTGAATTTTGGGGACAGTTCTGGATATCTGGGAGAGCTCTGGATTGTTGGGAGCAGTCAGGGTCTCTGGGAGATGGGGCTGGGCACCCTTTGGGGCTGTGGGTGCTGCTCTTGGGGGTCTCCTCTGCAGAAAGCTTCACTCCAGGTGTTGGATGCAGTAATTTGGGCTTTGCACCATTCCCTGGGTCTGATTTTGTGTCTCTGGAGGGAAGGGCTGGGAACCAGGACGTGCCTACTCCATGTCCTGCTGATTCCTGACAGATTTTCCTGTTTCCAGCAGTACCCAGGAGCTGCTCTATCCTGTTCTATCCTGTGTGTCCTTGCTCCCAGCACCCCTCAGATCTGCTTTGGACACTTGCTGAGACAGGAAAGCGAATAAGATTGACATTTAAAATCTTTATTCTGTATCATAAGCCAGAATTTCTCTATCACTGCCACAAGGATCTCTGCAGCTGGAATTTCTGGGCTGCAGCTCACTGTGTGACCTGGGGCTGGCAGCAGGTGACAAAGGAGGGGCCCTGGCACTCAGGGTGGGCATCACCCATGGTGGGAGAGCACCCAGGGGGACCAAGAGTTCTGACAACCTCTGAACCCAACTTTTCTTGGGAGTGCTGGAACATCTTTGAGTTTGGAGATGTAATTTAAGATTTAAAACAAAACCTGGCAGTGCCCTTTGTGGGCACAGAGCAGTCACTGCAGCCTGGCAGGACAGCAGACACAGCTCCTGGGTTTTCCCTGGGTTTTCCCTGCTTTTCCTTTTTTTTCCTTTTATTTCAGGGGAGCTTCCCTGACCTCTCTGAGCCCAGGGTTGGGATGGAGCTCCTGAGCTGGGCCAGGCCCACAAACCCCACCTGGCAAGGTGAGGGCAAGGCCCCAGGGCAGCCAATGTGCAAAGATTCCCAGTTTAATCCTTTTCCCTGGGTTCTCCTAGAAATGATCAATTCTCTTTTTTTTTTTTTTTGTACAAGGCATCTGGGCTCGTTTTTGGGCAGCACCTGAGGTGTGTGGCCAGCCAGGGGCTGCCCTTAAACCTTGAAACACAAGGCTAAAACAGGTTGCTGAGTTGAAAACCCAAAAAAGAACCCGAAACAAACCATCCCATTAAGCTGGGTATTTACACTGCTATTTCCAAACTAATGCTATTTACCGAGCCTAAACCACAATATTTTACCAAGTGCTCCAGAATCCAAGATGCATTTTTGCAACTTCAAGTCAGTGGAAACTTTGCAGTTTATTTTTCCCTTTGGAAAGTAACCAACTCCTATTTTTATCCCACTAAAAGCCCACAGCGTCACCCTTCAGGCTCCTGCAAGCAAACATTTCTTTCCCCCCCCCCCTCCCCTTTGCACCAAAACTGCCAGGCTTTCCCCCAAAATCAAACAGTGAATTGCTACTTTGTGACCCCAATGCACTGCTCTGAAATAGAAATGGAAAATACCGTGGCAGGAGCACAGGGATCTGTCAGTAAAGAAAACCAGGCAAACTATTAAAGCACATTTCATCTTGGCTTGCTGGATATGAACTGATCTTTCTTAGAGGGTTGGATTATCCCAGGTCTGAGTACTCCCATTGTTTCTCTCCCTTCCTGCTCTTGGAGACAGGATGCTGGAGCAGGGAGACAGAGGCTTTCATCTCCCACAGCACTTTTGGTGCTCCTATGAACGGGCCCAGTCTGTCAAATACATTGAAAAAACATTTTTGTAGGAACTGGTTTGTGTCCTCAAAGGATTCCTTCAAGCCCATCAGCAATTTTCCTTCAAAGGTTTTCTATTGCTTTTAACCCCTTGGCTGCCCCAGGGAGCATCCTGTGTCCTTGCCCAGTTTTCTGTGCTTTAAAAACAGAAAAAGTTTAGAAGTTTGCACCTTGCTGAGGCTGGACTGTCCCAAAATAGAACTTTAGGTGACATAAAAGCAGATGTGCTGGTGGTGGCTCCATGGCTGAGCCATGACCTTGTTCTCTGGCCAAAATCAAGCTCCTGGTCCTGCTGGGAGTGTTGAGGTAGAATCCCATCAATAGTGGGGAGGGGGGTGGTTTTTATCCAAATGATAGGAACATGGTGTAAAAGTGAATTAAATTTATTGGGAAATGAGATTTCCAGCTGAAATCATGCTTTAATCAAAGTCCCAAGTGATGGAGCTGAGAGCAGCCCAGCACTCAGCCCTGCAAGAACTAATTAGCAATAATGAGTGGATCCAGGTTATCATTTCTATATCTGTCAGGAATCAGCCCATGGATTTTGGCACATCTCAATCCAGTGGCCACTCAGCTCAGGTCCCACTCAGCTCATGAGCAGGTGGGAAATAAAAGCCCTTTATCCCAAGGAAACAGAGAATTTGTGGCCACACACACAGGTAGAGCTTTCCCTGGTGATTCCTGAACCTGCAGCATCCCAAGTTGCAGGAATTCTGTGTTTTCATCCAGCTTCACTCAGCAGCCTTCAGCTTCCTGCTCTAACACATCCCTTCTGCAAAGCAAACACCTTGGAAAAAAAAAAAACTTTTTAAAACGTTTTTTAAAACCTTTGGTTTAAAGGTTCAGACCAAAACGTGGAGGTTTTGATGCCCCGTGTGTGAGTTTTTAGCTGTGGATGTCCTTTCATGATCCTTTGTGGAACATGGAGTGTGGGGTTTCAGTGGGTGATGGGGAGTGAATCCCACATTTATTCCTGCAGAGCTGTGGATCAGCTCACAGCACAACCCTGCCAACCTCCTGGAAACACAAGAACCTGACAAACTCCAAAGCCAAACTGAGTAGCAGCAGGAAGGCATCAAACCAACATCCAAATTCCCATTTTTTTGCCAGCTCAGGATGGCAGGTGAGGGGTGGGAGCTGCTCCACACCCACAGAGCTCTCAGCACATGGCTCCAGGTGAGCTGGAATTGCCTCCCCTCAGCCTGGGGGGGATTCTCAGCCTGGCTGGTGGGATGGGGGATGGCAGGGGCTGGGATTGCTCCAGGGCTGCAGCCAAGGGGATGAAGGAGCAAGGAATTTATTTGTGCCAGGGAGTCCCAGATCTGGGATCAGGGGGATGTTGAGGCACTGCAGCTGCAAGGTGTGAGCCAGGGCTGTGTCCTAAGCAGGGACTGGGAGCCAATCCAGGGGACTCAAAGCCTGGGGGAGCCCCTTAAGCCAAGATCAGACTAAAGGGGTTTTGCTTTTGGACCCTTCCAGTTCAAACCATCGACCTGAGGGTCTCCAGCTCTCCTGGATGCTCCCTGGGCTTAGGGAGTGTTTTAAATGACATGGATTTAAGGAGAAGCAGCTCTGAGCCTGTTGAGTCACCTTCAGGAGGTGCTTTGGTACCTTTTGTGCTGCCCATGGTTTGTCCTGGGTGAAACTGGGCTGCTGTGGATTTTACTGGGCACTTCTTGGTGCTGGGGGTCCCAGCAGGACTGGGATCTCCTTGGGTTTCTGGGGTAAGGAAGGATATTCCTGGAAATCACAGCAAAGCCCTTGGAGGTCCTGTTTTATGGTTTCTGAGTGAGTGTGGTGGTGCTCAGTCAAATCTTGGCTTGATGACCTTGCCCAGAGAGGCTGTGGCTGCCCCTGGATCCCTGGAATGTCCCAGGTTGGATGGGGCTGGGAGCAGCCTGGGGCGGTGGAAGATGTCCCTGCCTTTGGAATGGGATGGGATTTAAGGTCCCAAACCATTCCAGGATCCCCTGATTCTGTGTCCTTGGAGGTTTTTTCCAACCCTAAAGATCCAGTGATTCCTTCTCTGGGTGTATTTGCATGGGAATTGTGACTTTCTTTAGGCAGGGAGGACTCTGTAACAAATCTGGTGGGACATGCCCAGGGTTTTGTCACAGAAAATGGCAGAGCCATCACAGCCTCAAATTTCCCTCCAGGATGTGATCCCCCCCATGGCCACAGAGCACCAACACCCTGGGGCAGAGTGGAAAACACAAATCCTGCAGGAGGGGAAGTGAATATCTAAATGTGATTGTTATCTTTGCTTCCTGGGCTGCAGATAAGGTCTCTCCAGGGCACAGAGAATTCGAGCCTGTGGTTTCTGGAGCTATAAATGTAACACCAGTGTGTTTTCATTAAGTCTGAGGACAAATATGTGCAGTGAAACCTTATCTCTGTGCATTACCCTAATGGCCTCGGTGATACCAAGGCTGGAGGTTTAAAGAAGTTCACCAAGGGTGACCCAGGTTTTGTGCCAGGTGTGTGTCACCACCCCAGTGCAGTGACAACTGTCCCAGTGCCACTTCAGCACAAATCACAAGCAAACCTCGTGCTTGGTGCAGGTCAGACACTTTCCAGCCCAGCCCGGTTCATTTTTGACCCCCATGGTCCACGGAGGGTTATTTGTTTCATTATTTATTTGTGTGGAACCATAGGTGTCCCCAACCCTGATCATTTGGTAAATGCAGAGCAAAATTCTCCTGATCCTCAGACATTTTCCTGAGCAGGCAGCAGGTCCCCAAAGGACAGAGTGCATTTTTGGGGGTGCTGCTTTTCTTTGTGTCTTGAGAGCCAAGTGCAGGGAATTCTTTTTCCCCTGGAATATCATTCTATTCACAACGGCCTGGAGAGAAAAGTCCCAGGGAATGGCTTCCTGCAGAGGGCAGGGATAGATGGGATATGGGGAATAAATTTTCCCTGGGTGGGTGGGGAGGGGCTGGGATGGAATTCCCAGAGCAGCTGTGGCTGCCCCTGGATCCCTGGGAATGTCCAAGGCCAGGTTGGACAGGGCTTGGAGCACCCTGGGACAGTGGAATGGGATGGGCTTTAAGGTCCCTTCCAACCTAAACCATTCTATAATTCAATGATCCTATAGAACCAAAACCAGAGATTTAGAAATATTTAATAATTCCAAATATTCCTTCCAGTGTAAAACTTTTTTTGTTCTTCTGCCTTCTGCTGGTATCTCAGGTATTTCTCTGCTCAGCTTCTCTCGCATAGAAAAACGTTTAGTTAGGAAAAAAGCCTTGCTAATTACTACACCACATTAAAAAAAAAAAAAAAAAAAAAAAAAAGAAAAAAAGAAAAAAGGCCTAACTGAGAAGTGATAAATTAATCATTAGCTTGAAAAGAAAGAACTGTGTCTATCCCACACATTTCCATACAGGTGGGAAACTTTTTTTTTTTTTTTTTTTTTTTTTCCATCTGGCTGGACAAACCGCGAACGGTGGAACCCGGCAATTTAAGCGTGCCCTGAGCTGCAGGAACAAAGGCATTTCTGAGAGATGTAAAGTACACACGGGAGCAGGGGGATAGCAGGGGATTACTCCGCGTCCGAGGGAGGCGGCTGCACCAACAAAGAGCAAATTCACGGCGGGGTCCTGCCCCTATGAGGTCATTTTCTGTCGGGGCTGCGCTCATTAGTCCGGCCCGGGCTGTTGATCCAGCCCGAAGTGTGGGTGACAAATGTGACTGGGATTGCTGATTCAGGGCTGCCCGGCTCGCGGGGATCCCTCTTTGTGCCTCCCTGGGAACGGGCCGTTAATTATCGTTAATTATGGTTAATTGCACCCCGCGCGTTTCCCAGCCGTGTGTGTCCCACCGGGGTCAGCGCTGTCCCAGCAGCGGCGGGGTTTGAACATCACCGGGGATGGGACATTGGGGACAGGGCTGGGACAGGGCTGGGATAATGGGGGACAGGGCTGGGACAGTGGGGGACAGGGCTGGGACAAGAGGGACGGGGTTGGGACAATGGGGGATGGAGCTGGGACAGTGGGGACAGGGCTGGGACAATGAGGGATGGAGTTGGGACAATGGGGGACAGGGCTGGGATAATGGGGAACAGGGCTGGGACAATGGGGGACAATGAGGGATGGAGTTGGGACAATGGGGGACAGGGCTGGGACAAGAGGGACCATAAGTGTTTATTTTAAAATGCAGTGCTGCGTATTAAATAAATGACTAAATTAGTAGCGACAAGAAAATATTCTTAAACTTAGGGCAAGAAAGGGGCTTTTCATTTCCCTGAGTGGGGACATGTGATGAAGCTTCTGGTCTGAGAGGTTCCAATCCCAGCTGAGAGTTTGGTCCATGCTGAGGAAGGAATGGATGTGGGAAAAGCCTTTGGCCTCATGGTACAGGGATGCTGCTGCCCATTCCATGAGGATGCTCCAGCTTCTCAAACTCAGCACTTCTCTGATGACAAATCCACTCACAGAAGTTTTTCCCTTCCCATTTTGGTTCACACAGATATAAAATCTTTGGATTTTGAGCTGGGTTTTATCCAAACCCCAGGCTCTGATGTGCAGGGATGGCTGGAGCACAGGGAGTCTGCTTGGGATGGTCTGAATGTCCCAGCAGCAGGGATGGATCACAGCTCCCAGCCCTTAACACAGCGTTTTGGAACTGAAATATTCATTTTCCACTCCTTGGTCTGGATTCTTGGATTCTGTTCCCACCCTGAGAGCTGGCAGAGATTCCCACAGCTCCCATCTCCCTCTGGAGCAGCACAGGAGTGGCTGTGCTGGAGCTGGAGGGAGGATATTCCATCCAAACCCAGCTTTTCCTGCTGCTCTGGCAGGAAAATGAGGGAATGACAGGCTGTGGAGTAGGGATAGCACTGGGAAAAGGCTCCACTTCGTTCTGCTCTAACCAGAAAGTTTATTCACCCAGAAGCCCTTTTGGGGGAGCTACTTATTTTCTAATCTTGTGGTAATAATGGAATGACACAGAAGTCTGGGGATAATGAAAACTGATTTCCTCATGCAACGAGCACAAAAAGAAGCAGGGAAGGGTTTCAGCGACCAGGCAGGAAAAGAGTTTATTTTAAATAAAGATTACAAAAATAACCTACTGTCAAAGATGATGTGAAAACCATTAAATAGCAATTTAAGGTAATTATAATCACGGGTGAGCTAAGGGCTATCTCACACAATTCCAATCAATCTTCCTGCCTGGCTGTGTTATCCTGAACCCTCACTCCTGACTCCAGCCCTGCTGCAGAAATTCAATTTGGAATTTCAATTTGGAACAGAAATTCTGGTTGGAATTCAATTCCCTGCCAGGCAGAGCCATTGAGACCCAGTGGTGTCCTCCAAGGGCTGATGGACAAAAACCTCTTTGGGCTCTGCCTTCCCCAGCCCTGAGAGCCCTTTGGGAGCTTTGGCAATGACACCAGAGTGTGGCACAAGGTGGCACCAAACGAGGAGCAGATGGCACTGCCAGGCTTGACTGTGCTGAAATTTCATGGGCATGGTGGATCCTTATTTACTAAACTGGCATTCCAAGGAAATTTGCTAAATGAATTCCAAGGAATGGCACCAGCCCGTGCTCACCCCCACCAAGTGCTGCTGCTCCCAAGGAATAATGTTTGAGAGAGAAAATAAACTCAAAAGTGCTTCCAGCAGTGGGAAAAGCCAGCCCTTGACCCAACGTGCCACCCAAAAGGGCACTGGGAAACCTCCAAGCTGGGAATTGAGAATTGTGTTGGTGTCGTTGGGATTCTTGTGCCAGCATGGGAGGCACAGGGATGTGACACCCCAGGTCTTGCTGCAGCATTTTGGTGTGAAACAAAAGCTCCTCTGCCAGCTGGGAGCAAAGAACCCCAAAAATTAATAAAACTAATCGAATTTAGAGCTGGTTCAAAGGATCCTGTGAGCTTGGGAGGTTAATCAGAGACTCATTAATAGGTCTTGGCAGTGCAGGACCTGCACACCCGTGGTGGGGAGCTGCTGGGACCATCCCATCCCATCCCAATAAATCCCTTGTTGATTTATAGCTCAGCAAGGATGAGAGGCTCAGCTCTGGCTGCTGCCAACAGCTTTGGACATGCTGGGAAGAGGTTGTGTGCCTCTTGTTCCCAGGAAAATCAGTGTCTGCACCCTTCTCCTTCATCCTGGAAAAGCAGAGAGGCAGTGCTGGGCCAGAAGGGGTGGTTGGGTGTTTCTCCGTGTCATTTCTGAGTTGGATTTGATGATCTTAGAGGTTTTCTCCAACCTCAAAGGTTCTCTGAGTCTCTGATGGGTCTGTGGGAAGTGCAGAGGATTCTGCTCAAGGAGCTCTGGCAGCTTCTCCTGAGCCAAGGAACCCTTCCCAACCCTCCACACTGGCACTTTCCAGCTCCAGCTCAGCCACAATGTTCTTTGGATCACAAAAAAAGCCTCTTGAAAAGGAAAAATGAGCAACAGGACCGAGAAGGAGATGCCCAGAACCACTTTGAGCAGCCTCAAGGAGCTCACTTCATCCCCAAGCAAAGGGGAGCTGGGGATTAGCTTTGTGTCACAGATTGTTCTGAGGGGGGGAATGGACTAATTAATTGGATTTTCGTTTGGAAAAGGGGTGGTGGTTTGAGAGCTCAAACTGCCTGATTACTGCCAGCACATTAATTTCTCCTGGAAATGTGGCTGCAGTTTATCCTGATCACATTCAACTCCAGGCAATGAAAATTCTTCTTGCTATTTGTCTTGGCTTCCCTTGCTGGTACAGCGTCTGCAAAAATCTGTCATGCATGAAATGCTCCCCTCTCTTTTTGACAAGTTATTCCTTCTGCTGGCTAATTTTTCATTAAGAAAAATGCCAGGAACACCAGATACCCCATCAGGCCTCTGAGAGGGCTGAGTACTGAGATTAAAGGCTGAGAAGTGTGGCTCTGCTGGCATTGCTTTGTATCCATTATTTTAATGGATTTGTTATTTTCTTTTTTTTTTTTTAAAAAAAAAAAAAACCTCCCGACCCCTTCCTGCACTCCTCAGCCCCGACAGCTGGAATTTTGCCTCAGTAAAACACAGAGATGGGGTGAAATGGGTGGTTTGTACAAAGCTGCTGGCAAAGCCAAGCTGTGCTCAGCCAAAATCTGCCTCTGGGTGCTGCTGGTGGCTGAGGAGGGGGACGATCCAGTGGGATTAGGGCACAAAAGTGAGGTTCCAACCAAAACAAGGGGGTTGTGGGTTAGAAAAAAATGCAGTTTCTGCAGCCATTCTGGATAATTCCCTGCTGAGGGGTGTCCTGGGTGAAAGGAGCACAAGGGATGTAGAATCCTTAAATAGGAGCAGGAGTCCAAAGCTGATCCTGTAAATCCCTGTGAGAGCTGGGGAGGGTCAGAGGACCCAGTGAGATTTTTGGGAGTGAGAGGAAGGATTTAGGGATCTGAGGCTGGAAAAGCTGCAGGGAGAAAGTGAAGTTTGGGTGGATAAATGGGGATTTTTACAGTGGCCAGTAACGCTGGGGAAATGACACTGAGTGGTGGCCATGGGGTCCAGCCCTGGGATGTGCAGGAATGAGGGAACTGAGAAAGGCTCCCAGGCACAGGATGGGATCCCTGTGGGTTTCTTCACTAAATTTTATGATTCTATGGCACTTTATGATTGTAAAAGTGGTATTTAGGGTATTGTCATCATCCTCCTTACCCCTGCCACCTTCTGCTGTGCATTGTCAGCTTCCTGAGGCACGGGAGACGTTTTTATAAAAGCATTAAATGGGATTTTAGAGCTGAAGTGGGCAGTTAAACAGAGCAGTGCCCGCCAGACAGATCGAGGCTCCTGCAGCAAAGCAGCAGTGGGTGAGAAAAATCGGTGTTTTGGTACCCAAAATACCAATTTCCCTGCACGTGCCTCCAAGCACGGAGCAAATTCGGGGGTGCAGCTGCAGAGAGCCACAAAGCAGCTCCCAAAACAGGGCTGGGCTTGGCACCAAATCATTTCCATGGTAATTAATTTTGGGCTGTGCACGAGGAGGAGTCAGGGCCAGGGGATCCCCAGGGATCCCCCCCCCCTCCTGTCCCAGCACATTCCTGGGGAGCCCTGGGAGGGAAGGGAAGGAAGCAGAGCCCCCAAATAACTTCATTTCCTCCAGGACCTTCCCCGACAGATGGGAGAAAATTGCTATAAAAAAACCCGAATCCCAAGATGGGAAAAAATATAATGAGCTATGGGCAAGGGGAAAAAAATAAATGCTGAGGGATATTTATGCAGCATGGGGAGCAGACAGATCAAAGCAGAAATTCCAATTAAGTCCATAAATTATTTCAACGGAAATAATAAAATTAGAGATGGGCCCAAGTGGTGAATTTCCAATTGGGATCCTGATCCAAAGGGTTTTTTTGGGATGTTCCTTGT
This sequence comes from Sturnus vulgaris, assembly GCF_052056855.1. Taxonomy (NCBI): domain Eukaryota; kingdom Metazoa; phylum Chordata; class Aves; order Passeriformes; family Sturnidae; genus Sturnus; species Sturnus vulgaris. The sequence continues at coordinate 19,245,717 of NC_142255.1, forward strand.
GCAGCAATCTCCATCCTGTGGTGATGGGCAGCATGGACCTGCACCTCCAAAAATCCTGCTGGAACCCCCACTTGGGTGAAGTAACAGCATTCAAAGGGCATCATAAATGGGAGATAGTGGGAGAAAGGAAAATTTAAAAATAAAATTAAAATCTCAAGAAGGGAGAGACAAAAGGGAAGGATTCATTGAGAAATAGCATTTCCACCCTGCCCCGATGGGAATAAAAAGAGGAATTAACCCTGGGGAATGCCCAGGATGGAGAAGGGGCAGCTTGGTTTGGTTCTTGATGTGAGGAATGAAAAGCCTGGCAAAAGCTGCTGGGGATTTATGGAAGGATGAGAGGGCAGTGGTTTTAACCCCATATTGCAAATTCTTAATATTAAAAAAATAACAAACATATATTTATAAATAAATAAATAAACTTAATTTTAAGTTGAATAGAATTGCTAAATAAATTCATACATAAGTTTATTAATAAATTAATTAATTAGAAATCAATTTAATGACATTAATATTTTAATAGTAATATAAGTATAAGAATATGATATAAATATATAATATATAATATATAATATATAGTATATAATATATAATATATAATATATAATATATAATATATAATATATAATATATAATATATAATATGTAATATAATATATTATATAATATATATTATATTATATTATATTATATTATATTATATTATATTATATTATATTATATTATATTATATTATATTATATTATATTATATATTGTTTATTATATTTTATAAAATAAATATATGTATAAATATATATTAAAAATATTTTTAAATTCTCAGTCCTCGACCTGAGATTGCTCCAGGTCTCTGTCACCCTGGCAGGGTCTGGTGTCACCCACAGGACCTGGCACCCTGTCCCTGTCCCTGTGATGGCACCAGCAACCCCATCCATGCTGGTACTGCTCAAGGAATCTCAGGGAATACAGAGGAAAAATCTCATTTTTTTCCTGTGAGTGGCCCAAAAGAGCTTTGTGTTGGTGGCTCATCACCATCCTCATCATCACCAAGGGGGGATTTTGGTTCCTCTCTGCCTGGCCCTGTGTTGTGATGCTCTCTGGGATCCTCATCCCTTGAACTCCATGGATGGAGCATTTGGGATTCACCCAAGGGTGCCTGAAGCACCAGCAGCAGCACCCACAGGTCACCCCCAGCCCCTTGGGGCTGTCCCAGCTGCTGGGTTTCCCTTTCCAAGGCTCACACTCCTCAGGACCCCTCTGCTGGCATTTCACCCCATCCTTCCTGCACTCCTGAGTCCCCTTTTCCACCCCCTCTTATTTAACCCTCCCCTTTCAGCCAGGACATTTCACAGCCCATGATTAGAAATGTGAGTTTTCAGTGTTTTTCCCCTCCCTCTGCCTTGTTCAAATCCTCCTTTTACAAAAATGGGGAGAAGTATTTTAAACATGGGAGATCAAAATTACACACCGGCTTAAATGTGTCACTTTTTGGCACGGCCACCTCATTTCTCAGCCAAGACTTGCAACTAAGACTTCTGCTCCTCTACTTTATTCCTTTTTTTTTTTTTTCTTTTACTCTCCACAAGCCCAAATAGCCACTTAACAAAAATAGATTTAACCCTTGAGCAGCTGCTTCATCTTCTTGCTTGGGGTTTGTGCTAATCCAAAGGATTTCCCAATACCACGGTGGTGGTCACTGAAATTTCTCATCTTCTCCAAATTGTCTCAGATCCCTCAGTTTGGGGTGAGAGCAGCTCCACGTGAGGTGTCCTGGCTTTTCCCAGTTGCAAACGTGGGTTTCTTAAATAGGAAGGTCTGAATCTTCAGGAAATAGAAGCTAATTTAAAATCCTGCATCTCATTTCCAAGGAGCTCTGAGTTTCTCAAGTGTTGTAGCCTTGAGTGCATCGTGTAATTAAAAGGGGGATTGTGGCTGCAAATGCAAATAGCAGCTTAGAAAAACAACAAAAAAAAGGAATATGAAAGAGTGTTTTGCACTGTGTTTGTTCAAGGCTCTTGTAACAGATCCCACCAGAGAAATGGGATTGAGATGCTGAGGTTGGAAATGGAGCAGGTTTAATGTCCTGCACACAGAATATTTTGTCTCCTGGCACATGGAGTATAAAACACAACCCTGTTGTGTAGTTTAGGGGTTTTCCAGGCTTTTCTGCTGAATTTAGAACTCTCAGGTAATAAAGACACACCCACATTCATTGGGAATGAACCAAAATGGGGAAGTGCATCCTTGGTGGAGCTCAGGCAGCAAAGGCTGGAGCAGGGTTAATCCTGAGCAGCAGAGCAGAGGGGACAGCCTGGGGATCCTGGCTTTGTCTCTGGGTGGCTGCAGGGAACAGTTTGGGGATGTCCCACACCTGGAACAGAATCCTTACCCTGCAAACCAGGGAGCAAATCCCCTTTTCCCCATCGCCATGGCTCCTGCTTCCCAGGAAATGACAGGTCTGGTGTGAGCCTGGATTTGTACTGACACTGTGCAGCACTGAGCAACAGATGGAACCACGAGATCAATATATAGTCCAAATAATTAAGAATCGTGTTTTTAATTGTGCCTTTTCAACAAGCATTTCAAATGCTCCCTAAATCAGCTGCGTGGTTGTTGATGTGGGGAACAGTTGGGAGAGATTTTGGTTTGCAGCAGCAAAGAGAATGATCCAAACAAGTCCAGAGAGTGCCTTGTGCTTGGGAAAGGTTTTTGGCAGCTCCAGGGGGATCCCCATCACTGTCTGATATCCAAGAGATGAACCTGGGAAGGAAAGTGAAGCCCAACTGATTTTATCCTTCTGAAGGCTTTGGGCTTTTTCCTTCGAAGTTGTGTGGTTTTGGAAGAATCCAATGGTTTTAAACTCTCGTAGCTCCCGTGTGAGTTCAGCATTGTGGTATTTGGGGAAACTGAGGCACGGGGATCCCGTGGGACAGGCTGAGGGAGGGGATCAGGAACACTGAGCTCTCCTTGCCTCTTTTTCCCTTTGCTCAGTAGGACTAAAACCCTTCCCAAAAGCAAAGTTATCCCCCAAGTGTTCCAGCAGAGAACGAGCAGAGCAGCCTGCTGGGATGAACTGGATGTTCCTTTGCATCCAGGGTGGAAATAATCCTATTTAGTTATTCCTTCAGGGATTTAACCACAGCAACTGGCTGCAATCAAACCTGGTAAAGAGGTGGCTTGGAAGCTGTCCTGTCTCCTATGCTCATCCCTGTGCACACAGAGGGATGCTCAGATGGGCAAAACCCTCCTGTTCCTCTGGGATGGGCCACAGTGGGTGGAAAAGATGATTTTTGGGGGGAACACTGGGAAAATTTGCACTCCTGACCACGGCAGTGTTGCACCTCAGCAGCCTTTGGCACGGTGCTGTGCCAGTGTGGAGCTCCTGTGAGTTAAAGGCCTTGAATTTGGGAGGATATCCCAGAATCAGGGAATGCTTTGGGTGGAAGGGACCTTTCCAGGTGATCCAGCCCCAGTGCAGTGGGCTGGGACACCCCAGCCTCCCACCAGCCCTGGGTGGACCTCGGCACCAGGCAGAGATGCTCAGCAGTGCTGCAGGAAGTGCCTTTGGAATTGAAGGGAAGATGAAATCACACCCCCACCCCTGTATTCCAGATTTTTGGCCATTTGATGTCATTTCTTGTTCTGCAGGGTTTCACCACCTTGGCAGGGTGATTTGGGGTTGTTCCCGTTCGTTAATGCCATTTTGGGAGGTTGGTTGTTCATCCTCTGGTTGGAGCAGGAGTTAAAGGCACATCCAGACGTGTCCAAGAGGCAGGAGGAGCCTGGTCTGACCCCACAGGATCCCCAAAGGGTCTCAGCCCCAGATCCCAGCCCTGCCCCTCAGCAGCAGCTCCAGGCTTGGGGTGGGGCATTGGGGGATCCAGGGGAACAGCCCTGGGAGCGCCCCAAATCCTTCATCCATGAGAACACCCCAAATCCTTCATCCATGAGAACACCCCAACTCTTCCATCCCATCCCAAATCCTTCATCCATGAGAACACCCCAACTCTTCCATCCCATCCCAAATCCTTCATCCATGAGAACACCCCAACTCTTCCATCCCATCCCAAATCCTCCATCCAGGAGAACATCCCAGCTCCTCCATCCCATCCCAGCTCCTCCATCCAGAGGAACATCCCAATTCCTCCATCCAGGAGAACACCCCAGCTCCTCCATCGAGGGGAACACCCCAACTCCTCCATCCACATCCCAACTCCTCCATCCAGAGGAACGTCCAGGGGAACACCCCAACTCCTCCATCCCCAGCACCCCCCAGACCAGGGCAGTTCTTCCTCCCTGCTTTAATTTCTACAAAACGCGGCCACATCACTCAAACAACCTCGTGTTTGTGCAGGTAATGATGATCTAGGCTCATTTATGCAAGATTATCCTTTTATCACATTTCCAGACTCATTTATGAGGCTCATGTTTTCCCCCCAAGGGCATCATCAAGTGAGTTAAGTTGTACTATTTGCCTCCTGCAGTGAACTGGCAGGAGCCTACTTCATTGACTGATGAGGGCTGCTGCCTTTGCCAAATAGGGGCTGTGTGATGGATATTTTACTTGTGAATATTAGAGCTGGAAATTAGCATGTTTATTGAGGTAGAATGTGTTTGTTTACATTCTGCTACCCATGGTATTACCTTTTATGACCTGAGTTATTTAGCTGAGGAGAAGCAGAAGCGCTCCCTTGTCTGGGGGAGGGGAGAGGGGGGATAAAAAAAAAAAAATAGATTAATGAGCTACCAGATATCAAATTATGCTTTAAGTGAGTGACAGAGAGGCCTCGCTGGGAGCTGCCCCATTGCTGTCACCTAGGCTGGAGAACAGAGGGATGGCAGGGAGAGACTTGGCTCAGTTTTACTGATTTTTGCTTATGGAAAAAGAGGTTTTGCAGGGGGGAAACAATCCAGGGCCTCTGGAACAGCTGGATACCCCTCGGTGGGGATGGAAGAGCTCAGGGTCTCAATCTTCACCCTGCAGCACTTCCCTTTCCAGGCTCCTTCCCCATCCCATTGCTTTGATTCCATGGGGAGAGCCTGACCAGCACATCTCAGAGCAGAGATGCTTTCCCCAGCCAGGGAAACACAGGAGATCTAAAAGAAAATAAGATTTGGGTCAAATTTCCCTCAAAATGTCATTCCTTCCCTACTTTAAGTGGCAGTGGCCCATTTTATGTGTGAATTGCAGAGCTGGTGTCCCAGCCCACGCTCAGGAGGGAAAATTGCACATTCCCAGCTCTACAGAATGGAAGCTGTGAAGTGCTCACACATCAAGTGTGAGCTTGGGAATGCAGAAATATTCACATATTCAGAAATGCCTGCCTGGAGCAGGGAGTCTGGGTGTGGGACTGGGCACCCTGCTCCTGGATTTGTGCAATTCCAGCCTGTCCTGAGCCTGTGTCAGCATTTAATTTCGTTTCCTAAGGTGCCTGCTAAGCTCTCTTACTTGGTGCAGCCTGCAGAAGAAACGTGGTTTATAACAAGTCAAAGAAATGCTCTCCTTTGTCTTTCAGCATAATTTGGCTCTAATTCGTGTGGCCTCTAAAGATCCATTGTCACATGTGAGCAGAAGAGAAAGGAATTAATGCCGTGTCACACAGAGAGCAAAGAGGAGGTGCCAGGGAGGGGCAAACTGGGAAATCCTCCAAAATCCCACCAGCCCTTCCCTGCTCCATGGGATGAGAACCCCACCCAGCCCCGTCTCTGCTCACCTGCACATGCTGGTGGCTTTGGAGGGCTGGCAGGTGACACTGGCAGTGCCACCACGCTCCCAGAGCAGGGACGGCCCCACCCCTGCTTTGCCACCCCCAGGTTTTGTCCCCGCTCTCCGGGGTGACATGGAGACAAACATGGCTTCACTCTTACAATAACTGGCAATAAAAATTATGATTGCCAATATCTGCGAGGCACTCGTGAGCCGTAAGATGAAGGGAATTAACAGCTTGAAAAATTGTAGGGCCCTGGCAGAAAGCAGAGCTGTAAATGTTTGGGATTATTTCCCCCGTGCCGTGGCTGTCAGCAGGGGATGGTGCAAGTGGGATGTGCTGTGGCTCCCACCAGGAATCATTTCCCCTCTTCCTCGTGGGTGTTGGAGTTGTTGGAGTGTTTAATATGTGGCAAATGTAGCTGTGCACAAATCTGGGGGTGTGTAAATCAGCTGTCACTGCTCAGGTCCAGCAGCACCCCCAGGCCCACAGAGTCATTTCTTCCCAACTTCTTTCCCAACTGCTGGGCCAAAACTTGGTTTATCCTGAGTCTGTGCCTCTTCCTGCTCTCCTAAAGAGCTCTCAGTATTCCTTTGTCCATGTTCTTCCTCTCCTCATCCTGCTCTTGGCCTTAAAACTCCCATGATGTCATAAATTCTTGGGGCTAATTGTGCGTTCTGCAGGAAATATTCAAAGGCACCACTTTGCCCGATGGGCTAAAATACATTTGCATGAAGTGTTCATTGAGCAATTATGAATAACCTACAAGTTTTTAAAACAGCCTCTTTGTGGCTAATTTGAATGTTTGCTGCAAAGTGCAGCATTTGCTGAATTAATGAGTCATTACAGATATTTCACTGAGGCTCTGGTGGCATTGCCTGCTGCTGCAGGAAGGGCTTTTTATTCTTCCACTGCACCTGTACCATTCCAGCAACATGCAATGCTTAATTTCTGCAAATTACTCCTACTAGAGCAATATGAAATACAACTAACTTGGGGGAAGGAGAGGTATACTTTAATTAAATCATCTTGCAATTAGTCCTTGAGTGATGAGGTAAAGGTGGTTTATCTGTGTGCAGTGGCACCAAACCACTGAGGAGATGCACACAGAGGGAATTCCAGAATTTAGAGCAGCTTCCAGTGCCTCGGGAGAGCTGGAGAGGGACTGGGGACAGGGATGGAGGGACAGGACACAGGGAATGGCTTCAGACTCAAAGAGGATGGGGTTAGATGGGATATTGGGAAGGAATTCCTCCTTGTGAGGGTGCTGAGGGCTGGGCTGGAATTCCCAGAGAAGCTGTGGCTGCCCCTGGATCCCTGGAAGTGTCCCAGGCCAGGTTGGATGGGGCTTGGAGCAGCCTGGGACAGTGGGAATTGTCCCTGCCATGGCAGGAGTGGCACTGGATGAGGTTTGAGGTCTCTTCCAACCCAAACATTCCAGGATTTTATGATTTCATAATCAGATGAGTTGTTTAACAATTGGAGATTTCCTAAAAGCCTCCAAACAGCTGCTCCAGCTGCTGGCTTGGGATCCCCCATATTTACAGCATTCACACTGACCCAAGAAAATTTCTATTTCTTGGAAGTGCATTGGGGCCTGATTCTATAGAATAATACACAGAGAAATTAAAATACGCCATCAGTCAGATGCCTTGTGATGAGGAGGATGCACAGCATTGAGGGGAATAGTGGATTTAGGATCTTCCCAGCTGTGGGACTCTGGCTCTGCTCCTCTTTTGCACTTTCTGGGGACTTTTTTTAACACTCAGGGAGCAGAGAGATGTCAGCCCCTCACAGCAGCGTGGGTGTGATTGTCCCCTTTGTCCCTTCCAGGGTGACACACAGAAGTCAGAGATCCACCCAAAAACCTCTCCTAGGTGGGACAGAGATTTCCCCACTCATTTCCCTGGGGATTTTCTGCTGGAGAAGGAGATGAATGGCTGAGTGCTTCCCAAGGCACAACTCCCCCGGCGGCATTTAGCAGGATGTAAAATCTTCCTCGTGATTTATTGTCTCCAGTTTTTTAGACAGACAAAATATGCTGGCAGCCTGTCCTGGCTGACACTTCAAACCTTGTCTGGTGCACAAGAGAGGAACATCTCTTGTTTGTAGACATCCAGGAGCCCCTTGGGAAGTCACAGGGAATTCCTCTGTTGGCAGATTCTGTCCCAAATCGAAGAGCAAATGTTAAACAAAGACACGTGCAGGACGAATCTGTCCTTCAATCACTGTTGTCAAGGTATAAAAAAATAAATTTATTTTTTGAAAAAGCCCCTAAGTGCAGTTTAGCAGCAGAAATTGGGATAAAATCATCTAAGGCAAGGAAATTCAGCAGCAATTCCTCCCTTTCCTCTCAGCAACCTGAGCATTGCAAGAAGCAGTGGGATGCAACCCCGGGATTGTAGTTTCCTGCAAAATGTCATTTCTTGAAGTTTAGAAAACCACGTTGAGAATAATAGAACTTCAAGTTCTGATAAGCAGCCACACAGGATGCAGACAGCACCCAGCACAAAGCCTGAAATTAGATTTTGGGCTTGTCTTAGGTTGCATAACAAGCTCAGTGTTACTTAAATGTAGGTGTTTAGTGCGTGGGTGCACGCTCCTGTGTGTGTGTGTGTGCATTAATAGCAATTTGTGATAGATGCCTCTGGGGCCCACACATTCAATAAGGAAAAAAGGAGTTTTTATGGGAGATAACATAACTGTTTGCAATTTGGCTATTCATTGTATCTTTGGCATTTTATGTACTGCATTAGCTGAGGCAATTTCATGCATATGGATATAATGCATTAAGTAGGAGCACTTAAATATAGTGAAACTAATTTTATGATGATTAGTTGAAGGAAAACATTGCATTGGTATCATCTATACAGGAGCCAATTTGCATGAAAATGCCCAAAGTTGCTATGCCAACATTTTGTGTGTTGCCGGTCGGGGTCGTCTCTGTGTCAAGACTTTGTATTAAAAATCGGTCTCCAGTGCCCGTGTCTTTTAATTCATTGCAAGCTGTAGGCCATTTGCTCACAAAGCGCTTGCAGTAAAACAAATGAATAGCTAAAATACTCATTTGCATGATTCCCATTTGAAAACGATTCCCCTGGAATTAAGGAAGCGTGTGACTCGGTTGTGAAGATGGATGGGCAGATGAGCCGTGCAATTAATATTTTTCGGCGTTCTCTTTTTAAAGCCCTCCTAAGACTCCGGAGCAGCACATGCTGCCTCCCAGACAAATTGGGTCCTGCAACAGTTCCAGGGCTGCCATGGCAGCAGCTTGTTCCCACTCTCTCCCCTTTATTGTCTCACTTACATTATGCAGTAATTAAAACTATTTACCATTCCTACTTATCTGCCATCTGCTGCCATCCAAGTTTGCTCTCCTTTGTAAAAGCCATCTTCGAGGAGAGGAGTCAAGGACGAGGAGGGGGAGGGAGGGATGCTCCTGCTTTTATTAATAGGTAGCAGACCAGGACGAGGTTGAGTGTTGTAAACAACTGGGTACTTCCACGGAGAGTGTCATTTTCTGGGATTTACATCTGGCCACCGTGACAGGGAAGAGTTGTTTTGGTTGTTTTTGTTTTTTTTTTTTCCTGGCACAGGGTGGAGGTGAAGCAGGCGCAGCACTGGAGTAGATTTTACACTTCTGTTTTTACACCACGATGGTGCTGATGGTTCATTCACCCCTGAGCCAAAGCTGAGGAGTGAATGAAGGGTTTGGATTTGAATCCAATCCTTGATCAGTGAATGGGAGCTCGGTTCCTGCTGGATCCTGCACTGATCGCAGCCAGGATTTGCAGCAGGAGCAGCATCGAGGTCCATAAATTGGAGAAATGGGATGGAAATGCCCAGAGATCTCCAGGGAAAATACAGCCAGGGCTTGAAGTGTCCTTAAATCATGCCAGGGTGGGGACACGAGTGATGACAGCCAGGTAAGCGCAGCCTGCAGAGAGAGCCCAGCAGATTTAGGGAGGGCAGGAGTGCCCAGCAGGGCTCGTACCCAGCAGAATGGGCCAATAAAGCAGCTCCCGGGGTGCTGCTGCTAATAAAAAGTGAAGAAATCGGCAATTACGGCCGCCCTCATCGCGTAACTCACGCTCCAGATTATTTACAGTGACTCTAAAATTTTAAAAATCCACTCGGCTTAATTGCCTTTTTCTGCCGTGGGGGTGTCAGCAAGGGTGGCAGGCACAAAAGCCTCGGAGCAGAGCTGGGTCTGGTCTGGGAACAGTTCACAAAAACACCCAACTTCGGTTTAAAAAGGTTAAAAAGCACTTTTTAGTTGTATATTCTCCTTTATTCCAGCTCTGGCAGGCTGTTAGAGCTCACAAACCCAGCCATGGCACACAGGACTCTGGCTGAGCTGGGTTTTTTCTTAGAAAGCCGTGGCAGTTCCATGAGTTTTCCATCGTTCGACTGCAATTGATTCTCTCAGTGCTCTTTTTTTTTTTTTTTTTTTTTTAATATATAAACACTCAGGTCTGGATTTCAACTCTTTTTCGTGGCAGTCCCTGTTTCTGCCACCATCTCCTGGTCTGAGGAAAACATCAAGGGAAAGAAGGAGGAGAAAATGTTTAGTTCTGGGTTTGGGTTTTTAACCATCGGGGATGTTGGTGTGAAGCATCATCCAAGAAACTCTGGCAGAAATAGTCCCAAATCTACAAAAAAACATGCAGCAGGGAGAAAATGCTTCCCTGGTGTTCCAAACAATGCTGGCAAACGCTGCCAGGCTGCTGGGGTGGCTCTTCCAGTGCTCCAGAGATTCCCTCCTGCCACATCTGGAAGGATTTAAGGCAGAGGTGAGAACCAGCATCCAGTTTTTTCGGGGCTTGGTGCAGATTTCTCAAACCCAGCTCTGGATGCTCTCAGTCATTTCCCAAGCCATTAAATTCCTTTGTTACCGTGCAAATACTTTTCATTCCTTGCCGAGTACAGCAGAGGGGGCATTGTTGCACCGGATTATTTACAGGCTGAAACCTTAAAAACGCGGGGCTCTTTCAGGTCCTTTTTTTTTTTTTTGGTGGCCGCACTGGGCTGTGCCCTTGGAACTCCAGGAGATTGGAGCATCTCAGGCACATCCCAGTTCATCCCAGCAGGGTGGGACCACCCTGCTTTCCCCATTGTCCCCGAACCCCATCCAGATATGGCTGAGATCCCTAGGAGGATGGAATTTGGCCCCCCATCAGTGTAATTTGGTTTTTTTTGTTTGGTGTTGGGCTCCTCCTCACAGCCGCGGTGAGGTTGGGCTGCTAAAGGTTTGAGTGAAAACCTCTGGAAATCTTAAATACCCTTTCATCCAAAGTTGAAAAAACTGGCTGAGTTTTCTTTATGCCATCCAGCATCCCCCATCCCTTTCAGTAAATGATTTTGCATCACAACCCCGCAAAAAAAAAATTACCATAGAGATCCCATTTAAGGCAAGGGGGGAAAAAAAATAATGTAAAAGGAAATATTTTAGGTAGGAGTTGAACAGCAAATGCTTTTTGGTCTCTGTGGGGAGTAATGATCCACAACAAGGACACAATTCTATATGCATGTAATATTATCACATGCTTCAAAAAGCTTTTAAATCACATAAATGCAGTTATGGACCATTGTACAAAATAAACATTCCACTTGTGTTTAGGCTGGTTTTAGTTCTTTGATCTAAAGTGATGCTTGCAGATTTTATTGCTTTGTAAATTAAAGCAGCTTTGATTTGATTGAACTAAATTAATAAGGCTTCTGCCTTGTTGCAAGATAACAACTACAGTATATTTTGGCTGCACTGCACATAAGGAAACTGCAGTCTGTAACAATTCCACTGAAGCTTTGTGGAGGATTTCAATACCTATTTTAATTAAAACAAAAGCCACTAATGTGTTCCTTAAAGAGAAAAACCCTTAAAAGTCCTTTTAAATCTATTTTAATATGTCTTAAGGACTAGAAGATAAATGGCAGGAGAGCTGGGCTCTGACAAGGGGCTTTTTCTCTGCCTTTTGAATTTGCTTCTTGCACGTCTAAGGCTCCTTTAGGATGACAAACCATGGAATCCTGGAATGGTTTGGGCAGGGAGGGACCTTCAAGCTCATCCCATTCCATCTTCCCACTCTCCCAGCTGCTCCAAGCCCCTCCAGCCTGGCCTTGGACACTCCAGCAGGGATCTGTGGTCAGGTGGGCTCTGACCATGCTGGGAAGGTCCTCAGCCCACTTTAACCAACGTGCTGTGACATTTCCCAGCTAATTTCCTTTTTTTAGATACCCCGAAGAGGCTCCTGTAGCTCACAGGAAGGTTTGGCACGTGGACATTTCTGGTTCAAACCATCTGATAATTTTAAGGAAGCTCTTTGCTCCCTGTGGATCTCCTTGATTATTTTGAAACCAGAACTGCTTTTTGCTCAATTTCATTTCAAAAAAAAAACAAAAAAACCAAAAAAAACCTTCAACAAAAGCTGCTCTTTGAAATCTGTAACAATAAAAAAAAAAAGGCAGTGCCAAAAAATGGAGCTGCCACATCCTGACCACAGGGGCACCGTGGGAGGAGTGGAAGAATAATTTCCAGCAGGGAAAAACTGGGAGCAAAGGGATTGTGTAACTGCACTGTGGGCATCCCCACGTGCCCCTGGATCCCTGGAAGTTTCTGGGATAGTGGAAGGTGTCCCTTTAATATCCTTCCCAACGAAACCATTCTGGGATCTGGTGGGGTTCCCAGACACAACTGCAGCTGGGAGGGCTCAAGCCTCAGCTCTCCCTGCACATCTCCAGGCTCTGGAATGGAAACAGCCAAAGAAAAAAAATCTCTGTGAGCCCATTCCTGGTTCAATACTGCCACAAAAAGCAGCCCCCGGGCTGGTGAAATCCCCACGTGGGACAAAGGGACAGTGTTTGCTCGTGGGCTGCATCCTTTTTATCCCAGAAACTCAGACCCATCCAACCTCCCTTCCTTCACCACGTGGGTGGATCTGCCCCATCCAACACTGCTGAGATGCTTCCCAGAGTTTTTCTAACGGGGTTGGAGGGATGGTTGGGATGTGCTGGCCCAACCTTTGCACGGGCAGGTGAGCCCCTGCTCAGCATCTCCTGACATTGCTCCTGTCTCTGCTGTGAGCTCAGCAGTGGGATGAAAAAAATCCCCCCAAGGCTCATCTCCCCCAGCAGCAGCCCCAGCTCCCCATCCTTCCCCTCCTTACTCTTTTCATAAATAATTTTAATATAGTCCAGAGTGGCTCAAAACAGGAAACTCTGCTGTTTTAGTTTGGTCTGGAGTCAATTTTCCTAATCCCTGCGGTGGAGTTGCTAAGTTACCCTATCCCAAGGCCCTCGCTGCTGTTTTCATGTGGAAAAAAAAAAATAATCATAAAAAAAAAAAAAAAATTTAAAAAATTCTGTTCTTCACTAAAGTGGCGGAGTTTGGGAAAGCTGTGGCTCGAAGGCACAAGGAGCTTTTGCAGAGCTGTCCTGCAGAAATGCTGTTTGAAAAATCCCTGGAAAAGCAAAGTCCTGGGCGGCTTGGGCGAGGTCAGGAGGGTCAGACACGAGATGAAATGAAAGACAAACAGTGGCCCTGGAAAGCTTTCCCTGCCATCTCCTCGGGCGTAATGAGCCCTGGCTGCTCGCTTGGACGGAGGCCAAACATTCATTTACCACAAATCTTCTGTAAATGATTACATTACCTTACATTCGTTTCTGTAGTACCCCCAACTGTTCCTTCCAAAGTGAGTTAAGCGGGAGGAAAGCTGCCACTTCCCTGTGATTATTCTCCCTTTGCCATCGGCCACGCTCCTGCCCCGAGGTGTGGCACAGAGGGGGACAAATTTGCCTTCCTGTGGTGGCTTCTTGGGCATTGCTGCTTTGGGTGAGGGAACCGCAGATCCCACTGTGGGATGGGGAGGGTGGAGAGCAGGGATGCTGCTGGATCCCCAAAAATGCAGCTGGGAACTGGAGCAGGTCAGAATCATGGAATGGTTTCTTGTCCCACCCCCTGCCCAGGGCAGGGACACCTTCCACTGTCCCAGGGTGCCAGCGTTGCTTCACACCAGGGGTGAGGGGTTGTCCTTTTGCTCCTTGGCTGCTGGAGGTCTCTGGGCTTGAAATTTGGACCTCAGCAGCACGACCTGGCTCACAGTGAGGATCCCTGACCCTGCTGCACTCCAGGCAAGGCAAAAAAAGCTCAGAGAACTCTCTGGCTTGCCAGCTCCAAGTGTGGTGACATCCCTAGATGTCACAATCTGGAAGTTTTAGAGAAACCTCATCTCTCCCTAAGCAATTCCTCCTTTCTCCCACCCCACCTCTTCATTTCCCTACAACAAAACCACTTGGCACAGCCCCTCCCCTGTCCACACCAGCTCCTCCTCTGCTGCCCCGCTTTGTCCAAGCTGTCTTTGCCTTCTGGGGCTCCTTTTTCCAGCCCAGCCATGTGCCTGTGAGTGATGAAAGAGCAGCTGGGCCCTTCAGCCGGGTGCAAACTCACGCTCTGCTGGTGTGAACTACTTTTCCTTGATGGGATTGACAACCACACGGTGATTTCTCCCCTCTCCACTGCTCCTCACATGACAGATTCCTGTGGCTTGCAGTACAGGGCCGGTTTATTTATTTTCTCCCAGCCTTACATGTGCAGCCCATGTTGCAGAGAGGCACAGTGATCCCTATCCTGACAGTTTTCCATCTCTCCAAGGCACAGGAAATAGCATTTCTTTGCCTGGCAGGGCTGGAATGACACTGGAGGTTGGGGCTAGGGGTGGTTTGGTGCTCAAAAAGCCCTTGGGAAAGTGCTTTGAGATGAGCAGCAAACTCAAAATAACCCCTAGGAGTAAAATCTTTCTGAAATTAAGCCAGGGAGCACCGGAGCTTTCTGTCAGTCCCAGGTGTGCTCCCCTCCCCGTGTCCTCCCTCTCTTCTTGCAGCCTTTTCCCGAGGCCTTCTGCTAATCTGCCATTTGTTATTGATTTTATTGAAGCTGCAGCAATTTGTTATTATTATTAATTCCAAGCACATTTTTAGCAGCATTAATAGGCTGGAAGAGAGAAGTGCTCTCATTTGCACACCCCTTCTCTCTGGAGGTGATTTAAGTCCATCCATCTCCCCAGCACAGGACAAAAAAAAAAAAAGAAAAAGAAAGAAAAAGAAAAAAAAAAAAAAAAAAAAAAAAAAAAAAAAAAAAAAAAAAGATGGGAAAAGAAGATAAAGGCTGTTAATGGTGGGTTTAAAGTGCTGAGTGTGAGGGGGTGAGAGGTGACACCAGGAGCTGTTTAATTATCATCCTGTGCCACCACAACTGATAAGGGGATCGAGCTTCTGCTGCCTTATGGGAACCCAGGAAAGCAGTGCTGATCCTGCAGCTCCTCCCCATTAGACAGACAGCCCAAACAGCCAAATATTGTCTTCAAATGTTGTCATTTGGCCACAGCTTGCTCTGGAGCTTGTCCTTGTGCTGAAATTCAGAGGTTCATCCGAGGGAGGAGTGGTGGAGGGATTGCTGCTGCTGCTGCTCCTCGTCACATCCGTGATCCTGCTGCTGGTGTTTGCTGCTCCCACCACCAGAGGAATTTCCCAGGAAGGGAGAACACCTTTATTAATGTGAATTTTGGAGTAAACAATTCCTGGATTATGCTTGGCAAGCTCTGCCTTGCACGGAGGCACCGAGCACCCCCAGAGCTCGAGGCTGCCCTTGGAATCCTGCCTGGAAAACCTGGGGGATTTTTTGTTGGCATCTCCTCCTTCACCTCCCGGAGCAGAGGAGACTTTTCCAGGGATGAGGGGAGGTCACTGCTGTCCTTGAGAGACCTGGTGTGGGCAGGAGCTGCCCCCAGTGCCATCATTGCATCAATGCCATCCTTGCCATTCATGCCATCGTTCCAATGATGCCATCATTGCCTTGGATGCCATCATTCCATGGATGCCATCATTCTTATGGATGCCATCACTGCCATTCATGCCACTGTTCCAACGATGTCATCATTGCCTTCAATGCCATCATTCCATGGATGCCATCACTCCATCAGTGCCATCACTCCATCAATGTCATCATTCCCACTGATGCCATCAATGCTATCATTCCATTGATGCCATCACTCAATCCCATTCCCACTGATGCCATCATTCCATTCATGCCATCATTCCCATAGACACCATCATTCAGCCAATGCCATCATTCCATCCATTGATGCCATCCCTCCATCCACGCCATCCCTCCATCAATGTCATCATTCCCACTGATGCCATCACTCCATCCATGCCATCATTCTATTGATGCCATCACTCCATCCATGCCATCATTCCATCCCATTCCCACTGCTGCCATCACTCCATCAATGCCATCCCTCCCATCCATTCCCACTGCTGCCATCCCTCCATCCATCAATGCCATCATTCCATTGCCTGCAGGCACGTGGCTCCGCTGTCCCTCTGCACCTGCAGGAGATGGAAGCAATCAGAATAACAGTGGGACACGAGCTGTGTGCAGGAACAAACCCAGTTCTGAGGCATCACAAAGGGGCCCTGGCTTGATCTGAAGTTGCTGCTTCCAGGAAGTTTGCCTTTTGTTTGATCTATTTTGTGCATCCCTATTAAATAACTAATTATTTAACATCTTTTAAAGCTTTGCTATATATTACAGCAGGCAGGACACAAATGGCTGCTTTTAATAATATAAAAGCCCATTAGCTTCATTTACTGTTAATGTTAAAATAAACATGAGGCAATTTAGATATACTATTCCAATTTCACGGAAACTTTGATGTTTTTCTTCTCCACTCACATAATTAAGGGAAAAAACTACTAATGATATTAAGTTTGTACAGTGTTAATGACAGAAACAAGCTGCAGTAGAAATTGCAGCCATTAATATGGAAAAATAAAATATTTAACGCGGGAGATAAATGAAAGCAATTTTAATAAAGTAAAATGAAGAAAATTAATTTTAGAAACTTTCAGCATTCTTAAAACGCTCTCGGTTTGTGACACGTTTTGTGTGGTTTTCTGGTCGGGGTTATTTATGATTATTTTTAACACCCACCTGTTTTCCTTTTTTTTCTCTCTTCCCATTGTTTCCTCTGAAGGTCGAATTCTGCCCGGATTTACACCCCATAACCTGGTAACAACTAAAGGTGGGCTCATCCTTAGGCGATGCTTTATCACAGCCTTTTTTGGGGGGGAGGGAATCAGGAGCCCTTCAGGCTTTTCAAACCCCCAGATGCAATCTGGTGATGCAGGGTGGTGCTGCCTCACCTGGGTGGGGCTCATCCAGGTGGCACCAGCATGGATTTACAGCGTTCCAAGGGGATGTGAGGCAGGGTGTGTGGCTGTGGCAGGGTTGGGGTGGGATCGAGGCAGTGCTGTGGGGGTTGAAGGTTGAGCCTCGGGCACAGAGAGCGGCTGCAGGGGCTCTGCTGCACCAGGACCGGGGCTGAGACCACCACAGGGTGAGAATCTGAGTCCTGGGGGCAACCTGGAGCTCGGCTAGAAACCAAAGGGGGGCTGTGGTCGGGACAGGGATGAGCTGGGGGGTGCAGATGCCAACACCAACCTGTGCTCCCATTCCCATGGGCTCTGCTGTCACGGAGAGCAGAGCAGAGAGGAGCATCCCTCCTGTTCTGTTAAACCTGCTTCCCACAGGAGAGGGCAGGGAGGGCTCAGCCCCAAGCAGAGAAGCTCTTGCTGCGGGTCTCAGCCCCCCCAGGCCCCATCATCCCACTCGTTTTGGAGTCCCTAAAGCAAATCCATTCTCAAGAACAGTTCATTCCTGCAGTTCCAAACTTTGCAGAGAAGACAATTGGCACCTGCATAGATTTCAGCCTCTCTGCTGCCTCTCCCACCCCATCAGCTCCATCACTAACATGTGGCAGCCTTTGCACACAACCCATTTTTAGCAACAGCTCGGTGATTTCTTTTATTCTGATGCGTTTATTTACAGGAAATGATTAATTAAAGGAATTCTTTTCATTGCCATTAATTGTTTTGCAGACAACCCGACGAGATAATCATCACATGCTGGCAATCACTTGCCATCAATTATCCCCACGCTGCTGCTGTCAGTGGATCACAGCCCCTACCTGGTGGGCGTCACTGCTGGTGCCACCAAGACATTTTCCAGTAATGTAGGACTGGGGAGGATGGGAAACAGCATCAGACAGGCTCTGAGATTGATAAGCAAGCCAAAGGGAAATGCATTAAACTATTTAACTGCCTGGAAATCCAGCATAATGAACATCCAAAGGTATCTTATTACTAGTTCACTGTAGCTTGCCTTTATTTATTTGTTAGCGTTTAAATTTTGTTCCAATTAGTTCTTGTGCTGGGAACTCTCTTGCTGCAGGGGTGGGTCCTGCTGAAGACCCTCAAATCTGCATCCAAGGGGGTGGGAGTGAGGAAGGAGAGGGATGAGGGATTGGCAGACGCTGGGAACAGCCAGGTCGAGGATTGTGCAGCACTGACAGGGAATTTGTGGAATTTGGGTGGCCTTGGATGAGCTCTCCTGTCCTGCTTCCCTGGGCCACCATTTCCCCACCCAGGGCCCATCACCACCTTCACTCCCTGATCCCAAATCACAGAATCCTGAAATGGTTTGGGCTGGAAAGGACCTTAAAAACCATCTTGTCCCACCCCCAGACATGGGCAGGGACACCTTCCACTGTCCCAGTTTGCTCCAAGTCCTGTCCGACCTGGCCTTGGGCACTGCCAGGGATCCAGGAGCAGCTGCTCTGGGCACCCTGTGCCAGGGCCTGCCCACCCTCCCAGGATTTATTCCCAAAATCTAATCAAAACCTACTCTCTGGCAATTTGAACCCATTGCCCCTTGTCCTGTTACTCCAATTCCTTATTAATTTTTCCTCTCCAGCTTCAGATCCTGGAAGGAGCTGTGGGGTCTCCACAAAACCTTCCCTTCTCCAGGCTGAGCAGCCCCAGCTCTCCCAGCCTGGCTCCAGGGCCCTGATCATGGTGGATCCTCTGGAACTGCTCCAACATTTCCACGTCCATCTTTGGTTGGCAGCACCAGAAGTCAGCATCGTTTTGCTGGTGCTTCCCACCCTGCCTGCTGGATATTTTAGGAAAAACCCAAAAATCTTCCTGCCATGACAGCCAGGGCTCTGTGTGTGTGTGGGTCCCCAACGAGGTGTGGTGGCCTCCTGCTCTCCCAGGCATTCCCAGAGAATGAGCAGAAATTTTGAGAAACTGGACCAAAGTGCTCAGCAACGCTTGAGCATCTCAAACATGCCAGAAGGACATTAAATGGAATGTATTCAGTGCTAAGAATTATGGTATCTTTAGAACCTAAAGTGTATAATTAAATTATAACATCTGAGATTGGAATTGCTTTCTCACTTGTAGGGAGAAAAAATATAAGACATTTTAATAACATGTCATAAGTTTTACAGTTATTGGATTTTCAAATTGTTTACAAAAGCAATATTGTTCAATTGCATTGTTGTTTTGTTGGGTTTTTTTTTTCCTTAAGTCTTTTGATAAAAAGAATGAACTAACAATAATGTTCCCAGGAGGTAGAACAAAATTGCATTTCACTTTTGTTATTTGTTTAATTATCCATTTAGCCAGTCAGTATATAAAACTCATTTTCAGCAGATTCCTCCTCGAAGGCTCCAGCTGTAACTGCAAAGAATTTTCAACTTTTATTTAACATTAATAACCCAAGGAAATCCTGGTGTTCAGGTACTGCAGCACCTTGCCTGCCATTCCAGGGACAGGGGAAGGAGAGAACATCAGGCTGGTAATTCCCAGTTTTTAGGATTGGAGGGGAACACTGGCTCATGGTGTCCTCTTTATTTTCAATAGGGAACCACTGGGGACTCCTAAAAATCAACAGTCCCTGGTGGTTTTGCAAATCTTGGGCAGCTTGAGGGGGCTGTGACCTCTCATTCTAAGCCTGCTGGGATTCTTTTCCTGGCTGTTTCTGTTTGTAAGAGGGGACCTTGCTCCAGAGGAGGGATTCTCCAGGCCATGACCTGCCTGAGATTTGAAAGGAGACTTGTGTTGGGACAGGAGCTGCTCCCATGGTAGGTTTGGTTGGTTGTGTCCTGGTTTTGAGGAGATTTAATTAATTCCTTTAATCAATTAGCTTCCTGCCTCCATCCAAATGTCTGTATTTCTATAAAACCATCAGTTCCAGCAGCCTTTAAACCCGTGATTTGCTTGGCAAGGAGAAGTTGGGCATAGCTGGAATGCCACCAAAGCACTCGGTGGTTGGTCTGTGTAGAAGCTCTGGTTGAAGTTGTTCCTGTTCATGGCAGGGGGTTGGACCTTGAAAGGTCCCTTCCAACCTAAACCATGCTGTGATTCTCTGATTTATTTTTCTGTGATTTTATGATTCTGTGATTCTATGATACTGTGATTTTATGACTCTCGTTTCTATGATTAGCAAGCACTGCACGATACTTCTGTGGGTGTTTTCTCTCTTCTTTCAGCATCTCCTTCCAGGGGCTGATTCCTGCCGTGTTTGAAGCACAAATGCTGATATTCAGGATCATCTTCCATCCTCTCCCGAAAGGAGGAAGCTGTTTTCAGGCAGCAGTAGCATCCCACCCATTCCTGGGAGCTTTGCAGGACTCCCCAGTGATAAAACCTTGGTTTTTGGGACTTATGGCCAAATAACCCCCACAGAGCAACCCCTGAGCTGGAGACTGTGAGGAAAACAAAAACAAAGGGGTGTAAAATGGAGCCACCTTCTTTCCCAGCCTGCCTCCGTGGGATGAGACAAAAGAAGGATCTATTCCATCCCTCCGCATGAGCAGCCTGCTCCTCCTGCCAGCACATATCGGCTGTTAAATGCTTACCCAGCACCGGGAGGGGGGTTATTAGGAGCAGTGAATTCCTTTGATAAGTTCTCAGGTCATAAAGATGTTTGACTCCTCATTTGCACGTTTCTCTCGGAATCGATCAAAGCGGAAAAGCTGGAGGGTAAAAATCGATAAGGGAGAACGGGTCTGTGGG
This sequence comes from Sturnus vulgaris, assembly GCF_052056855.1. NCBI lineage: Eukaryota > Metazoa > Chordata > Aves > Passeriformes > Sturnidae > Sturnus > Sturnus vulgaris. Next base: position 19,266,340 of record NC_142255.1, read on the forward strand.
AAGACTTATGGATAGAGCTGGGCAGGGGCAGGGCAATCAGTTATTGTGCTAATTGATGGCAGGATGATAACTCGGAATTGATCTGAGGCTGTCTGAGCTGATACAACTCAGTGGCCCCAGAATCCTGCTCTGGGGATCTCACAGAGGGATGCTCGGATCAGCTGCGGGGATTTAGGGACAAGGAAAAGCAGAATGAGCCTGGCTCTGGGTTAGATCCCTCAAAAAGCAGGATTGCTAATCGGTGTTCCCGGTTTTCCAGCAGGTTTCCACTGCCCACTCCGCGTTGCACGGTTTGGATCCGGGGGCTGTGGCTGTACCCGTGTTTCACCCCCCTTCTCCTCCACTGAGGGTTCAGAGCAGCCTCTGCCTCCCACCAGAGCACATCCCAGGTGAATAATTCACCCCCTGACCCCCCTGTGGGCTGGAATTGGCTTTGTCCAAAGGAGAGAGGAGACAGGCACGGGCACAGCCTCATGCAGAGCATGGAGGAGAGCTGCTTGTTCCTGAACCTCACTGCAAGAGGAGATCAGGAGATCAGCACCAAAGCTGTTCCCGTTTTTTTGCAGAGTGTTGCCAGCACTGCTGTTGTGGGATGAGACAGGAATCTTCCTGTCCCAGGCTGCCCTGGAAGGCACAGGTTTGACATTCCCAGTGAGTGTTTCTGGATGAAACAGTTTGAACACCAGAGGGAAGCCCACAGCTCCCTTTTTTTGGAAGGTGTGCACTCGGATAAACCAGATCCAACCCTCCTGCTTGTGCCCTCCAGGTGAGAATTCACATTTTCCATGCAAACCGTGTTCCAATTCCCCTCCTTTGCAGTTCCTTGAAACAAATCCTACTCTGTGGATAATTTCTGGAAGATCTGCCCTGAAGCTGGATGGGAGGAAGGTCAAAGCCACCTCCATTGCAAAGCTCCAGCAGTGACCCCACAACAGGAACGTCAGTGCCAGACAACTTCCAGCACCGGGAATTCTGAAGACCAGGTAAGAAAAACACATCCAAGAGAGTCTAAACAAGGATCAGCCCCGGGGCAATGGGGTGGCAGGTGACCAGGAAAGGTCCTTCCAGTCCTGTGTCCCTTCCTTGGCCACAGGGAGCTGCCCAGAAAGGGGCTCTGCAGGTGCCCAGGTACCTTGGGCTTGTCACTGCCCTGCAGCCAAGAAAAGGAAAGGAAAAACAAATTTCTTGGTAACAGCTGTGTTTCCTTAACAAACAACTGTTCCCTTAAAACATCCAGGATGACGAGTTGACAGTAATGAAGTAACATCTGTCCAATCAGTGCACTTTTTGGCAGCTCTGGAGCCTCTGAGTGAATGTTCCCTAATGTTCACCAGACACTCGCAGCACCTGCTCTGCACCCTCAGCCTCTTAGGCTGCCTCCAAATGCAGAACAGATGTGAGGGCTGAGATAAAAAGCTTCCCTGAACGATCTATCAATCTAATAGCATTGATCAGACAAAACTATCCTGGAACATCACTTGTTTTGCTGCGGGCACCTTCCACCTTTCCTGGGCATCAACCCTGCTGTTAACCCTTGCAGGGGCGCCAGGTTGAGGCTCTCAGGACCTGGCAGGGTCCACAGTCCTGGTACTATTAGTCCTGTGGGCTATTACTGTTAATAATAATAGTCCTGTTATTATAAATTAAGTCCTGTTAATAGTAGTCCTGTGAAGAATTATTATTATTATTGTTGTTATTTATATTATTTTGTCCCTGGGAACACATTCTTAGGCCCGTGTAGTGACAGAACCAGCAGCCACTCTCCTTCCTCTGGCTTCACAGCCGGGAGGGGTGAGAGAGCCTGGAAAAGCGAGGAGCAGCAGATCTGCCCCTGGCGTTAGGGAAGGAAATCAGGAAAAGGAGGGGAAATCAGGAAAAGGAAGGAAAAGGAGGGGAAATCAGGAATAGAGGGGAACGCGGCGCTGGCAGGGCCGGGAGCGGGGCCGAGCCGAGCCCGGCTGCGCTGAGGGCCCGCGGCCACGGGAGGGCGCTCGGAGCCCGGGAAAGGCCGAGAGGGAACGGCGGGATGGGGAGGATTTGGGATGAGGGGGAACAGTGGGATGGGGGGGATTTGGGATGAAGGAGGGAACAGCGGGATGGGGAGGATTTGGGATGAAGGAGGGAACAGCGGGATGGGGAGGATTTGGGATGAGGGGGAACAGTGGGATGGGGGGGATTTGGGATGAAGGAGGGAACAGCGGGATGGGGAGGATTTGGGATGAGGGGGAACAGTGGGATGGGGGGGATTTGGGATGAAGGAGGGAACAGCGGGATGGGGAGGATTTGGGATGAGGGGGAACAGTGGTATGGGGGGGATTTGGGATGAAGGAGGGAACAGCGGGATGGGGAGGATTTGGGATGAGGGGGAACAGTGGGATGGGGGGGATTTGGGATGGGGAGGATTTGGAATGATGGAGAACAGTGGGATGGGGAGGATTTGGGATGAGGGGGAACAGTGGGATGGGGGGGATTTGGGATGAAGGAGGGAACAGTGGGATGGGGAGGATTTGGGATAAAGGGGAGGATTTGGGATCAAGGAGGGAACAGTGGGATGGGAAGGATTTGGGATAAAGGGGAGGATTTGGGATGAAGGAGGGAACAGTGGCTCCTCTCTTTCTGCTCACAGTTCCTTGTACCAAACATAAGTTACTTAAACCTGGGCCACTTGTACAGATGAAATAAATTAATTGATAGGAAGCCAGGGCATTAATGGGCACACCTGTGGACATTCTGTGCTATCTTTTGGAAGGAAATTTGATATCAAATTTAAATATCCTGCCTGAGATCTGGGGCAGGGATTGCCCTCGCAGGCTGGCAGCAGAGCATGGCACGCCCTGCCTCTCCCTCCTGCCATGCTTCCAGCTACTCTGGGGACAAAAACCTGGATTTGTCGTCCCATTAACACAAAGCCAAGATGAATTAGCAGAGGTGGAAGGTGAAAGAGTTGTCTGCAGGCTCGCCTGGAGTCAAATAGAGAGGTCTCAGCTCATTCTGCATGAAGTGCAGCCAACTGTAGCCTCAGCATCGAGGCTCAGGGCCATTGAGTTTATGTACATTGATTTCACACCCTCACTCATTTGCCTTCCCTCTCTGCAGTCCTTTCGTGCAGACAAATTTAAGGCCCAGCAGAGAAGGAACATCCTTAGCTGGAAAAATCAACTGTGGCAAATTTGCGATAAAAGTCAATCTTCCGTGCACCTTTGTTTTACTGGGTGTTGTAAGAGATTAGACATTTATTTTATTCAGCTGGATTTTCACCCTGGGCACGCTGAGTTTTCCACAGAGTGGATCAAATGGGAGGGAAGTTGCTGTGCTTTGCTCTCCTGAAGCCCAGTCCCACCAGCTGCACTCCAGATCCCTGGAAATACAGATCCTCAGCAGAGGATGCTGGGCAGGGATTCCTGTATTTATTTTTTAGGCTGGAAACTGGGAAACAGTTGGAATTGGAATAATTTTATTTTTAGGAAAATCAATTGGCTGTGCAGGCACCTTTAGCTGAAGTGGGGGATGTTGGTCCAATGTCACAGCAATGAGGGGAGAACCTCATCCCCTGTTTCTGGTGCTGTTCCTGGAGCTGTGACCTCTTTTCTTTTTGATTTAGTTGATCTGGGTGTCCCTGGGGTTCTCCACAGCAAACATCAACTTGCTTACTCTTTCTTCCTGCCTTATGCTGCAACTTGAAACAAGTCATTGCCTTTAACCCAGGAAAAAATAAATCCTGTATTGTTTCCTGCATCCTCTCCAGTCCCCATTCTCTTTTCCCATTTCAGCAGAGTTAATCCCGTTTATAAATTTGGCAAATTTATACATCAGGGCACTTCAGGCATCAACCCTGAGCTGGTTTTATTGGCAGCAGTGAGATTTTGGGCACGTTTGCAAGAAATATCTCTGAGCTGTGGGTCCAGAATTGGGTACTGCTGGTGTGAGCTGGGCCCATCTTTAGGGAAAAGCCTGACCTACCCCAATTCTCCTGCAGGAGAGCCATGAGCCACCTCTTGGCTTTTTTTATCCCCCTGAAGGAGTGCAGCCCCAGCTGTGAGCTGGATGAGGTCTCTCCTTCCAGCCTTTGTTTGGATGAAGCAGCACTGCTCCCAGCTGCAGTGTTTGATCTTTTCCAGGACTGAGGAGATAAGAGCAGGATCCTCAGGGAGCTGGGAAATCCTCCCTGCTCTGCACCCTGAGGTGAACACTCTGTGCAGGGACCCTCCAGGGAGGGGTTGCTTTTCTTACAGTCCCATAAATCACAGCTCCAAGGCTGCTCTGCCAGAAGGGAAAAGCAGGGAAGGGTCAGTGGAGCAGTTTTTAACCCCGGATCACCTGGAGAGCTGGGAGTGTGCCCTGGAGTGGCAGATTTGGGGCTGTGTTGTCAGCGTGGGAGCTGGGCTGCTCTGCCCCGTTCCTTCATTTGTAATTGGCAATTAAGAGCAGAGCAGGTCAAGGAAAATATCTACAAAGTCATCACACCTTCCCCTGGAATAAATCTTCCCCCTTTCTAAGTAGAAAGGGAGAAGAAAGAGGAGGAAGAGGTGACTTAGGGGAGGAAGGATATCCTGGAGTAAGGAATGCCCAGGTTGGCACCACTGTGAGCCCCACAGAGAATTGTGGTGGAGCATCCTCCTCATTCACGACCATCAGCATTGGGGAAAACAGTGACCAAAACTCCTCCAGACATCATGGCCTTTGCTATATGTATCCCACAAAAATGTGCTTTTATCGTGGAATAACGGGGGAGCAAGGCTGTGGTTTTATCCCTGGCGTCTACACAAGGGATAAAAACCCCCTTATCTCTCATAGCCATAAATGGCTGCTTTGCTTAGGGCTTTGGGAACAGGGTGACCTGGTTAGGAGTGATTCATGCAGCCAGGGCAGCAGGAATTCCTCCTGAAAGGTGTCCTTCCCTCAATCTGCTTTTTGCTGTGTGAGTAACAGGGAACCTCAGCTCTCTGTTATTACTATGCCATCAGACCATATGCTCTCAGCCTCAGCCCATATGTATTTTTGAGAAGAACCACCTGTGAGTAATTCTGCCTCCTCAGAGGAGTGAGTAAAATCTGCTTCAGTGTGTGTGTGTGTGTGTGCTGTGCAGAGAACATCGGGGTTTGGGGGAATTTGTAGGAATTTCGCTGCTTTTGGGCTCTCCCTGCTGCAGTTGGGGGGGGTTACCTGGTCCGTGTGCCACCTCAGCCCTGCACAAAGCAGCCCTGAAGGAGAGGCTGTTGTTGTTTTTTCAGGGAATGGACGGTTCTGCTGTCTCAGGTTATTTGAACAGCTGCCCCGCTGGGATTTCAGCGCTGCCGGTGACTCACCTCCTCTGCCAAGGACAAAGCACAGAGCCAGCCGGGATGCCAAGGGTGAGAGCCTGCCCTGCTCGGGGGTTACCCCAGACAGGCAGAGCTGTGTGCCTGGCCCTGGCCACCTCTGCTTTTAAAGGATTTCGGATGGACCGAGGCCCTTTGCAGAGCTCTCACCCACTGCAGCCCTAAAGGATATCCCAAAGACAGCTCTGACTCTCCTGTTTTTTGAGGGTTAAATCCCAGCCTGAGCTGCTGGTGATGGACAGACCCATTCAGAGGGGCAGCTGCCCTTTGGGAAGAAATTTCACCTTTTTGGTCTCAGGGAAGCCAAGGCGTTAGAGCCACAGCGACCACGGGCCAGTGAAAGTCTGGAAGTAGCTATTGTTTGCAGATGCAGGAGAAAATGTTTGCTAAGCACGTAATGAATCAGTGTTTTAAGGGATTGAAACCACATGCCTGTGTGGCCGATGTGTGGATTTCTTCACGGTAAAATGTTAATGAAAAACTTTTGGGCAAGCCAGTTCCAGTAAGCCATATAGCCTGAGCCTGTGTGATGCTGGGAATGCAGGAGAGAGGAGCAGATTTAAAACCAAAAATGCTGTGAATACAACAGAGGAGTTGTTTCCCATTCCTTTCATGCCCTGCCTGTGCTCTCCTCATTCCCCTGGCACACAAGTGGCAAAGCCCAGGATAATTCCTGTCCCTTGCAGGGCACTGCAAGAGGGAAGTGTGTGCATGTGGAAAGCCGGCACCTTGGATCACTCCCCTCCGTCTGAGCGGCCTGGCTGGAACTCACAGAGGCTTTTCTCCCTAGCAGACGGAAAATATTCCTCAGTGGAGCCCCAGCATTTGACTGACACAACAATAATATTCCCTCCCTCTAAGTGCGTGTGGCAGCCAGGTGAGGGAGGCTGTGCTGGCACTGCCGGGGATGTGCTGACACCGGCTCCTGGCCCTGGCTGGAGGCTTCGAAGCACACGATGCTTTCCAAGTGGGATTGCACCTGAAGATTTGCACCTTTTCAAGCCTGGAAGGAGCAGCCAGAACGGAATTGCCTTGCTGAGGCTGTGCTGCAGCCATTGCCCACGTATTTTCCACCACAGTGTGGTTTTGAGGGGTTAAAACTGCCCAGGAGTTACACCCCAGCTTTTATCAGGGCTGCAAATTTGGGTTTAGGAGGAGAACCAAAATTTTGGGCAAGTTTTTGGATTTGGATGTATCCTGTCAGGGAACCCACTCAGAAACAGCACCCCCAGATGTGCTCCTCTGCTCCCAGCACACAGTCCCAGTTTAAAGGGACACGGTGCTGGGAATGTCCCAGGTTCTGTAGGGACAGCAGCATCACCAGCAGGCACCAAGCTCCCAGCCACCCACCAAATGCCAGTTTGGGCAGGAATACGGCAAATTGCTGCTTCCCTGTGTCATCCAGGGCACTCAGCAAAATCATAGAATGGTTAAGTTTGGAAAAGACCTCCAAGATCACCAAGTCCAGCCGAGTTTTCAGAGTGTGTTTAACACCGAGTCTACTCAAGATTCAGTTAAGCACAATTGTTTATTTTAGTGCCTCAATGTGGCTCAGGCACCACATACAGTTGCTGTTATGTGCCATTCCCTTTTAGCCTGCTTTCCTCTCTTTCATTTGGGCAGCAAATGCTTGCTCAACCCCATTCTGCTCCAGCTGCAAAGTTTCACTCCTGCTCTTAAGAGAAATTAAGAAGTTGTACATTGTGCAAACAGAGTGTGCCATGTGTGGGGTGAGAGTCTCATTCATTCGTTTAGAAGAAAGAAAGGGAAAAGCCAAAGAGCCCAGTGCAAGTAAGAAAACAGAAATTGGGAATTAAAATTTGAGTGAAGATCATTTCAGGCCCACTGGGGTTATGCATCATGTGTCAGGGTCTGGAAGGTTTATCAGATCCTTTGCCTTTTGTACAGATAAAGGAAATATTTCCTTACCAAAAGTCTGTCTTGGCTTGGTGGCAAGAGTACATTGTGGGGGTTTGGTCCATTAATGTGATGAAAATCCATGTTCCCAAGCAGAGAAGCCGTGCAAGGCAAAGTTTCCAGAGCAGACCTGACCTTTGTTTATGAATCATTTAAATCATACATTTAATGTAATGCAGAAGGATTAACCCACTACAGATTTTTGAAAGGAAGCTTTAGAAAGATCACTCTCCTACATTGTGGGGTTTTTTTAGAGCAATGCCTCGATTTAATCTATGTGGAAGCTATTGTTTAAGCTGTTAAATTCCATAGGATTTCTCATAGGATTGAGGATGAGTGAGAGGTAGGCAGACAGCTGATGACCAACACTGACTACTCCAGCTGCTGTTTTCTCTTCAGGGCCTCTCTTTAGTGGGGGCAATCTTAAATGTCACGCCTTGACCAAGGAACAGAGATACTTCCAGGTCCCCATTTTCTCCACCAGGGAAACCTTTAATTACAAATCCTGGGCATAGCAAAGGGGGGTGCATCCCCCCATCCCTGCAGCCCCCGGGGGCTCTGCTCTGCTCCCTCCCCGCTCCCTGCCCAGCCTGTTTACAGCGGTCAGAGCAAAGGGAGGAGCGGGGTTTTGGCTTTAGGGCTCAGCACCAAAAATAAAACTGCCTGCTGAAAGCCAGGCAGAGCTGGGAACCTTGAGAAAGGCTCCCGCCCAAGCAGCCAGACGGGCTTCCTCGGGTGGAAAATTAGAGATGGGCACTGAGCAGGAGTGGGCGGAGGGGCGCTGCTGGAGGACTCACAGAAACCGAGGCTGCCCTGACACAGACACGTCTGGGGCTCCTGAGAGCACAGCCCTGCACTGCTGTAAGCACCAGCAGCGCCTGGGGGCTGCCCAAGCCCAGGCAGACCAGGGGGAAGCCCTGCAGGCAGCAAGGGGAGCCACGGGGGTGCTTGTGGAGCTGTGTGCTGCTGGCTGGATAAATTGTCTGAGGGTGGGAGGCCTTGGAATAGGGTGAGCAGAAAAGATGTGGCTGCCCCTGGATCCCTGGGCAGGCAGCCTGGGACAGTGGAAGGTGTGGAAAAGGATGAGCTTTAAGGTCCTTCCAACCCAAACCATTGTGGGGTTGATCTCCCACAGTTTCAGGCAGTGCTGTGTGTAACCCACCTAGGGCCAACCTCTTTCTTTCAAATCCCCTACTGATGGTGACCCATATTGTTTTGATTTTGGCACCTGGCCTTTGCCACCTCTGCTTGGAAATGGTGCTCCAAGACCATTTTGTGTCAGCAGCTTTCCAGGTGGCACCAGGTGTGTGTCTCTGCTCAGATGTGTCCCCAGGATTCTGCCCCTCCATCTATCTCATCTGATAGCCCAAGAAACACACACAGCTTTTGAAAGCCCACAGAGTGACTCTCCAAATTCATATTTGCAGAAAGACATTAATGTTTGCCTGTGGTGTCAGAACAAGATAAGTGTCTGTGCAATTAAGAAACAGCTGCTGCTGGCAGCTTGCCCCAACCAGTCTCAACAAGGAGCAAGACAGGTAGCCTGGTTTTATCAGACTCTGGGATCCCTTTCCAACCACCCCAGTGTGTTCCCAGCAAGACAATAAACCAGCATTTCTATTAACCTGTAGGAATGGCTCCTTGGTTTGGGGCCAAAACACAAGATTGAGTTGTTCTGAGACAGAATGCACTGTGGTGAGGACAGCTTGTTTCCCCAAACAACACCTGGCAGCAGGGATTCCAAACAATGCTGAAATCAGGCCAATCTAAAGATTTGCTGGAGCTGATAGTGATGCCAAACGAGGGCAGGTGTGGCCGTATTTCCAAAATTGCCCACGGCCAGCGTTTCAAGAACTTGGCAGCACCTGGCTGGGACAGATTTTCTGAGGAGGACAGCACCCAAGATGTGGAGCCAGCATGAAAACCTGTCCCAGAATATCTAGCTGAGAAATACATACCTTGAGGCTGGCACAAATGTTTCCCCACTGCAGCAGGAGCAAGAAGACCTCAGACCCTTCTGCAGCCCCTGGACACAGCCTGGCAGTGCTAACAACCTCTCTACTCCCAGCCAGAGGTGAGTGAGGAACCTCTTTGAGTTATCCTTGACTCAGCTTGTGATTTGACAGCAATTTCTGACATTTCTCGAAAAATACCTGTGCAATTCTTCTTTTTTTTTCCTCTCTCCTTATCTTTTCTCTTTTCTTTCACTCTTGATTTTTTTCTGTAGTTGGCTTTAATTTCCAAAGGGTTATTGTGTTGTGGAGCATTCCCAGATGATGCTGGGAGCTGCACAGACACCTCTGTGTGTCCTGCTGTCCCTACCCAGGGCTCGGGCAGGGTGGCAGCTCCTCTGAGCCAGAGCAGGATGGCCTGAATGAAGAAATGCCTCCAAACCACCTCTGTCCAGCCTTGGGAGAGGTGGGAGTTGGATCCCAGCTCTTGCCATGGTTCATATTGGACTCAACCAAACCCAGACACCCATAAATTCTGGGAAAGTCTGGTTCTGAACTCTGTGGCTTGGACTCTTCTTTAATTACAGGTCACTGCTAAAGCTGGTTGGAAAATGTTAAATATATTCTCTGCAAAAATGGTTCTGCCGTTAAAATTTTTTCACAGATTTTTGTTCCTTGATTCTTGTAACTTTTTATTGAGGGCTCACATACATTGAGCTGTCAGTTTTTCCACTGAGCTTCCGTTTTTCCAACAGAAGAACAGATTAAGTGACAGAAAATCAAAACCGTCCTCGTGCGCATTTTTGTCCGAAAACTTGGAAAATTCCAACCAAAACAAAGAAGAACTTTAGCCAAGAGCCATTTTTGTCAATGGAGTGCTCTGGGAGAAGCCAAATTGAAACCAGCCCTGGACACAAAGCTGAACTGGCTGCATCCACAAAGGGCTGTGGGAAGGAGTCACCCCAGCACTGGCTGCTCCCTAATCCTGTGCCCAGCGTGCTGTCCTTGCTGAGAAACCCCACAGTGCAGCTGGAGGGGCTGCAGGAACCCCAGAAGGGATGTAACTGTGTGGATGTGGCACTTGGGGACATGGCTCAGTGTCCTTTGACAGTGTTGGGGGAACAGTTGGACTCGATGGGCTTGTAAGGTTTTTCCAAGCTGGGTGATTTTGTGATTCTGTCGTGTTCTCTGCCAGCTCCTGCCAGCCTGTGCCCCTGGCACAGTGATATCTCCATTTCTTCCCTGTCCTCAGGGCTGGAGAAAGTGCAAGTGGTGCCGTGGCCAGGACAATGATCCAAAGGGACAGATGTTCCCGGGAAGTGAAGGGTGTGGAAGGAGGATTTCTGCAGCACGTCAGTGGAAAAAAAAAAAATTAAAAAAAAAACAAAGCCAAGTGTCTTAAGCAATGGTGCTTCCTGCAGAGCCAAACAACAGTGAGGACAACCACCTTTGGGAATTGGTGATGTAGAAGAGCTCTTCTACAGGGCGAGGAAGTGAGGAAGTGGGAGGAAGCAAGTCAGCAAGACAGGCCAATGCTGCTGAGCTGCCTGGCCCATTGAAGTCTGCATTTTATTATTAGAATCCTTATTATATTTGTATTGTGGCAGCATCAAGTGGCCCCAACTGGAAGAGAGGCTCATTGTACAAGGCACTAAACAAACATGGAATAACAGGCACTCCCTTCCCCCTGGGATTTGCTGGCAGAGAAGACACACAGAGGACCACAGCGGACAGGAAATTGTCATTTAAGGGCATTCATTGTGAGTGTAACTGCTCAGGACACTCTCCCACCACGCTCGTTCCCGTGGAGGACCTGATCCAAAACCTGGTGGAGTCAGTGGAAGCGTGGACACAACTCAAACCAACATTTATTTGTGCTCCCTCCCTGCCTGTCTGTCCCCACAGCTCCTCGCTACGCAACAGTTCTGGTTTCCAGTCAGCCCTGGCTGGATGCAGATGCAGCCTAGAGACAGGAGGGACATGTTCACACTCCTCCTGGAGCTGGCCAATCTAATTTTAGGTTTGTCAGCCTTGGTTAAGTCCTTTTAAAGACTGACCCAGGAGGGAAAAGCCAACTGTGCAGCTGTGCAGAGGCCACGCACAAGGACCACGAGTCTCTGATTTCCCTGGCCTTCAGCTTTATGAACTGGGGATTACTGCAGCAGCCTTGGAAGGGAAACTTGAGATACATCCAAGGTTGACAGATCTCCCTGGATTAAGGTCACTTGCTTTAAAAATCAATTTTTTTTTCGACACATGTAAGTGGCTGGGAGTCACTGCGTGCATCTCCAAGGAAAGTGGGGCAGGAAAGCACATTCTCCAGGGACCCCAACCCTGAAAGACAGTCCTTGTGCTGCCAGATGTGTGATAAATAATAGTTCCAATTTACTCCATTTTTCATGCTCTTATTTTAGTTCAGCTGACTGGGAGCAGAAGTCCAGGCCTGGCAGATGATGAGCACTTTGAAATCCATTTGAAACAATGGGAGCTGCAGAGGGAACAGCTCCACGGTTGCAGTGGATGGTGCTTAAGGCAGGCAGCATTCTCTGCTTCCAAAATCTTAGAGTGGCTCACAGCAGCACATTCCTTGCCTGCTCTTGGACTCACACAGATGATTGGATATTCCCAACACTCCTGCTGAGCCTGACAAAGTCTCTGCACAACCCAGGTGAAAAAAGTAAAATCTGGTGCTCCAACGCTGCTCCCTGTGCAACGAGTGGGAGTTTTGCCACTTGCCACGGGCAGGATCAAAGCTGTTGTTGATGGAGGTGGAACAGAGCTACTCAAATCTCAAGGAGAAGAATGAAATGTGCTGCATGAGCTCCAACGTGTGTCACTGAGGGGCCTTCAGTCCCATCCGTTTGTGGAACATGTCCAGGGCTCCACTGCCCACTGGTGTCCCCAGAGGGGTGACACGAGAGCAGCAAACACAGCAGCTTGTGCCCAGGTTTGTGGCAGCTCTGAGAACAGGAAACTCTCTAGACAATTGTTCAGAGAGGTGTAGGCAGGGCACCATTTGTAGGCAGAGACTGAAAAGCAAGAAATCTTTTCCAGCCCGAAGTGACCCCAACCCTTTTTGTTGTGTGCAAGGTGTCTTACCTTGTCTCTGATCTTGACAATGCTTCTTTTTTCAGAGAAATACTTATTTTGGCATTTGAGCATCAAAATCAAGCACTCAGTTCTCAAAAGTGGAAGTGCCACTGAGAAGGGAGGATGCTCCCTGAGTCTGAAGGTTCCTGTGGCCCTGTGTTATTGTGTTATTCTTACTCTGGCTCTGCAGAATTTTGCTCGTGGAGCTCCTGTCTCTTCCCATGCACCAACTTGCTCAGTGAACCATTATTCACCCTCTTGTTCTTCCTGGTTGTGCAATGTGAGCCCCTGTGCCTCACTTAGTGCTCACTATTCAAATCCTGCTCTGAACACAGAATTATTCATTTCCTCGGGAGCGCTCTTCGGGCGCTGATGACAGGCAGTAGCAAATTTTATTCTTCACATTCCCCTGTGAGATCTGGGGGTGGCATTTGGGGGTTCTAGATGACATTTGAGGCAGAGAGAAACCGTGTTTCAGGCTATTCAGCAGCTCTGGGTTTGGATGTGTGAGCAAGCACACATCCCTTGCAGCGCTGCAGCTTCTTAAATCCCCACTGTCTTCAGATCCCCTCAGGAACTTGCAGAATGCATATTTAGTGATGATCTGGGAATCTTTTATCCATGTGACTTGCCTAATTCTGCTCAAAAATTCTGTGGCAGAGGCAAGGATTTTACAGTCATTTTTTTCTAGGTTGGTTTTCAGCTGCATTAACTGCTTCTCTTTCTGATTTCCTCCTTAATTCACTACATGCTTCCCATCTCCTGCAGCAAATGGAGTGGGAGCTATCAGGTTATAGCTTCCATCACCTTTATTCACCCCTTAATAAGGTCTTGCCTGCATGCTGATAGAAAGTGAGGAGAAGACAAGGACGTGGCAATAAAATCTGTGATAAATGTTTTTGTGGGGCCACAGTAATTTGACAGACAGGTCATCAGGTCTGTGTCTTCTCTGGTTCCTTCCAGAATGGTTCCACTTGAATTAATCTAAATCAAAAGAGTAAATAAAGCCTCAAGGCAAACCAGACTATGGCAGGCCTTTGACACGAAATTTTCAGCTCAAGTGATGAAAGTTTGGCAAAGATTTCAGCAAGGCTTGGCATCGGGGCAGAGCTGCAGCCCCAACTCCGAGAGCCACGTTTGACTGCTGGAGTGACCTCATAGCGTTTTGCAACCAAAGAAAGTGAGATGAGACAGTGATATTAAAGGTATTAAATCATTAAAGATTGCAGAGGTAGGTAATCTTTAGTTCAAAGGCTGGTGGAGATGCTGGAGATAGGGCTGAGCACTGCATCCATCAGCTGGGACACAGCCATGCCTGGGGCTCTTGGCCTCTAACAGCACTGAGATTCCCCACGAGAAAGCTGGGCTGGGGCTCTGCAGCTCTCTCCTTTCATTTCTTCTGATGGATTTCTGGGTGTGGAAGTAGTTTATAACTAAAATGGAATCCCTCCCATGTAGCTTTTAAAAATAAACAGGCCTTAAAGGGAAAGCTCTGCTTTGGCAGAAGTGGGGCTGGCTTGAGTTGTGATACTGAAGTGAGGGGGTAGGGAAAAAAAATGGAAAAAAACGTGGAAAAACTCTGCCTTGAAAAAGGGGGTGAGGGAAGAGGGAAGAGGGGGATGGAGTCGTGGCAAGGGGAACATTCCAGTAAAGTAGGAAATGCTCAAGAGATGCTGGTGATGTGCCTTGGCTGTGTGCACCTGCATAAACCAGGGAAAAGCTGGGACACAAAGCTGGGCTGTGATCAGTGGGAAAAGGTTCTCCAGCTTCAGGATTTATCAATGGCTCTCTTGCTAGTGAAAAGTACTAATCACAGAGGTCTTTTATCCTGCAGATCCCCAAAAAAATTGGAATAATCCCTTCAAGGCTTTTCTGTGCTCCCCTCTGGATGGGCAAACACTGCTCGGTTCAGGTTTTGCTTTCAGCACAACTCTTCCCCCAGCACATCCTTTGGGACAGGTAGGATTAATATCCAACAGTTCCTTTTAATTGCTGGGCAATAGGTAAATTTTCACCACTGGATATATCTATTGCTGTTAAACTTTTCCTCTAAAAAGTCTCCTGTTTGGAGAACAAAGTAACAGCCATGCCTTAATCTAATATATTTAAACATCGTGATAAAAGTCCTCTCTAGGGAATTTGACAACACACTATTCTACCAACGTTATAATGGATGGTTTTCTTCTTTTAAATGCCTTGCCATTAAAGTTTAACGAGCAATACTTACTTTCATTCTAAACTTATTTTTCTCCTTGACAGATTGGATACTTAGTTTGGATTTGTTAACATTGCTGGTCATAAAAATGTCTGCTTCAAAGAAATTGATAGATACTGTCCTTAGGAATTTGGGCTTTGATGCCTTATTTTATTTCCATAGCAAAGTAAGTTCATACTTTCTTTTTTGGAAAAAAATGAAGTACTGTACAGAGCAAGCTGAGAACCTCATGCCCCTTTTTATTTGCCTGAAATTTCAGTTTATATCAACCACAATAGGCTGTGTAGCTCAGAAAAGTCCTCATTCAGGACTGGATTTTTTAACAATGAGGGGGCATTTGTGGAATTTTTGATGTAGATTTGTCTTTCTCTCTTCTAATCCTTTAAGGATATGTACCAAGAGTAACCAGAAACGAAATTGCAACAAAGGCTCACATCTTTACATCGGGGTTATTTATGGCATCACACATTTTAACCAACAGTTTGGTTCATGTCCTTCCTAGTGTTTCCAGTCCTGATGGTTTTACTTTCAATCTCACAATATTAGTATTTCTCTTTATTTTGCAGCTCCTTCCAAAAATTCTTGCCATAGCTTTGGAAAGGGAAGGCTCACCTTGTGAATTCTCATGCTTCAAGACAACTACACATTTATTTTGAGCCTTAAACTGAAAGAAGCTGCAAAGAAGGGAGGATGAGCCTGACATGATTTTTCTTATATTCAATTTGTCCTTCCTCTGACATATTCACACTCTCTTAGAAGAGTCTCTGTGATCTTGACAAGCCTTGTGCTTCAGGAACAAACATGGGAGGAAAATCTCCTTGACCCCTTTAGTGCCTGAGAGTGTTGGTAAGAGTTACAGCAGAGAAACAAAGCCAGTGATTCACAGACTTGCAAGAAATATTCACAGGGGGGCAAAAATGCTGAGCAAGGACATTCAGAATTTCTTTATCATTTCCTTCCAACAGCTGCTGTCGTTACCCTCTGCTCCAGAGCTGAGCTGCAGCACCTACTGAGGAGCCTTTTCCTAGCTCAGACAAGGGCAGCAGGCAACACTTGGGATTTGAAGACACTGGCAAGGAAAAAAAAGCAGCCCACAAATAGCCGGTAGAAAGCCCTACAACATCGCAGCAAACATTTCCTAATTTACTGCGATGCCAGAAGATGAGTCACCCCAGTGTTCCTGTTGCATAATCTTCCCCACAGCTCAGGAGAGTGAAACCAGAGAAGCAAAGGTCTCGCTGGGCTTTCAGTGACATTTATGTTTAGACTGAACTTTCAGTTAGGAAAGTGTGAGTTTTTCTCTGATGACAAAGGAGGGGGAACCGATAGAGTAAGGTGTTCTTTCGGAAATGATAAACTCCTGAGTGTACAGATCATCATCTCCCTAAGCCCCCAGCCAGACCACGGGCTCCTCTGCCCTTCCTGACTTCCAGACAGGTCTCCCCACGACACTGTGACCTGTTCAGCCTTGTCTGGTGTCCCTGGGGAGCACAGTTAGGTCCTGAGAGCTGTAAAGCCCCTCCAGACAAAGCATGGCCATCCCTCAAGGCTTGTTTAGCACAGGGAGGGATCCTGGGGCTCCCCAGACTTTTCAGACCTTCCTGACTTCCAGACAGGTCTCCCCACGACACTGTGACCTGTTCAGCCTTCTCTGGTGTCCCTGGGGAGCACAGTCAGGTCCTGAGAGCTGTAAAACCCCTCCAGACAAAGTATGGCCATCCCTCAAGGCTTGTTTGGCACAGGGAAGGAATCCTGGGGCTCCCCCAGACTTTTTGGTGGCAGCAGGAGGGCTGGAAACTCCTGGCACGGGTTTGCTCTGCCTCAGCATCATGCCCACGGTAGATCCAACCTTTCCCAAAGCAGCAGGATCTCCCAGGCATGCAGGGACCCCCAGGGAAATTCCACCTGGGAGAAGGGAGTCAGACAGGAGCAGGCAGCGAGGGTCACTGTTTCAGAGGCCCTGAGAGGTGTTACTTGTGTACAACTGCGTATTTTAGGGTCTAATATACTTTTTATTCCTTAAAATCAAGTCAAGTGAATTAAGGAATGCTGCACATCCTCAGAGGAATGTCAGGCTGAGGGCTGCACTCCTGCTGGGCTGTGTTATCCTGGGTTAGTGCCTGGTGCCAGGCATTTTTCTGTGCTGATCTGGTGAATGTTGTTTCAGAGGAGCCCGAGTGAGCAGCACAGGAGTTCTCCACACCTCAGCAACTTTCTGCTCTCTGTTCCACCAGAGTGAACCAGGTTAGTTCCTCCTTCTGGGCACCATTACTACAGGCAATGTAATTTCTTCCCCTCTCTGATGAGAGTAGAAAAATTTCCTTTATTCAATGAGACAAAAAAAACCAAAAAACAAGCACCAAGTATTCTGAGGGTAGTGTTGTTTTTCTCAGCATTTCTGTGGGATTTCCACTGCCATTTCATGTCCCCCTCCCTCCAGCTGATGACCTAAATGAGCTGCCAATGGCCAAAAACATTTGTTGAGCATTTGTGTGGCAGAAATGCCCTTTTGGGAAAGGATTGGAGCCCTTGAGCACGGCCTGGGCTCTGCAGGTGCTGGCCCTGGTTCAGACAGAGCCAGTTCTTCCCTGCAGCAGCGAATTTCTCCCACTGGCTCCTGCCCCCTGCTCTGCCCTGAACCAGGTCTGGATGCTCCATCTGCATCCAAGCATGGATCAAACGGATCAAACAATCCACGGGCTTGGCCTCGAGGAGGAGAGCAGGAGATGCCCAGGTGATCAACAACATGTGCTGGAGAGAGCCACGGGTTCAGCTGAAACTGAAGAGGCTTTAGGGTTTGAAAACAAGCTCAGTTCCCCCGGGGAGCACCGAGAGCCCGGGGTTAGGCTCGGTGAAGTGAAGGTTCCTGGCGTTTTTCAGAGGAGACCACAAAGCCAAGAGGCAGCTGCCTGTGGGTGAGAGAGGCTGCCTGAGTCACCAGCGTGCCACCATGGCATGGGAGCCAGGAGGGAAGCACAGCTTCATCCCTCCGAGCCAGGAGTAGGAGCACATGCCAGAAAGGGGAACAAAAACTCATCAAGTCGACCACAGCTGTGGTAGAGAAAGGAAGATGGGGTTTCACAGCCTCTCTGCTCTCACATGAGGGCTGCACAGCACAGGGAAGGAGGGCTGAGCCCACACTGCTCCCAGCCTGGCATCATTTCCCAGAGCTGGGGCACAGCCTTGCACGGTTCCCCCATGGAGCTGAATGCTTGTGGTGCTTGGATAAGGATGGGGATGGAGGGCTCTGCCAGCAGGCACAGGCATCGAGCCATGGCAGCCTCCTGTGTCCCTAAAGCCATTACTTTAAATAGAAAGTCATCCATGAGCAGAAAAAGAATAAAGTGAGTGAATTGTGGAGGTACAGCCTGAACAGAGGGGGACACAGGGCCTGTGGTGGTGAGTATGATGCTGAGATCACTCTGATCTGCTCTGTCAGCTGCACGGTACAGCAAAAAGGGAAATCATGAATATACATGGATTTAGGATGTACCTGAGAGGCCATAATTCCTACCATAAATGATTCCTGTCATGCTCTGTGCACTGCAGGTTTCATCTAAGGAGTGCAGCTCTCCATAAGCAGGATTGTGGCACAGCTCACTCACAGGTACAAAGTGGTTTGGAAATGATGGGGCTACCCACCCAAAAGGAAACTTCATCAATCATAAATATTCTGCATGAAAATACTTGTGGGGTTTTGGGAGGGTAGGAGAGAAATGTCTTGAGAGTTGTTGAGGGATTGATAATTTTCGGTGCTAAGCTTGAAGCAGGTGTTTGTGGCCAAGTTATTAAATGGTTTCTGATGGAAAGGTTGGCACCACCTTAACTGCAGCAGCAATGGCAGGGGCTGCTGAGACTCTGGTACTCAAAGCAGCTGCAGAAATGGGAAACAGCCTCTTGTTTGTTCCTCATTCTGAAGCAGGGAGGGTATATGTGCCTCCTGTGGCACAGCCCCTTCCTCTTGTATCCTCTAATCTGTAATCTTCAATATCCTGTTTTAACTGGAAGTTAAGATTTTAGCTTCATAAGGCTGCCTACACACTGGGAGGTTGAAACTGAAGCAGGGAATTGATGCACATCAAGTTCAAAGTCCTGCAAAGTAAATGCGTGTTCAAGTATTCACTCAAATCCATTCTGGATCACGAAAAGAAAAGTATAAAGATGATTCAGTGTTTTGATCAGCAAGGGCAGATTTAAGCATAGACTTAATTAATTCAAAATTTTTCTGCCCAAGGCCTGCTCCAAAAGTGTTACAAGATGTTCCTTTTTACAGAAGACCTTTTAGAGAATTCTCTGTGCAGAGTCTCATGTTATTCTATCTTAATTCATTACAGGCCAGACTTTGCCACTTCCATTAATGCAAAACCATCCCTTCACGTCGAGCTGAAAAGAGCTAAAAGCAAAAATCCGATTTAACCCTTGAAACAAGCAGAGTGTTTGGAAGGATCTGTTCCCAGAGAGGAGGCTGTGCCTGTGCTCTGTTTGATCTGTGCTGACTGGGGAGTGTTCAGGCCTGGGACAAGCATTGTTCACTGGAAATCAAATTGCACCCTGTCATAACAGTCTATTAACAGCCCTGAATTTCTGCAGAACTTCACCTCTTTGCTAGAAGATAACATTTCTCTTTCCTCCCAAGGATAAAATAGCTTCCTTTCTTGCAGCCCTGCATATAATGGTGCTATTGCTTGACAGGGATGTCAACTTCCCTTGACTATTAAGGAGAGGGGAAATGTCTTTGTTACACATTTCTGTTCTCCTTTCATCCTCTTCAGAGAGGCCCCCAGCTCAATCTAAACAAAATAAAGCCAGCGTATCAGTTAAAAACAAAACCATTTTGAAAACTCTTTGATCTCCCTGGCTTCCTGTTAAATATACAATCGACTTTTTCTCCACATCCTCGGCCACTACAGATCTGATTTTCTCTGCAGTTTATATTGACTTTGGCACCACACAAAATTAACATATCATTGGCTATAAAATCTCTTAAAGGCAAGGAAATCCAGCCCCTCCTCAGCTTCACCTTTACCTCTCTGTGTTGTGTGCTTTTCCATCCTGCCACCCACCTTCCAGTTTGTGCACAGGGACCCTGAGGTTGGAGCCTGTCTCTTGTCAGGCTCCTGTTTGTGACTCCTGTCTGTCCCTCACCCCTTGACCCCAGGTCAGCATCTGGAAAAACCCAGCATCTCTTTTCCTCTGTATCTGCACATCTTTTTTTTCCCCCTCCTGCTCCACCTGCACTCTTGGCTCTGTTGGCTTTGGTCTTCTCCTCCACCACGGTGCCTTTTTCCACTCCTGCCCTCCCCACATCCCAGCACCTTCCCTGACTGCCCTCATCCTTCCCTTCCTCCTCCCCGTGCTGCTGGGTTAACACTCACACTCCATCTCCTGGAGGTCTTTTCTTAATGGTCCTGTGATCCTGTGCAGCTCAGCTCCATCTCAGCCCTGCCCTTCTCTCTCTGCTTTCAGAATTTTCAGAATTTCAGCTTTTCCACTCTATTCATAGGGAATTTCTTCTCTCTCAATGGGCGTTATGCCTTTATTCTCACCCATTGCCATTTGAACAATCCATTGTCTTTTTTTTTTCTTTTTTTTTTTTTTTTTTTCCTTTGGGAGGGTGACAGTGGGTGGATGGGAATGGGACAGTTTGCTGTCAGTTTTCTGCTCCTTGAATTTATCTCAACTGTCCAGTGTTCATCAGTTTTGGTGTGCCAATGACTCAGACAACATTTATTAATGATTTAGGCTGAGGGAGGGAGTTCTATCTGATAGAGATGAATAGATTGTAAGGTATTTAGGTCTCACTGTACTCGTGCATAATGCATAATCTATGGAGTTCTACAAGTAGCAACAGGAAGTTTAATCCTCTGTACTGGCAAACTGGTGACTTGGTCTCTACCAGCATTAATTACACTGAAGAAATACAAAACGTTGTAGCTTTCAGGACTAACTGCTCCATTAAGTGTAGCATTTTAAGCAAGAGAAATGTTTGCACACGATGGAAAGACACATAATGTTGCTCCATGCACAGATCAGATAAATTGTTCTGTAGTTTTAGTGACAGCAAAGACAAATGGCTCTGTCTCCCTCACTGTAGCTGCAACATCTGGGTGGCTGCTTACACATTTCTCCCCTGACTCGAGGCCTCTCCACATTCCAAAAGCAGGGAAAAGAACATTGTTTCACGTACCTCAGGTAGCCCCAAAATGGGCCAAGGCAGGAGGGGCTGGGAGGGTGTGATGGCTCTGAGTTCTGCCATGACAGCACAGAAACAGGGATTGAGTTTGCACACACCACGGGGAGATTTGCTGTCACAATAATGGATCTCATGGGGCTTTGAGTGGCTGATCAGAGAATTATTTCACAACTTGTTCCACTCCCCTTCTTGCTTCAGAGGTGTTTTTTTTTTTAAATGGAACCAATAATTCATAAAATAAAGGGCCCAGAATATCCAAATTGCTCTGTAGAAGAGTCCCTCAGGTTACCAAGTACCAACACGAATCAGAGCAAAGACTGACCTCTCAGTTTCCATAAATCCACTCCAATCCTGCCTTGCACTGCAGCACCTTTGGGATCATCCTGCCTGGCAGGGCTCTCTACACCTCAGTAGCAATTATTTTCAGGATTCTCGTTCCACCAAAGCCTCAGCTGATGAAGAAATTACTTTGATTTTGGGTATTTTTCCCTGCTCACAGCCCCCTTTCTACAGTGACCATGGAAATCTGGATGCTTCAGACCCAGGAGATCCTCAGGTCACAGCTCAGGAGCCTCTGAGGAAAACTCACAATTCTCAGAAGTATAAGAAGACCTAAAAACAAGCTGACTCATTTCAAACATGCCTCAATCTCCACCTTAGCAAGCCTGGTTAAGTTCTTAAGAAACAACCCAGAAAGCAATGCAAACCCCAAACCAGAAACCAGAGCTGCAGACATCCATCTTTGCAAATTTAATTTCTAAGCTGGCTTCCTTTCTTTCAGGAATGGAGCAGCTCTTTGGGAAGTTCCTTTGGTTTGTCGTGCTGCATCTGGGCACTGGTGGCACAGCAGGTGAGGGAATCACTTCTCCTGAGGCAGCTTCACTAAAAAAAAAGGTCTCTCCCTATGGAGCAGAGCTGAGGTATGGACCTGTTCATTCACCTTTATCTAGTAGTAGTAGTAGTGGGTAGCACAATGAAATTTCTGCCTAAAGTGATCATTGTTACTATTTTCTGTATTCTCTTGTTATAAAAATATCCTTACTTTCAGGAGTTTGCCTACAAAGGTCAAAGGTTCTGGGCTTACACCACAACAATTATGCAATATTGCAAGGGATACTGAAATATATATGTTATTTTGAAATATGAATGTGTATGAGAAATGAGGAATCAATGGATATTTAATAACTGAGATACAGCATTCTGCTTTTTTCAACCCAAGGACCTTCAAACTCTCCCCTAACCAGAGAAGCTGCGGCTGCCCCAGCCCTGGAAGTGTCCAAGGCCAGGTTGGAAATGGCCTGGAACAACCTGGGGTAGTGGAATGGGATGAGCTTTAACGTTCCTTCCAACCCAAACCATTCTGGGATTCTTTACAAATCTTGATTTCTTGCCTGTGATGGGTTTTGTATCAGGCCCTCCAAAATAAAGAAGCTGGATCTCTTTTCCCAGCTCCCTCATTGCACTGGAGGCATAAATTACATTTTACTTTCTGCAGGTTGGGGACAAACAACAGACAGCTCTGGTGCCTTTGGGGTAGGTGGGGAAAAGAAGCGTGGCTGATTCTAAATAAAAGTTCCTGTCAGATCAACCTTGATAGCAGAGATAATGGCAGTGATCACATGGGAATAAAGACTCAGGCTTTGGTTTAATCATCCTTCCCTATCAGCTGCACTGATCCAGTTCTGCATGACTAAGTTAAATAAATGTTAGGTAACTGAAATTATCTCCTTGCTTTGCACTCCCCTCTCCAGTACCCACAGTTTGTTTCAGGGACTTTCAAATAGGTAAATCTAGATAGGACATCTGTGAGTGCAGATAACAAACAGAGGGCAGGGGTTTTGTGAAGAGGTATCTGAAGTTAAGCTATGAAAGAGATTTCCAAAGGCAAGAAATAGTCCTAAGGTCATAAAAATCACGTGTGCCTTTGAAAATTTCTATCAAGGCTGTACCCAGCTGCCTAAATTGGCTTCCATTCATTTCACAGGGTCTCTCTAAGTGCTGGAGCACGTGATTTCCAATTCTACTCCCAACAACCTGGGAGGGGAAGGACCACCAATATTGAAAAAAAGGACTTTGATACATTACAGATAGCTTTGTAACTAGTGCTGTGACATTTTAATTTAAAAAGATCCCCAAAAATCTCATCTCAAAACCGATAGGAAGCCTCATTCAGGCAGCCCTGAGGTTTGGTTTGAAATCTTGATCCAGATCCAAGTTATGCTGGTTAGTTTATCTTAAAAGAAAGAATAAACACATAAGATCCTAATGTGTTCCAATAAATCAGCATCCTTAATTTGTTCAGTATCTCAGGTAAATTAAAAATTAATAATTAATTGGACTTTCTTCACAGCTCTGGCTTCTTTTGCACTGTCCCTACCCCTCAGGAGTTCAACTGTAAGCTCACACAGGTGATGTTCCTTAAATCCTTAACTCCCAAAAAGACAGAATTGCATCAGAACCTCCACTTTCACCTCAGCTCACCTGATCTCATCTCTTAGCTGGGCCAAGACAAAGTAGGAAACATGACCCCTTTGACACACAGCTGATGGAGGGAAACAACATTATTATTTTAATTTATTTGCTCAGTTTCAGACCCATTTGAGCAGGTTTCACTCAGGCATTTTCAGTTTTCGAATTGGTAATTCTGCCTTTAGCCCCGCACCAAGCAGTACTCTGTGTATTTAAACTGAATTTGATTTAAGTTTAGTTTTAATTTAGGGCAGCCTGCCCAGATTTCTTTCCCCTCTGCTGACAAACTTGGCAATGCTTTTACAGGGCCCTGAGAGTGTTTCAGCCTCTCTTGCAAAGAGCCTTCACACAAAGCACTTTATTTCTCCCCAGAACAAATAAATAAGGAGTAAACATCCCTCCTCTCACACACACGGAACATTTCCTTGTCATTCTCTTCTCATTTGTGCCATTTCTGCTGCCCAAGTAGGACTTCAGCTTTATGAAAATGTTATGAAAAGGCAGAGCTGCATTTTTGCAATAGTAAGGAACTCAAAAGGGAAAAATAAACCCGAAGTTTTTGGTGTGTTTACACGCACAGCTTGTGGACTCTCTCCAGTTCAGCTGTGTTTGAGGATCCCAACAGTAAAGGGACTGTGCTCTGTTCAAAATGCAGTGAAACCCCTGGAAGGGAAGAGCAGGCAGATTGTGGTGGTTTGATTCCCCCCCTTTTTCATCTTGAAGAATGCACTTTCTTGGGTTACACATTAAACTGTCAGGAGGCAAAATCAACACCTGGGATTCTACACAGAGCTTGAAACGTTGCTCTACAGAGCATGGCCACGCAGAGCTTCTCCCATAAATCTTAGTTGTTTCCCTTATCTAACCAAGCTATGTATAAATATTAACATATTATTCATGGGCAAATAATTCCTCACCACTCCTTGCTGCTGCTGCTGCTGCCTTAAAGAGGATTCTTGGTTTAAATGAGAGTGGCAGTCCCTTTGTGAGGCCTTTGATGTATTTTAGGTTAAAAGAATTTAAGAAAAAAAAAAAAAAAGAAAAGAGAGAAAGGGTAACTTGATTAAGTAAACCTCAAAAATGAAGAAGTGGCCTTTAACTGTTGGTTTTAACGTAGGGGAGCCACCACCACATAAAAACTACTGACTAAACTCAGTAGTAATTGCAATTAGTCAACTCCCACTTGACTTGGGTGAGGTAGGGCTGGGATCCAAAGGATTTGCTCCCTGCTGTGTGCATGGATGGATGCTGTGAGCAGCCTCGAGCTCTGCCCAGGTCCAGCACAAGGTTTGGACCAAACCATGCCAGGCACAGAGTTTGAACCTGATCAGGATCTCCCTGCAGTGCTGGGGGTTCAGTTTGGCCAGGCTGGCTTCTGTTTTCCAAGACTGGTGGGATTGAGCCCTTCAATACAGGTGAATTTTTTCATTAAAATGTTCCTTGAGAATATCCCTTGTGCACAAGGAAAAGTGTGTTCCTCCAGAAGAGGATTCTTCCTGCAGAGGGCTGGACATGCCAGCAGTTGTGGACAAGAAGCCATTGCAAGTGGAATATGTGAAAACAGGAGCCTATTCATAAAAATAATGTATTTATATTTACTCCTTTAAAGCCTTTGCTCAGGAGCTTTTTTAAAGTTCAGCTGGATAGAAAATGCCCCTTCAAAACCAAAGCAAAGACTTTAACAGATGTGCCCTGGCAAAGAAAAGGGTGCAGACACAGCAAGGAATTCAGAAAGGACAGACAGGCATACATGGACACGGGAAAGGAATCTCAAATAAATGTTTGTGGCTGGGAGCTGGAGTTTTTGTGTTACCTGTAATGAGTCTCTGGTTTTGAGGCCTGGCCTATTCCTCTCTTTTTTCCTGACTGCAGCTTTTGGTGCTTTCAGTACTACAAGAGGCAGTGTGGAATTTCACCAGCACCAGCAACCAGAGGAGAGGGACACATCTCATGAGGAGGAGCGCTCCTAAAATTGAGAATTTAGATTTATTTCCTAGCCATACTTTAACCCCATGAAATTCCAGGTTGCCAGACTGGCCAGGGCCATGTTTTTCTGTATGTGCAGTCACACTGAGAGCAGCCTGACAGCAGCTCCTTGTATGCAAAGTCTGGGCAGTGCTGAGTTTGCAGGTGCTGCCTCCTCACACCCGGGTGTTGAAAATCCTCCTCTCCATCCCTCAGGATATCAGCACATCTCACTGGGTGGCCACCCGAGTGACAGTTTTATCTCCAGCTTAATTAAAAGCATATCCATTTCAGGCTATTAGCACGTTTGGAAAGATTAGATCAGGCCTTATCCCAGTGACTGTGGTTCAGGAGAGGGCTCAGCCTCAGGAGGCTTTTGTGTCCCTGTGTGTCCCTTTCCTGTGCTCTGACAGCCATGCAGGAAAGATGCTGTGGTGTTCTCACCAAGATGTTTTATTTTCTCACATGAAACTCCACAGCACAAAAAACTGTCCTCCAGTTGCCTTCTGTCTCACTTCTCACATTGGACGCTTGCAAACCGTGCCAGGAGTTCCTATTTAAGGGCCTATCAAGATTTCAAAGCCAAGCCTCCGAAAATAGGAGGTAAAAGCAAAGCTGGGGTTCCTCTGAAGGTGTTGGTGAGGAGAGCTGAGTTCTGCCCAGCAGGATGAAGCAGAGCTGGGGTTCTCTGAAGGTGTTGGTGAGGAGAGCTGAGTTCTGCCCAGCAGGATGAAGCAGAGCTGGGGTTCCTCTGAAGGTGCTGGTGAGGAGAGCTGAGTTCAGCCCAGCAGGATGAAGCAGAGCTGGGGTTCTCTGAAGGTGTTGGTGAGGAGGGCAGAGCCCTGCCCAGCAGGATGTGCCATGCCACTGAAGCACAGCTCGGCCGCTTCCCCTGCAGCTGTGAGTGCCCCGAGCAGCCCCGACCCCAGGGGAGCAGCCAGGGCCCCCCAGCTCCCTGCACACCACAAACACCCCCTGAGGCCCAGCCTGCCTCACATCTCACTGTGACACACCAGGGAAAACTCACAATTCCTGGGAGATCGCTCACCTGCCCCAACCTCAACACCGCCCAAGACCCGTGAGGTTCATAAAGGAAATTACGAGGGAATTGTTCTTTTCACTGGATGATTTCAGTTCTGCTTCAGAGCAGCTCTGTGCCCCAGATGGGCTATGGGGGCCTGGGGAAGGCTACTCAGAAATGTAAGTGAGAAGCAGAGAGGTTTTGGAGTGCAGGAATGGCGTGTCCATGGCTCTCCAGGGAGGTCAGCTCCAGTTCAGGAGCGCCTACACAAATAGCTGCCAGGAATTGGGAGAGTGTTTTACAAGGATCACTCTGGACGTGCTGCTGCCTTGTATTTTTTCCTTAGGCAAGAGGTGCTGCCGTGGTAACAGAAAGGATTCTGGCTTAACTAGAAGTGGTTGTGTGATTTTTGTACCACTGAGCCTCTTGGAACACGCAGGTGAATTGGCTGGTGTGTATGAAGCATTAGGAATTTCCAACAAAACAACTTTTTATTGCGTGTGCGTGTTTTCCCATCTGCAAAGAAGAATAGCTGTGGTACCCTGCAAGGATTTGACTGAGCTGTGGATTTCACGGGGCTGACATTAATGCTGAAGACATTAACTTAGAAAGGCCTCGCTTTTCTCGTGACTCACACCAGAAGTTGTTTTCCTGTAGGTTTGTTCTGAGTGATTAAGATAGGTTTGCTCGCATATAAATGCTGTTCTACGCATACAGATATAGATACATTACCTTCACCAGGGAAAGCTCCCACACTTTCCCTTGTTTATGCACATTATACATGACATAGGTTCCAATTCAAATGTTACAGCCCTTATTTACAAGGTAAGCAATGAAGAAAACCCAATTTTAAACTCCTCATTTTCAGTGCTGCCCATCTCACCCTTCATTGGAAGAGTTGAGGCCGCCCCCCCCCGTCTGCTGTGAGCTCCCCAGCTTGTCCACCTGGCAATTCCCTTTCCACGTACAGGTAGGAAATTACATTTAATATTTCTGCCAGTGAGGTAGAAATAGGGGCAGCACCTCAGAAGCTGCTTTTCAACCACTCCCTGATTTTCAAGCCAGCCACAGTGGCACGTTAGGAGCTGTTTGAGCAGGCACCAGGCTCCCTCAGAGCCCGAGCCCAGGCAGGGAACAGCATGCTCTGGCCACGCTGCCTCCATCCTGCCTGTCCCAGCTCGCCCTGTCTGCCCCAAAAATCCCTTCTTGCCACTCAAAGGATGTAAAGGCAACACGGAGCAAAGCACAGAACAATTCTTCAGGCTCTGAAGCCGTTAAAAATGTTTTTTATAAAGGTACATAAAATGCACAGCTTAGTTCCAGTGAACACCTTCTTGTTTCTCATGCTAATTTTTTATTGTTCCTGAAGCAGAGCCTGATTTTTCTCTTTGTGAAAGGAGAATTTTAATTCTGGTCCTACTCATTAATCATATCAAAACCCAAGGTGTGCAGATGTTATTTTTCAGTAATTTTAAGGCGCTAGTGTATTAGTAAAAGGTTAAGAAATTCAAAATAGCTGTAAAGGGTTTGGGTTTTTTCTTGAAGTGTTTGGTTTCCTCATACCATTGCAGACTACATATATCTTTATTTCTCAGTAAGAGCAAACTGTGGCCTTGAACTTCTACAATTCTAAACACAAGCGAAAATAATGACTTTTTTAAAAGTAAAGAACAAACTGTTCCACAAAAAATGAGCACAATCACAAAAAGAAGCATAAACTTCTGCCTCGTGGTGGCTTCCAAGACGTCAGACATTTTGTAAACCAGCAATCGGATCCAGACCACGCAGAATTGGGACAGTCCTGCTTTTCCTGTTAATTTTTCCACTATGAGAGTGTCCAAAACTCTCTGAAATAAAGGATTACTGTCTAGGGGTTCAGAAAGTCATATTTTCATAGAGCAGTTCATTCTGACAGGTAACCCCAGCAAGCACACAAGCTGTTCCATTCAATGTCATGGCCTTAAGCTTAAAAATGTATCCCACATCCCAAGCCCAAGTGTTTGTTTGTTTTCAGGAGTGTTTTCAGTGCTGCTGTGGCCCAGAGTTTAGATGAGTGGTTTAGCTGCCTACACCTCATTTAGAGGTTGTAAGCAAGTGAGACCCAGCTTGGTTTAGTGTTTAGGAAATTATCTTCACCCCTTTTGCCACTAAATCACTGTACAAGCACGAGCAAACCGCTCAGCTCTTCCTCTCCTTCCCCTTATTCAAATGTAGCCAGGCCATGACTTGTGATATGACTGTGAGGAGTGAAGATCAGCCCATGAATATGGACAGAAAATTCTAGAAGCTCCACTGAACCAAGGTCACAGCATGAATTCTGAGTGTAATGATGAGATTTGAGTATTATCAAAATCTTTCTAGATGAAAAAAGCGTGGAATGGTGCCCATGGTTTTCTATCCAACACAGCCAGAAAGAAATGTTGGTCCCCAGAAGAGAAATCTACTCTGATTTAGCCTGATGTAATATGGACTTAGCAGGTGTGAGGCAGGTCCTTCAGGCTTGCAAAATATGCTGGGCCAAGATTTGAGAAAATAGAAAAAGATTATTTAACTTCGCCCCATCTCAAAATGTAGTAAGAACATTTCTGCATTAAAAAAAACGTATCTAACTTCCCCATCTGTGTTTCACTTGGTTCATATATTCAGCCCGTTTTCTAAAGCTGTGAACAACAACTTTTAAAAAAGAGTTCAGATCCCTAAGAAATCACAAACTATCAGAAACTTGGCCTTTTCAGAAAAAACATGAATATACAGCAAATCAACAGCACTAGCAAGTCAGTAATTGAGGCATCCTGTTTTTAGTGTAAATAGTATCAATAATTTTTTGCATTGGTTTAGAGGTTTTGAGGAGATATTTCCTCACACAACGTTGGGATCATCTACAGGGGTTCCACATCTTTGTAGTTCAGGCATCTCAACCGAAGCAGCCAAAAACTGGGTCAGGGCAACAGTCCAAAATTTTAGTGGTGAGCCTCCAAAATTCAAGACACTCAGGGAATGCATGTTGGGGGAATAATGTGAGAATGCTGAAGGAAAAAAAAAAAAAGAAGAGAGAAGGGCGTATTTAATTTGTATCCAATATTAATATTTCAAAAATTGGTACTGTCAGTTTGGAATAAAAGCCTGTGTTTGAAATGCCTGTGAAAGCCAAGGCAGTCTGATCCCATCGGATGCTGAGTTGCCACGAGGCAATCTGGATGGCTGGCTGCTCCAAATCCACAGGCACGGGGAACTTTGGGATGGAGCTTTCGAGGAGAGGAGTCTCCCCACTGGGTTACTGGGAACGCTGGAATATGAGAACGTGGGTTGGCAAGAACTCCCGTGGCTGGGAGCAGCCCCGCAGGCTTCCCAAATTCAGGCTCGCCATCGTCCCTTCTGATAGGATGGAGAAAACTGGGAGGCATATCTCAGCTTGAAAACTCAGAATTCACCTCAGCTTGAAAATTCAGAATTCGGGAGCCAGGTCCCACAAAATTTTCACCCTGTTGCTCCTGGGCAGCTGCTGCAGGGAGATGAGAAGCAGCTGGAGTTGAGAAAAGGAACCAGCCTGGTTGGAGGCACCTGGTGACTGCAGGTGCCTCTGAGCCTCCTTGCTCAGCACCGTTTTGGGGTAGTTTAACAGAGAACTGCTGCTTTGAGGAGCTAAAGTTTATAATTACATGTTTTTTTAGGACCTGGGCTGCCTCTCGGCGTGCTTGAGACTGAGGAGTGTGACAACCCAGTCTGCCTAGTGATGGAAAGTTAGAAACTGGAAATGTACCTGGATGCCACCCTGAGTCAGCCCAAACCGAAGCATCTCTACAAAACACCTAGATGTGAACAAACTGCCGTCCTCTGACAAAAATATTCCGTCTGAGAATTTCTGACCAGCTCCGGCGGTAAACACCTCCAGGGTGTCGTTTTTTGTCTGATACAGGGCAAAAATTATTCGGGTACCTGTTGCTCGGGGTGGAAAGATGAGGGAATGGAATAGTAAATTAAAGGGGCTGGAACAAAAAAGCAGCTGATTGTCTGAGCACGGCTGGCCAAGCCGTGTCCAGGTGTCTGTGTGGGAACGCACCTTTCCACGGACGAAATGCCCGTGGCAGGGGCTGCAGCCTCGCTGTGTCCCCTTCCCTCACTGAGCGCGCTTTGCACTTGTGGGGCTTTACACTTTATTTTCCCCTCGGTGGGGTTTGTCCGGGCACCTCTCCTTGCTCTGCTCCTTGGTTTTTCTCCCTTTTCTCCCCTCGCTGTGGGCCCCGCGCAGCGCGATCCCCCTGAGGGAGCCGGGGCCTCCGCGGGCGGCGATGGAGGCGCGGAGTTCCCGGCGGGCCGGCCGCCTCCCCGCCCTCCTTCCATCCTCCCTCCCTCCCTCGGCGGCGTGTTTGGGAGGGAAGGAGGGGGTGGAAGCCGGGCCGGGGCGGCCAGCAGGCAATTTGCATGAGAGACAGACTGGGAATGAGCTGGAGTGGGCGCCTCTCCGCGCACACAGAGCGGGGCAGCAGGGGGAGGAGGAGGGAGCTGCCGCCGCCGCCGCCGCCGGGGAGAGGCGGCGAACTCCGGGCAAAGTTTGGAGCCGCGGGCCCGCGGCGCTGAGGCAGCGGCGGGGCGGGGAGCGGCCGGGCCGGGCAGGGCCGGGCAAGGCCGCCCGGTGTGAGGCGGCGGAGGCGGCGGAGCGAGCTCGGGGGGCGGCGGGCAGAGCTCGGAGCCGGCGGCGGGCGCTGCCGGCACAGCCAGCATGTCCTCCATCCTGCCCTTCACTCCTCCCATCGTCAAGCGGCTGCTGGGCTGGAAGAAAGGCGAGCAGAACGGGCAGGAGGAGAAATGGTGCGAGAAGGCGGTGAAGAGCCTGGTGAAGAAGCTGAAGAAGACGGGGCAGCTGGACGAGCTGGAGAAGGCGATCACCACGCAGAACATCAACACCAAGTGCATCACCATCCCCAGGTACCGGGGCCCTGCGGGGTGTGGGGGACCCCCAGGGACTTTCAGGGACCCCCGAGCTCCGGCACGGCCGGGACTGCGCTTGTTTTGCGTCCCGGCCCTGCCGCACTCCTGTGTGTGTCGGTCCTCTCTGCCTGCTCCTTGCATAGCTCAGAAAAAAAACCCGTAGCTGGCTGTAGAATTGAATGACTCTCTAGTAACGAGAGAGAAAACGTAGTGGAGAAAATACGCCTCGAGCCGAGGTTGTAAAAAAGAAGAAAAGTTGGAAGCGCTGCGGATCAGTTGCACTCACTGAGGGTTCGCTCATTGTCAGAAGTTTCAGCGTGTTCTCAAGTGCTGCTGCGTTAAGATTTTCTTGTGATTAATGTGTCAGGAAAACGGTTTTGTTTGGGTTGTTTGGCTTCTTCCATATTACTCCTCTGAAGGGGTGGCTTAGAGCCCTGCTCTGCTGGTGTTTTCGGATTACTTTTTAAATCGGGAATGCAAATGGCAGTGCTGGAGGAGGTTGTTTGGAGTGCAGAAAAATCTCCACATACGTGAGAATGTATATAACTGAATTTTTCCTCCATTTTTTTGAATGAACATAGATTTTATTTTTAGTCCCCGTTCCGAGCTCGATCCTTAGGGCCATCATAAATCATAAAAGACGTGTATAAAACTATCCCATCTAAGAATAATTTTCCAAGTAACTTTCAAATGGCTGCCCACAAGTGGTGTTTTATTGCTGCAGATTGTTGATTTCTGTGAGCTCAGCCAGATGACTGCTGGGTCTGTTCCTGATTGTTGTTTGGGAGTACTTTTTTTTTTCTTTCTTTTTTTTTTTTTTTTTTTTTAAGCTAAGGTCAAAGTTCATCCCAAATATTTGAATGCTGCATAATTGTGTGCTTCTGCGTGAGAAGATATCTATGTGTGTGTGTGTATTCATGCTTCTCTCTGGCACAAACAAATGTATGCTTTCTTGGTTGTCAGAATGATTTAATATGCAGGAGCTGATACAAAGCAGCATCTGTTGCATGAAAAAGTGAATCAAGTAGCTTAGAAATGTGGATGTTTGGAGCTCCTAAAATTTTCTTCCAACAACTGTAGTGTTTTTTTAAAAAAGAAAAATAAAGCCTCCTTATCTTTTTTTTGGTGCTGAATGACTGTGGCTAAGATTTTGGCCACTAATGCAAATGAGAGCTCTCAGCCTTTGTTAGAGTTGCTCCGGCTTCTACTTGAAGTAGAAATCAAAACCTGTAGAGCCACCACAAAATACAAATGCCTTAAAACCTATATTTTTTTAAAATTCTTGGTAAGCAACGTGCTTTCCACGTAGATAATTCCCTTTTTAAAACACTTCTCTGAAATATTTATCATTTCAAAAGAAGAAAATTGCTGGAGCAGCCCTGCTGCTGTGACCTGGGTATTGTGTCTGGCTGATGCTGACCCGTTAGGGAGCAGAGCATGAAGTCCCGGGGAACTTCTGTGACTCCTAACACGGTGGTTTAGATAAGGAAGGATTTGATATTTTATGATTTAAAGGAAGAAAAGAGTTGGGCCAAACACAGTGCTTCATTTAAAAAAAAAAAAAAAAAAAGTAAAGGTTGAAAATAAATAACAACACAAGCAGATATCACCAGTCATGAATATTCTCACCTTCAGAGATTGTCCTGGCTGTTCCTACTGAACGTCTGTTCCTCCTCTGTTAAAGAAAATCTGCGCGGAAATTAAAACATTTTATGTTAATTTATGACACAGAGCCTGGAATCCTGCAGATCTTAAACCTCGGTATGGGGGAGGATCAGCCTGTTCTGGTGGGAGCCCCTTATACCTTGGCATTAGTTTTCAAACACAACTTCATATGTGCTTTTCTTATTGCTTAGGAATGAGAGTGATTAGGTTTTCTGTGCTGAGATGTTAATATCTGTGTGCCAGAGGTTGGGGAATGGTGTGGGAACATGGAACAATCTCTCTCTGAAGTCAGTGCAGAGCTGCAGCTCTGACCAGGCCTTGTGACTTTAAGAGCTCTGCCTTTTCCTCTGGGCTGCACTGCTCGTCCTAATGTATCTGTGAATCTGATTACTGTGTCATCTGAAATTAGTGTTTGCAAGATGATTTTAGCGTGGTTTAGTTTGCTGTTTGTGTTTTTTTTTTTTTTTTCTTCCATTTAGTAATTTTTACGTATGTCATTTTACTATTTACTCAAATAATATGTTGGGGAGGGGGGAAGGGGGGAAAAGCATCATTAAGGATTAGCTCATGTTGTGCATTGTCTGTAATGCATCAGTAGACTGAATTACAGTGGAGCCATGCCAGTGATGACTCTGGCCCAGCAGGAGCAGGGTAAGTCCAAAATTAGCTATTGTATCCATGAGACGGAGCAAGTTTCACAAGGAAAAGGGCTCGAGCTTTGCAGAAACATTGCTCGTGGGAATGAGGGCTACACAGCGAATTCCTGGGCTGATCAGGTGGGATTGTTTGAAGAAAGGACTGGGAAAAAAAAGATGTGTTTTCTTGTAGGGCTAAGGAATTAGAATAACAAATGTATTCCTGCTGTCGTGTTTATCTGCTGGGATCTACATGCTATCTCGTGACAGATTAGTAAACAGGGATTTGTTTATTTGCTTGTGTATTTGCTCAGCGTGTATCACTCCTCCAAGTGCTCCGTTTCGAGGTGGTGTGACAGACACCCCAGGTTTTCTGTTGGGAGAACCTGTGGCAGGCAGCAAAAGGCTGGAGAAGCCTTCAGGGGTTTCAAGTGTGACTCTCCTGGCAAGAAGGATTTTTCCTTCTTGTTTCTCATTTCCACCTGGAAAACTCTGTCTCAGACCACCTGATGGTTTCTCGTGGTGCTGGTGCTGCACAGTTCGGCTCCTTTAGAGGATCTTCCTTCCCTCCTCCTCTGGGCACAGCTGCCAAAGCCCATCCTGCCCCAGCAGGACCTTTCCTCAAACCTCTGTGCCCTGAGCTG
The DNA here is from genome assembly GCF_052056855.1 of Sturnus vulgaris. Classification (NCBI taxonomy): domain Eukaryota; kingdom Metazoa; phylum Chordata; class Aves; order Passeriformes; family Sturnidae; genus Sturnus; species Sturnus vulgaris. The sequence continues at coordinate 19,300,353 of NC_142255.1, forward strand.
GTGGCCTTTGGTGTCAGAGCTGACCTAGTGAGTCGTGGGTCCCCCTGGCAGAAAGGGTTTTTTTTCATCCTGTATTGGGTGATGAAGTTGAGAATACGAATTCTTCTGCTCATGAAAATACATCCTTTCATTATCTTGAAAGCCCAGCTTTCAGGATGAGCATTTTTATCACTTTTCAGACCAACCTGAGGACAAGTGTGCCATTAACACCTACCTGACACAGCCAGCTGGATGTTTGTGGCCTCTCTGCTTTGCTCTGAGAGCAGGCAAAGTTCTGCTCCAGCTGCTTGCAAAACTTTTGAATTTTTGGTGGCCCTATTCTTTTCAGAGACCCAAAAATGTAGCAAGAATGGCACGGGTATCTGACAATCACACAAACCCGCAAAAATCTGAGTTTCTAACACTGTTCTGAGCAGGAGAGGCGGTTTTGTGCACCTGAGAAACCAGCAGCATTTGCCCTGAAGTGTGATGAGTGTTTAACTCAACTTTTTTAAGAGTCTGATGTGCAGAAAGCAGACCATGTGACAGGCACTCAGTAATTTCTAAAAGCTGTGCACTATCTATAGTCTTGCTTTATGAGATAGTAAATGCTTAGGTTCAAGAGCTTTAGTGGTGCTACACACACAGAGACATAAATCTCCTGACATTTTGTAATATATTTTCATATGCACATTTTTTCTTTTGAACTTATTACTATATTTATTTGTTTTGGTATCACCAGTGGTTTTAGGGGAGCCAGGATTCCTGTATGTAAAGAACACCTTCTTTTAAGTGGTGGGGTTTTATTTTAATTCAGAAAACAGTTTTGAAGAGATGTGGGTGTTATTTCTTGTAGAACTCATCTGATAAGGGTAGAATGTACCAATTGAAATGGAAACATGGTACATTTGTTTGTTAAAAGCCACTGAACAGGGTATTCCTTAAATAATTTACATTTTGGTGGGGAAAAACAGCAATAATACACAAGGAACATAATGCACAAGGATAATAAAGAAGGAACATAAGTATTTCAGGAACATCTTGGGTGTGAGCACAGCTTCTGTTGTGTTGGGAGTTGACCACACAATATTTACAGGATTTGATCATGTTTTTAGCTTTGAGGTGGTATCAGGAAAATAGGAAAACTGTGAGGATGTTAAGTGGCAGGGGCTGTCTGCACGGCCCTGAAGGATGTTGTGGTTTGACACCACGGTGTGATTTTGGGGTCACTGGACTTGGTCCCTGTGGGTCCCTTCCAGCTCAGGATATTCTCTTGCTTCCACGCTCTTCTTTTGGGACTGCTGCCCATGTGATTGCAGTAACAAGCAGAGAACCATTCACAGTTTTATGTGTCCGTGTGCAAATCTATCTATTTTTTTCAATGCCAATTCCAAACTACCTTGTTTTCAGCTTTCTGAGTGCGAGGAGCTTTAATATTTCATGAACCTCGTCTGGGAGTGTCTGCAGGGGCATAACCCAGTCCCTGTGTGCAAACACCTCTGGCTGCCATCACCCTGCTCAGCTCCATCCTGCTGGGTTTTTTTTTTTTCCTGCTGCAAACCCGTGTCAGTGCCCTCTGTCCTGCCCGAGCTTTATGGGCAGGTTTTACAGCCCTGCCCCAACCTTTGTGCCCTCATCAGCTGTGGCACCGAGGGCTGCTCCTCAGCCCAGCTCCTGTGAGGTTTTGTAGGTCAGGCCTGAAGGTGAAGATTGAGCTTGGCAGAGCTCCAGGAGTGTTTGGACAATGCTCTTGGGCATGGTCTGTGCAGGGCCAGGAGCTGGACTCTGTGATCCTTGTGGGTCCCTTCCAGCTCAGCTTTTTCTTTATAATTCCATGACTTTGTGCCTGCACTCCTGCTTGTCCATCAGGTCCTTTCACAGGTCAACCCCTCCTTTATGGGCACAGATTTCTGCTGCCTGCAGCCCCTCCAACTTTTCCTCCCCACCCTTGCACTCGTTCCTGCCTCTTACATCAGCCTGGGTAATGTGTGTGGAGATGTTGTATTCCACACGATGCCATTCCCAAAAAAACAAAGCGCTGCTGTCAGGCTGGAGCAATAATGTTGGTACAACCAGTTGGGGAGCAGCTACACACTCGGTTATTGTGGCAGGGACAAGGGACTGGGAGGGGAGGGAGGCTGGGCAGGAGTTATGGTCCCTCCCCTCAGAAGAGTTGCTGCTGGAATAGCACAGCAGCCCTTTATTAAAATGTCTCCTCAGTTTTTCAATTCCTCACGCAGTCACTACAATTTTGCCAATATATGGATTTATTTTTTTACCTGAGTTGTTCAGGCCAGTTCTCACCTTGCATTAAAACCAGTGATAAAACTCCTCCTGTCTTGAAAAACATCTAGAACACCGAGGGGCTAAGAGGAAAAAATGGGTTTTACCATTTGTTAAGATTCTTTCACATATTCATATCTGTGCCTTTCATTCTTCTGCCCTTTCTCAAGAGATTAAAGGAGTTAAAATAGCTTCTGAAGGGGCTCATGATGTTCTCATTATATTGTGTAGTGTTGAATCTGTGTGAAATAAAGTGTTTAAAATGGTTGCTTAACTTTCATAGTATTAGGAAAAGACCCCGAATATTGCAGTCATTTAAATATAATGAGAAATAAATGCAAAAAAGGATGAAATAAAGAAATACACACTGTATGGGATTACCACATCAGGGATCCAATTAAAACGAGTCCTTCTAATAAATATTGGTTTAATAATGTAAACTTGTGATTGCTATATTATTACACTAAAAATAAAATTAACAAGATTTAATGGACTGAGCAGCCATTAATTTTCACTTGTTAATTTATTAGGAACTTCTAATGCTGTTTGATGCACAGTAAAGCCATTATCCTGCATGAACTACTTGATGAAATAAATAGGGCCAACAAGTGCTTGAATTAAATTGAAATCAGTTTTTATTCCCAAATTATCTCTTTCTGTTGTTTGGGTTATTTTTTTATTACTGCTACGTTTTAGCTTTCCTCTACTGAGTGCAATTAAATTTTCAGGGATGGGATGCACTACTCCTCCAGCCAGGCTTATGAATAGTCCTAATTAACTTTTATCCTTGTCTGCCTTGATGTTTTTGTAAAAAAAAAAAAATCTTTTCCAGCCCCGAGCTGCCCGTGCTGATGGGCAGAGAAGGGAGGGACAGGAGAGGGGAACGAAGGCAGGGCAGAGGTTCTTGTCCACACCTTGCAGTTCCACGGGGTGACTCCACCAGGTGCAGCAGATATTTGCTAAATTCTTTTTGGGATTGGTGATAATTGGGCTCTTGGCACCGTAGCACAACTTTGTGCAGCTGAGGAGCCAATAATGTGTGGATTGTTGCAGTAATGCTGCTTTTAAAGGTGTTTTGAAGCCTTTCAGACCTGGTCATCACTTGCTGGCATCTCTTTGTCCCCAGAGTGGTGGGACTTGCCCTTAGGGAAGTTTGATTACTCCAGGTGGCTCTGTAGAAACAATACAAAGCCGGAGCCCTTTTTTTTCTGTCTTAAAGACTCAGCTCCTCAGAGGACACAAATGTGAGTGGGAATAAATTATTCCTGCATAGCAATAGCAGCTCTGTTAAAAACCCAACAAATAAAACCAAACCTTATCATCACAAGAGCCCAGGCAGGTAAGAAATAACAACTCTGCTTTTTAAAGGGCCACCCAGGGATCATCTGAGCTCCAGCAGGAAATCTTTGTTAGCTAAGGAAACCGAAGATGTTGTAACTACACAGTTCCAGGTACCCGGATTTGTTCCTTCAGCAGCGAGGGAGGTTTTTGTGTGTGTGCTGCAGAGGTTTCTGAGAGAAGCAGCTGCTGCTGTTGTGGAAAATATGAATTCTGTCTCTCACTGATGAGCCTCGTGAACGTGCTTAAAGCTCCAGTGAAACCTTCCTGTGAGAAATGTAACCTGTGTGAGTCTGGGAAAGGTGAAGAGGTGATCCTGCTAAATTCTGTAGGTCACGAGAAATATCTTCACGGCTCACTTGGGGTTCATTATTGGGTTATGAGGGCAAGGAGGGGACACATTTCAGGTGCTGCAGCTGTGCCCAAATTGTCCTGGAGCACCTGCACAGGTGGGCTGGGTGCCTGACCTGTGACAGGACCATCTGCTTTTCCAGCCCCCCCCCAGGGATATGGAAAACGAGGGGTGTGAATCCTGGAGAGAGGGGTTGCAGTGGGTGATGTGTCAGGAGATTGATCCTCTCCCTGGGATTCTTGCTTGGTTCTCAGGGTGAAAATAGTGGGTGAACCTTCCTTAGCTCACTTTGTAATTTACAGTTGAGAATTTCGGTAAATTTTCCTTGCAGATTGCGTCATAGGAAAGGTCGGAGTTTCTCTCTGAAATGGTGACGTTCATTAACCATAACTCAATCTTTTTTGTTAAAAAGGAAGTCAAGACAGAAATTTCCTCCTTTGTGGTGAAGCTGCAGCCAGCAGCGGTTGAGTGATGGATGCTGACACTCACTGTCCTTTTTCATAACAAAAGAGGAGAAACTTTGTCCTTCCTGTTTTAGTTGCTTGAACATGAAAAGAAAAATTCACTTACTCTTTGCACATATAGAACAGTTAAGGTTCACAAAAATATTGGGCTGAGAGGAAGACATCTGTGGCACATGAGAGTGCCTCTGTTTCTGTGTTGAATGTGTGACTGTTGTTGCTTTATCTACTTAACAGCTGAAGAATTCTTTTTCCCCCAAATTTCCTTTCCCTGCATTAACTGGAATTTTAATGTTGCTGTGTAGGAAGACAAAGACCCGACTACAAAAAACTTTAATTTTGTTATTCTGAGGAAGACCAGATGTGGGGATTTTTTCATAGGGATATGAAATCTAAGGTTTCCATACATATGGAACTGTACAGAAAGGTCATTAATATTTGTTGAACAAATTGTTGTTCCCCTGGACTCAAGATGCAGAGCCAGCTTGTAGCACATGTGTAACAAACAGTATCTGAAATATTCTATCAATGTTTAAAAAAGCACTCAGTCTAAATGAAAGACTAATAAGCAGCTGGAGGATTTTCCCACTCATTTTGTTTCTGTGTAGTTACATGGATTTTAATAAATTTACTTCCAATTTACAGGCACATGAAAGGAGAGTCAGTCCAGCACAGGAAAGCAGTGAACTGAAAACAGGGGAGAGGTGTTCGTGGGTTGAATATTGTCCACTTTCCTCTTTTAAATTCAGGGATTTGGTGGCTTCTGTGGGTTCTTTGCAGGATTTGAAGCCTGCCCAGCAGAGCCTGTGAGACCTGGAGGCTCCAGCCCCAGGAAGACTGGACTTGTCAGGCCTGGGATGGAAATCTGCCAGCAAGGCAGGCAGGGTTTAGCTGGAATTTTGATGAAAAGGATATGAAAAGGTTTTTCTCTGCAAAACATTTAATTTTCAGAGGAGTTCACTCATATTTCAATGAGGGTTTGCTGATGGGCACATTTGTAACTGAGGTACCTCTGGACTGGGTGATCCTGTGCCTGGGCAGAAGGCAGCATTGGGCTGCTCTGTGTTTGTTTTTTCTCTTTTTTTTAACTATTTCAACCAGCTTTAAAGCCAATGGTGAAGCCCTTATTCTTATGTGCCCCTCCTCTGCCCCACAGCTACACAAGCTCAGGAAGCAGAAATGTTTTTTAGATAAAACCCCCCACAATTACAGACCTTGAACTCAGGAGAGCACAGGGTCTGCTATTGGCATCTGTCTCTGCTTTCCCAACAATCGGCAGCCTGTGGGATAAAAAGTCTGGAATAGTTCTTGATGTTGGCCTGGAACCTTCAAGGAAAATTCCAGTGGGCACTGGAGAAGCAGGATTAGTGACCATGTAAGAATTGGGATGGGCAGACTCAGAGATGACTTGGCTAATCTTTCTCCATATCTGCTTCTTGGGCCTAAATTTACCTGAATTACTCAGTAGAAGCTTCACCATCAGTCAAATCTATCCTATTGGCCTGTTTCATGTCATTGTTTCCTGTTGAAATTTATCTTTCTTTGTAATCGCCAGTTTTTGCACAAGAATGGTAGAAAGTGCAAGCCAGAAGATGTGAAACCCCTGTGGTAGATTGAAGCTTTACACAGCAAAATGGCAAATTTTAAAGAGCAGATAATCACTATTTATTGGAGCTGATACAACTTTCTGGCTGGTTTCTGTTGCCAGTAAAAGTCTGCTGGCACTCTGCAAACTGAATTGAGCTTTGCTCTGAATTAGATGCCATAAATAACTCTTGTGTAGGTAGGCAGCTGATTATTGAAGCTTTTCCCCGAGCCTGCTTTTGATTGTTTGGGAGAAATACAGGCTGAAAGTTCAGGTAGAAAATTGCAATTGCATCTTTGTTTTTTCCCCAGTCATAACTGAATAAAGATTGGTTTTCAGTTGTGGATTGCTGCATAGTGAATCCACATTGTGGTTAGGGAAGTCTGAAAATATCAGGATTTGTTGCACACCACCGTGGAACTGTGAGCAAAACGTTGCACCCTGCTTATGCCTTAACTACCTCCCAAATGCAGTCCTTGCCTGTCAGGGAGTTTAATTACAGTTGGGAAAGCTCTTAAAATCCCAGGATTTTAAAAACCTCTTGCAAAGCCCATTACCTTGCTGCTTCAAAAAGCTTGCTGCTGCTGCCCAGCATCTCGTTTGTACTAAGAAAGCAATTTTAATTTTTGTTGGAAACGCTCTTTGAAAATATGTAGGTGCTACGTCAGTGAGAATATGAGAATTCCACAGATGTTTAGTGGTAAACCTTGGCTGGGTTTGCCTAATATTTATCTATTCATCTCTGTAGCAGTGCCTCCTGTACACATGGAATATTTTGACTGGTTGATACACATCATACCACAGAGGTCTGCTCCTGAGCTCCAGCCTGAGCTCTGTTAGCACAAGTCCAGGGGAAACTCTATACATGTAGCCTCATGTTTTCAGTTAAGTAATATTCTATAGCCATATGTGAATTTAATGCCATTCAAACACAAGATGGTAAATTGAAGAAATGTGTGTCTGTCGCTGGTGGATTTTTACAACCATTACCTGCAGCAAAACCACTTGGAAAAATGTAATTTCTGTACCTATAGCTGTGTCTTCTACTGAATGTTTTGGCAGCCTCTGAGTGTTGAGCACTCACATCTATTTGCTTCAAAGCTCTTTTGCATCCGAGGACTTTGTGGGGAATTGTTCTGAAAGAGATGACTGAAAACTAATAGCTGGCCATCTGGCTGGAAACAACATTATTAATTAAACGTTCTCTTTTAAATCATTTACAAGTTAGAAATAAATGCTCTTTTCAAAGCTACTGAAGCAAGATGAATTTGAAGCCTTGCTGTGGGAAACAGAGTATTTAATGTATCTCTTCACTAAAATTAAGGATGGGGAAGTAACATCTGAGATCAGGGTTACTTAGATAAGCTGAGAGCAAAACAGCCTCTGGATTTTTTCCCTGTGTGTTTTACATGGTTACTTTCCTTGAAGGAGAACAATTAAGCTCCATTGCTGGCAGCTACTCCCATTTAAAAATAATAATAATAATAAATCTTTACTATACAATATTCATTGAGTCCTCTTAAAGACCTTTTCATTATGTGCTTTTGAAGGGGGAGCATTTGTGGCCTCTCATTTTATACCAGACTTCTGATCTTAAATCCTTTATAGCAGAAGGATTTGAACTCTCTTTTGCTGATGGGGAGGGTGAAGTCCTGAGAACGGGGTTGATTTACCTGAGGCTAATGGGGGCAAAGGGCATTTTGGTGCAGACTTCCTGAGGCCTGCTGCAGTTTTCCATAGCCAGGATTGAAGTGGCATCTTCCTGTGCTCTGGATGGAAAACAGGAATCAGTTCAAAAGCTGCTCTCTCTTTGTTACACCAGTAATTTGTAACATGGGGACTTCATATTCATAAAACTCATTTTCAGTTAAATGGAGGAAGAAGCCTCTAGCATTTTAGAATCGTGGACTTAGAAGAGTATGGATTGGAAGGGAACCTTCCAGGCTCATCTTGTCCAGCTCCCTGGATATCCAGGGAAATCTTTTACTCAAAGCACCCTCCAGCCTCCCTTGGAACACTTCCACTGCTGGGGCATTCACAGCTTCTCTACACAAGAGAAATGAGAAAGTGCTGAGGATTCCCCTCAAGAGATGCTATTTCGTTTTATGTCCATATTTTCCAGACTTAGGATGGGCATGGATCCTTTCTGCAGTGATTTTTCAGTACCTTAAGGGTCCCAGCAATTCTTTTTGGAGTGGCTGAGTGACCCAAGAACCAGCTTTAATTCAGACCTGTCCACACTGCAGTTCCTGATGGCTGCACGTGGAAAATACATGTATTAGGATATTGGAAGAACAGAGTAGCTGTTTGGATGGAGAGAAATTCATGAAGGGAGCACCCTGAAACAGGATTGAAAGAACAGTTCCACGTAAACATCCCCTCTGTTTCATCCCTTTATTTCTCCATTTGTTCCCTGATGGGGTTTGTGTTGTAAAACAAAGTTTGTACCAGATACAAACGAGCCCGTGGGGCCAGTGAAGGTCTTGGAAATGCTGGCCTGAAATGGGGTCCTGTGAGTGCCTGCTTTGCATGCCAGGCTCTGCTGGTTTGAAGGCCCTGTTGGGGAAGCTGCTTCTAAACAGGAATAAAAATAGCCATTGGAGTGTTCTGCTTTTAGAAAGAAAAAATAGCATTTATTGGATTATGATTGGCTGATGACTTTGAAGCTGGAGACAGTTTTATATTACAGAGCTTCTCACTCTGCTTTTTCTCTCAGTTCCTGTTCCCCCCCCTCCCCTTTTCTTTTTCCTCTTTTCTTGCTTTCTATTTTTAGGATGGCATTTCAGAGTTTCTGCTCTACTGCCAGACCAGCAATTCCAGAAGAAAGAGGAAAGGTGGGAGGTAGAGCTAATGAGCACTGTTAGTAATTTGCCTTTTGAGTTTGTGTTCAAAGTTTATATGTTTCCAATTTGTCTGACAGTCAATGAAAGATCTGTTTGTGCTTGAAGCCATTGATCATGCACATTTGACAAAATCTCTTCAGTAAAAAGAGAAGAGCAGGAAGTTTAGGACTGGAGAAAGGCCATTAAAAGTTTTAGGACAATTTTATATTTTGTTATAGGTGTATGTATATATTTAGGGGTTTTTTTAAATATATATGTAAAAATTTGTATCCCATAGAATTAGCTTCAAGTGGACCATGGTATTTAATTAATCATTCTATGGAGGAAAAAAAAAAAGTAACTTCATTAAAAAGATGTTAATAGTCTATTACCATTGGAACAAAACACTTGTTTAATGTTACATATGCCCACATAAATAAAATAATGGGATAATGGTTTTCCAGTCAGCTCTAATGCTGATCAGAGTTGCTTTAAGGGCATAAAAGCAGGGAATTTTCAGGAATACCTTGGTGGGGGCTGGATGTGCCATTGCTCCACCCTCCTGGGAAGGGCCCTGCTGCTAAAAGTTGTTCCCTGAGCTTCAGCTGCCCAGAGACTCTTGGCTCATTCTGTGTGTGTTTTTCTTTTTTTGTTTAGGGGTTGGAGTGAGTTGGGTTTTTTGGGGGTTTTTTTTGTTTGTTTAAATATTATTTTTCTCTCTTGTGAACCTTGAACAACAGGGAAAAATGGTTATTGGGAGGACAAGGAAGGGAACAAAAATGTTCTTTGTTTTGGAAGCCAAGGGCATTACTCTGTGTGAATGTGTAAAACAATCCAGCCACTGGTTCTTGGGTTTGAAGCCTGAGTGAGGGGTGATTTTTGTTATAATTTCAATAAGTCACATTTTTCACCTGTTTGAGTTTTGGGCCATCATTTTTACATGTAGAGAGCAGCTCTGAATTTACATCCCTGTGAGAGAGGAACTGGGGAAGCACAGAAGACTTGGTCACACTTGTGCTTTAGGATCACCTCTTGATTTTACAAATCCTGTCACGTTCAATTCTTAATTTTGCTTTGCAGTCCCTGTTCTACTCGGAGCTCTGAAGGATATTTTTTTCTGGGCCTGTTTGAGAGTTGAGTGTTGTCAAAAGGCTGAAAGTTGGTCCAGTGTAACTGCACATGTAATGTATTGCTATAAATTTAATAACTCGGGAATTATTTTTGGAAGACAAGGATTATTTCAAAGCACAGCTCATAACTTTCCTACCAGTGATTCAATAACTTATTTCTGGTGGTTAAAAATTGCATCTCACGTCGAGTTGGGGGCAGTGCCAGCTTGGAGGATATTTTTTAATTTAATTTTAATTTTTTCCAGGGAGTGAGGGTGTTACTCCAAGGTACTTACCCTCTTTAGAATAAACATATTTTAGAATAAGCAGGAGACAAACAAATCTTGTGCTTCCCAAAAGCTGATCCAGTTTGTCCCTGAGGAGTGCTGCCTAATCTGAAGCTGGCAATCCTTGGGGAATTCAGTGTACAGCCTTGCCCATAGGATAACCTTTCTCCAGTTTAGTTTTTCTGGTGTTATCTCCTGGCACAAAAGAGTGGAGGAGAGAGAGCCAGTCAAGTGTTTAAATTTTGTCTATATTTATATCTCCTGCAGTGGTTTTCAGGCCTGAAGAAGGTGACTGAGGAAACCAAGAGTGTGTGTGTGTGCTGTGCAGCAGCTCATGGGGTGAAACTGCTCCTGGGGCTGTGTTTTGGGAAGGTTTAAATGAAATTTTTCCCAGGCTGAAGAAGCCAAAAGCCACTGTGAGTGTGTGCAGTGGGCTGGCAGATGCAGCTTGGTGTAGCAAGGGGCATTATGTTGGTGGAATTGAGATAACAATAACCCCTGCTTTTATTTGTTAATAATTTCTTATCTTTTGCTTTAAACCCAAATATTTTCTTCATATGCCAATAAATGGCAGAGTGAATTTGGACCAGGCATCTCTGGCTGTGCTGCTGAGTAGTTTGGAAGCCAAATTAATTGTAACAGAAATGACAGCTCAGAGTTGTCTGATTTCCACACACTTGTATACTGTCATATCTCTACATATTATGATAATGATTCATCAGTAACATAATTTTATTTCTGGTTTCCACTTCAATGAGTGTAGCTCCTGTTACCTACAAACCACCGCAGGAATGTTACTCACTGGTGAACCACTTGTCTTTGAAGAGTGTGACTGTGCTGAAGGGGTTTGTTTTCTCACATCCCACACCAGGCACTGGCAGTTTCCTGTCACCATCGCTACCAGGGATCGTTCAATACAAATTTGTGGCTTCAGCAGCCAATGGGTTTGTGATGATTTCATGGTGAATAGGCACCTAACCGCATGCCACTGCAAGCTGGCCATTTGGGGACTGTGCTGAAGGTGACAAGCGCTGAAGATGCAAACTCAGCTGCCTTTTGATGTCCCCTTCAAAGCAAACATTAAATGCTGTTTATTGTGTGAGGTGAGCGGCCCATTAGTGGCCCTGTGCTTTAATGAAGAACTTGAGCTCTTGCATTATCCTCAGTCTGGCACTTTTCCTGAGTGTTGAAAGCCTTTCTGTGCTGGGGCAAGGTGTTACAACAAAGTCAAATGTGGGTGCAAAACTGCCTGGGTGTAGCAGGGATTTGTGTGGAACCTGAGGAGCCGAGTGACCCTTGTGCAACCAATAAATGAAATCCTGCTCCATCTTCTTAACGAGTCTGGCTCTGCAATTCGGGCATTGCTTGAACACAGATAAGATAATTAATTGAACAAGAGGCAACATTACCTGGCAGTTGCCTAATCTTCCACCCCGTGTGCAATAATCTGCGATGCAGATGTGCTGGACAGTGCAGATGTGAAATGCTATAACTTTTTACGGCACTCTTTTAATTTACAGAAAATCAGCTGCAGCACTTCAGGTTTTGTCAGAGATGAGAATATTTCAGAACGTGGACGTGCAAATGTCAATGACAGGAATTATGCCTGGAGTGTACTGAAAATACACTCCTTGAAATGTTTTTCCTTTAATTTACATCAAAAGAACCTTGTCTAATTTTAACATATTGTTGCCATCGGGTGGTGGTGTCCATATGCAGCTCCAATCAATGTAGCACTGCTTCCCTTGTGGTTTTGCCTTCACTGAAGCCACTCATTAAATTATTTCAGCTAAAACCTCTCATTCCCTGGAATTTGGGCTCTTCCTCTGCAATACATAAAGTGATAGATCAGCACCTAATAAAAGTGGGATTATCTCTGAGCTGGAAATAAGTAGAAAGAGCCTACTGTGGAAATGACAGGGCTTGCTTGTCATTGCAGATTTAATAGCAATACTTGTAGGAACTCCAGCAAGGTGAGGGTCTTCAGAGGGCTTTGTCACAAATTGCTTTTTGCTCCTTGCAAACTCTTCAGACTTTGGCTGTTCAAACTGTTCCAGTGCTGCAGTCATGCAAATATCACAAGCTGTTCAACTTGTTCATTTATTCTCTTGGAAAGGCAGAGAGAAAAAAAAAAAAACAGCCTGGACTTGCACCCTGGAGGGAGCTGTGCAAAAGCCAGGCTAAGGATTCTTGGGGTGGGGGGGAGAGCTGTGGAGTTTTCTGTTCTTTTGTTGATGATACTTTGCTTTCTGTCATCTCTTAGCAAATAATGAATAACAGCGATGCTGTGCTTCGAGACATGAAATCTGGAAGTGTTTATCCCAGTGTGTGTGTGTGTGTGTGTGAAGCAGAGTCATCAGCAGAGCCAAGTTTCTCACGGGCTGGTCTGGTTTGTGCCTGGGGCAGGAGTTTACAGCGATCTTGGTAATAAAGGTAATAAAAGCCTCTGGTATTTCTGCTTCCCAGGTTCCCTGTGCGTGGCAATTGCTGTCCCTTCTGGGATCAACACCTGTCTCGAATTTCCAGCACTAACAAAGGACTCTGCTCTATAAAACCCTCTGCTGTTTGTGTGTGCAGCACTTTGCTTTTCCACTCCAGGGCTGGAGGACACCCCAAAATTAAAGATAAAAGCCAAGTGAAGCCGTTGCTGCAGTAGGCCTAAAACAAACTTTTAAAATCGTGAGGTTTTTCCTTCCTTCCCTTCGTGGTTTATTTTTGTCTTTCTTATTTTTTTTTTTTTTTCTGTGGGGGATGGGGGTGTGGTGAAGATTCTGAAATTTGGGGACGTTGCACTCGGTTGTTGGGGGATTTTTTTATCACCTTCCCCACCTTAAGAACTTTTTAAAAATTAATATTTCTACAAACTCAGTCCTGCAAACTTTCCCATGGTTCATGGAGAGCTGGACGAGGCTCCTTTGCCTTAGGATGAGTAATAATGGTCCCAGCACATTCACACATATTCTGAAGAATTTTGCCAGATTGAGCCTCCTGTAAGTCAGTGGAAGTGATCACACGTTTAATTTAACCATGTCATTCCCTCCCTGCCATCTGCAGCTGCACTGCCTGAGCTCTTGTCACATCCCTGTGTTTCTGAGGGATGCTTTCCCTGCAGTAATATTGCTTCAATTTGGATTTTTCAGTCTTCATAACAGATCTGTTTAACAGCAGGGTTGCTGCTTCTTTGGACTCTAAAAAGATTTTGGACAGGATTGCTTATAAAGTGATTTTTCAGCTTGCAGTGACTGCAGTCTGCTTACTAAATATCTATTTACTACTTTTCTTCGGGTTTTAAAGAAAGTGGAACATCAGATAATTAGTTTAACTCCTTGTTTCCAGTAATCACATCTCTCTGGGCCAGCAAATGTAAAAAAAAAAAAAAAAAAAAAAAGGAGACTGAGGGAGGATGTGGCTTCATGTTACAGCACTGATTTTGCCTGGTGGTAGAACACCATTAAAAGGCATAATCCCATTTCTGGCTGTCTCTGAGTTTGCTGCAGTTCTGAGTCTCTCTTTTTATCTTTATGGCAACAAGACCACCCACTCTAATACCTTGTAAATGGTGCACTTTTAAATCAGGGCTTGTGGCTAGAGTTCTGACTTCCATTGAAATGAGTAACCTGGACAAGTGTGTTTTTCAGAAATGCATCCTGTCTTTATTTAAAGATACCAAGACAGAGATTCCACTATGCTGCTCTTTTTTTTTTTTTTTTAACAGCTAATAATCTCCTCACATTAAAAAAAAAAAAAAAAAAAAAAAGTTCCATATTTCAGCTGTAATTGGCTCAGTGTCATCTTACAGCATTGCTTCATTTTACCTCTCTTGGCCAGACTGACAAATCCTGCATTATTCCCTTTTTCCCCTTCAATAAACATACTTCTTACCCTGCTGGGATTCAAACCTCACTCATCATTGTCTTAACAGAAACAATGGATTGAAAACTCTCATCTCTTTTGTTTTAAAATGTTTTCTTTTGCCCTAAACTGTTTTTGTGGGTTTATTTTTACCAAGCTGCACACAACTGATTGCTTTACAGGAGTCTAAAAGCAGTGTGTTTAGAAAATTACCTTTTATCAACCAAATTTCTCCTTTAACGAGGGAATTAAAGTAAATTTGAGAAGATTTAAAGCTAGATTGCACCTTAATTCTGTGGGGCTCTTATCTTTTTCACTGGAGAGAAAATTTAACCCCTGTGCCTGTAGAAGTCTCCCACCAAAGGATGTTATATAAGGTGATGGTAAATTTTGTCTCATTATGGAGTTTTTTTAATGTTTTGGGTTGTGTGCCCTTGTAGCTCGTGCTCCTTCAAAGAACTATTGTGAACCCAGCCCCAGGAGGGTAAAAATTGTGAAATCACATCCTGGTTGCAGATTTAGTCTAAATTAAAGCCTGGGATTTGCCTCATTTTGGAGAGGGAAGGGATGTGGGGACGTGGCTGACACTTCTGTGGAACCCAAACTTCCCAAATTCCTCTGCAGGGGCAGCCCAGGCACAACTCCAGAGATTTCTCAGAGTCTCTGGTAAAGTTTCATTAAAAAACCTCTCACCCCTGAGGAGCAGAGCAGTGCTGGGTGATGAACCCGTGCTATGAAGCAAATCCAAGTTGGGATTTGAGTGCGATTCCCACAATTCTAAGAAAAAAATCGAAATTTAACATCACCTATCTTCATTCTTATTTATCTTTGTTTTTATTTAAAATCTAGTAGGATTTTACAGTTTCAGGAGAGGTGTGGGGAAAGACAGATATTACCAATCCTTCAAATATTTCTTTTATGGGTAAATTCAGGACAGAACAGTGTCTTGTTTCAAGCTGCACTTAGCATTTGTGCCCTGAGGGAAGAGCAGGGCTGCAGAGCATGAGGACTTGCTTGGACAAGCTGCAATGAATGTTAAATAACTGTTTGGGAGCAGCTCGTGCTTTTAACTTAATAAATATACATTGTGGTAATGTTAGAGGAGACCTCAGGATTATAATTATTTGAAATATGCTTTACAAGTGCTTAGCAAAGCAAAGCAGTTTGGAGTCTCAGTGAGGAGCACACGCTGGGAGGAGATGCAGGGAATTTTCCTTCATCTCATGTGGTTTAAAGCAGCAGAAGACATCTGCCTGTCCTTTGGCATCCAGCAAGGGTGGAAAATATATTTAAATACATCTCATGACGGCAGAATGATCCTCAGGTGGAGTCCAGAGTTGCTGAACACCTTGAGCAGTAAATTCTGCTGAACTGAGATTGGTACCTTGAGCTTCTTGTGCCTGGAAGGCTGCAGTTCCAGGGAATAATCAGAAATATTCCTTTTGGCTGATTGATAAACTGATGCCCTTGGAAAGCTGAAAGGTCTGTGAGCACAAGGATGAGTTATTTAGCATTTACCTGAGTGGTTCTGAGGTCCAAAAGAAAATCCCTCTGCCTGTTATTTCAGGGTCCCACTGTTGTGAGTTTGGTTAGATAAAAGGGCCTCCTACTCACTCCGAGGTGGTTGCCATTCTGTGGAATCTTTTATTTACTTTATCCTTGCGTTTAATCTAGTGCAGAACGAGCTGTGACACTTTGGAGGCATGAAGGAGGTAAGATTATAAACTGTTGTGGTGTAAATTGTCAGCAGGTGATTAATGCTGGGAGCTGTTTATTTATTGTGATTTTGTGGACAGTGGCCAGCACAGAGCTGCATTGTTCACAGTGATGGAAACCCTGAAGGCAAAGCTTGGGGCTCTTCTGTTTCTGTTCAGGGTTTCTGAGACAGAAACCCTGTGCAGATGTGGTGTTGGACACACACAAAAAGTTGGCAGGTTTGGAAAGTTCAGCCCCAGATTTTCGGGTTGCCTGGATGGTCTCACTGTGGGAATGGACTCCACAAAAATAATATTGAGAGCTGAGATGCCTCTCCAGGGTCAGAATTGTTCCCCATGTGACATAATTGGACTTTCTGGACTTACCACAACCTGTAGCTTTGAGCAGGCACAAAGAAATGTAGAAAACCTTCCAGCTCTGGCTAAACATCTTTTTTTCGAGAAATCTGGGGAAACCTGGGAGCTGTTTAAAATGGCAGGGTGATTAATTTCCACTTCATTTCTTCAGCTGGAGTCAATAGTTGGACAAGAGCTGCACCCTGGGAACCAAGCATTTAAATGCAGGCTGAGAAGAAAGGAGATTGCTCACATACCTTTTGGCTTGTTTCTGCTCAAAATAGCTCATACAAATGGAAATCCGTGCCCAACTTGCCCTCACTGGACCTGAAGTGGGCCCTGTTCTTTCTGTCAGCTTGGGGGGACTGTCACAGGCTGTCCCTAAATAAACCTGATGTGCATTTAATGATGTTTGATTTCTCTGGGGAAGTTTTAGGCTTGTCTTGTTGCTATTTGGAGTTGTTCAGTCAGAAATCACATCCAGGCTGTAATACACGGATAAAGGAAGCACTGCAGCATTTTCTGAATCTCTGGATTTCCTGGGTGCTCACACGCAGCAGTTTGTGGTGTCTCCAGTTTTTTTGTGGGAGCACATTCCCATTTTTCCCGTTCCTCCTCATGTGCAGCACATGAGCTGTTTCCTGTTGGCAGCAGGAGGGATGATTTCAAAGTGGTTTAAAAGCAGCTCTGCCATCACATTCCGGGGTAAAACTCCCAGCTTCCCTCCTTCCCAGCCCTTCCTCAGATCTAAGCAGGGGATGGGATGCACCCGGCAGGAATTGTGGCCCATTCCCAGGGAAAAGTGTGCCCGAGGCCGCATGAAAGGGAAGGAGGGAGGTGGGATGGGGCCACTTGGATCAGGAGGAGCAGCCTGGGGTGAGCAGGACAATGCAGGAGTTCGCTTCCTCCTCCAGAAAATGGCCAGGCTCATCATGTGCTCCAGCAAAATTTATGGGATACTCGGATGTACAGGTTTTTTGGGGCTTTTTGAAAAGAAGGATCAGCTTGCAGAACTGTTAGATGTTGATGCCAGATGTATTTGGATGTGGTTTGCTTTGTTCTTAAAACAATAGACAGTTTTAAAGAAAGAGGAATATTCCTTGTGCCCATATGTCCCATTGTTTCCACCATGGGTAATCCTGGCTACAGGGCTCTGCATTATCATGCTGATTCTGCTGGCAGTGACTCATACAGTTGGATATTTGTCATCCAGTTTGCGGAATCTTTGATCTCTGCCCTTCTTTTCTGATCAAATCTGGGATCTGCATCCTGTGCTGGAGCTGGGACACATTTCTGAAGGAGGAAATTCCAGCACTGCACACCCAAGAGGTGCTGGGACTGGTAGGTGGAAGCAGTTCGTTCTCTTGCAGTTTTTTTTCATGGTGCTGTGTTCTACCAGCAAAGGGAAATAATATGCAGATTAAAAAAAAAATTCTAATGGTAGACCAACAGCATGAATTTAAAAAATAAATTTCAGAATACTCAGAAAGGAACAAAGAAATCTTCCTGGTGACACTTGCTTTTAATGTAAGCTAAGCATCTCCTTTTTCCATGAGGGTGCATAAAATGTACTTTGAAAATGATAGGAAGCTATCAGGAACTCATTCACCTGAGGATCACTGAACTTTTTTTTAATCTTACTTGGAATTCTCACGTCTTAAATTAACTTGCCTAAGATATTTCAAGGAGTATCTTTGATTTCTCCCTGAAATTCAGGGCTGATGGCTGAAGATAATGCAACACGATTTCCTGGCTGTGCAGACTAGGAGTGATGAAACCATAATTGGATTCAATATTTTCTTTTACCGTTGAGGACATTGGATAACATTTATGTCTTTGAGTAGTTTTGTTTTTGTCCGTGCTGGTTAAAGGTCCTGGGCTGGTGGCTGTGTCACAAAGGGCTGAATAGCAGATGGCAGCTATGGAAGTGTAAATTAGCAGCAGGTGACAGTTCTGGAGAGAAACTCATTGTGCTGGGCCCATTCTAGGGGTAAAAAGTGCTAGATACTCCATCAATACAGAATAAAACTTCTTGGAATCTTTCACTCACTTTAACCCATCAGGAATTCTTTCTTCTGTCCATTTACACTTGGTCTGGGTGTTCTTTTATTCACTCAAATAATTTGTTTTGTGAGACCTGGATTTTAATTTATATACAAAAATTCCTAGGCTTTACAGTAGCCAAAATTTGTATTTTTGATTTTTTTGTCCTGCTTTCCTGTTCACACTCAGGTACACAAAGGTGAGGGGAGGAAGGAGAATGCATTTAAGGTTCCCATCTGAGGTGCCTGGGGAAATTTTGGTTCTCTCCAGCAATTTTTTACTGACTTGGGAGTGGTGGTGACAGATTTTGCAAAAAGTAACATCCGGTGTCCTGGGCCAAGTGAGTCCTGAGTGTGAGTCAAAGTTTTTCAGGGAAATGGTGGATTTAGCAATACAGAATTATCATATTGGCTCAGCACCTTGGGTACCTGCTGATGTGTGAGGCATCACAGCAGCTTCCAGCCTTCCCAAAAAGATCTTGGCAAAGGTGGCAGCAGAAGAAAATCCACTCTCTGAGCCTTCATATAGCACCAGCATAAGGTGTTTGATTGCCTTCTACAGCAAAAAAAAAATTAAAATTTTTTACCTAGTTTTAGTCAATTTTCTAAAAATGGCAATCACATTTTTAAATATCTTTAGTATTGGATTTATTGCCTTTTTTTTTTTTTTTTTGCCTCAAAAAAATCATTAAAGTCCAATCAAGTTAAGGCATAACATGAATGGAGTAGCACAGCAACCCCAATTATGCTTTCCCCAGCCTAATAAATAATTAAATGGATATGCAGAGAGTTTGGATGGTGATGACTCCATGACTGCTCCCTAGCATGGAAGTGTTACATTAACACTGGATAAAAGGAAAATACAGAACTTAAAGTCAAGAGAGGTATCAGGTTTGCTGGTAAAGATCTTCAAATCCACCTGCTGCTGCAAATCTGGAAATGACTTTTGTGTGCAGCAGAAATTCTCAGGTGTTCCCTTTTCAGCTCTAGAAGTGTGCAGGGAAGGTGAAATGGGGAAAATCAGCATTTCCAGCTCCATTTTCAGCTCTGGAATTGTGCAGGGAAGATGGAATGGGGAAAATCAGCATTTCCAGGTCCCTTTTCAGCTCTGGAATTGTGCAGGGAAGATGGAATGGGGAAAATCAGCATTTCCAGGTCCCTTTTCAGCTCTAGAAGTGTGCAGAGAAGGTGGAATGGGGAAAATCAGCATTTCCAGGTCCATTTCAGCTCTGGAATTGTGCAGGGAAGGTGTTGTGTGGAAAATCAGCATTTCCAGGACTCTGAGCTGAGGTTTTGGTTCCTGCTGGGTTCTCCTGGCTGGAGCAAGTGGAAGTTGAGAACTGACTCAACTTCATGGTAGGTAAAGAAGTGATTTCAAACACGAGCAATTTATCTGCATATTGGTGAGGATTTATTTGTGGCTGGATTTCATTGTTTGGAAATATTTGTGGTTTTACTCCAAGGGAAGTTCTGGAGGGGGGAACTGCCCCAAATTGCTTCTGCAGCTGCCAGAGGCTCCGTGAGCTTTCCCCTGTCTCCAGCCAGAGCTGCTGCTCATTTTTCAGGATTTTTGTCCCTTTTTAGCCCTGAGCAGCTGCAGCTCAGAGCTCTTCTTATTTTCAGCCTTGCAGGGATGCACATCAGGGTCCCAGTCCTTTATATTTTCTTGCTTAGGAACACACACATAAATACATACATTTATTTTTTAAAACGTGTGATATTTTTTCCCTTTTTACTTAATTTTTCAATAAGAAAAAGGCATCAGGAGCATCTTTAAGCTGAACTTAGCAAACAGTTCAGGTGAACACTGAGGTGTGACCTGAGCTCCCAGTGCACTAAGGGAAAGTCTCTCCCAAACTTTAGGAGCAGCAAGAGAGGAATCAAAGAGGCTCCTGTTATTCAGCACTCAGGAATGCATTTTTTTTTCCTTTTTACTTAATTTTTCAATAAGAAAACGACATCAGGAGCATCTTTAAGCTGAACTTAGCAAGCAGTCCAGGTGAACGCTGAGGTGTGAGCCGAGCTGGCACTGCAGCATCCATTGTGCACGAAGGGAGGGAAGGTCTCTCCCAAGTTTTAGGAGAGCCTGGGCTCAAAGAGGCTCCTGTTATTCAGCGCTCAGGAATGCAGAGCCTTGCTCCAGCCGGGGTGTGGGCGGCTGTTTGGTTTGCGGTTCTTGCTGGGGGGTGGGTGATTTTTAAAAGCACTTGCTGAATTGGCATTTGGGTGAATAATGGGCTACTTTATATACAAATGATAAATGTTAGTCACGGCCGAGCAAAAGAAGTTTCTTGTGTTGGTCATGGATTTGGCGTATCAAAAAAGGGAGAGGGGAAAGGGAAAAGAGAGAGCAAGCCCAGGGTTTCAGTGCTTCAGAAAGTGCAAATGAAACAGAGCTGCATTTATGTTATGTGACATCTCTAAGCCTTTGGCTCTCTCGACTTAATGCCAGATATCTAATTTGGAAATATTTATTGTAACTGGCATATCTTTTAGAAGCCTGTCATCAAACTGTCCTTGCTAACTTGGTTCTGTTAAGTGACTTTTTTTTTTTTTTTTTCAGTGCTTCAGTCAGATGAATTTCTGCTTTCCTATGGCACATAGTGGCTGCTACAGAAAAGCTTCTAGGATCTTAGCTGGATTTATGCACTGGGTTATTTTTGGTTTGCTTTAGGTTGGGGTTTTTTTGGGGTTTTTTTTTTTTCAATCTGGAATCAAAGATCCTGCAAAATCAGATGCTTCAAGCTGCATTCCTAGAGTGCTAAAAGTGTCTCTGACAGAACACCTTGATATTTCTTTTTTCCCCAAGTGCTGAGGGCTCACCAGCCCCTCTCAGACTCGCACTCTGCTGACCTGATTTTTTCAGGTTACTTCAGTGCATTAATATGGAATGAGGATATAAAGTTCTACATGAAATAACAAAGAGCAGGTTAGGCATAGAACCTGTTTTGAGGATGGAATTTTATTTTCCAGCTGACTTTGGTTTTTAAACGCTTTATTTGCTTATTGTTGATTTGCTTTAAAAAGCAAAGCTCAGTGCTCCATGCCTGGCTGAGGTTAATCCCTGTGCTTGGGTCACTGAGATACTTCCTCTGCATCAAACATTTCTTGCTGTTCTCAACCAGGTGTCCAGAATTCCCAGCCTTAACTCGGTGTTAGATCCCAAAAGAAGCATCCTAGGATGTAGAATCCAATAATAGGCTTTGGGAAAAAAATAAAAAAATAAAAATACAAAATCCAAACTCCATCAGTGCAGCAGCTCCCAGAAGGGCACAAAAAGTTTTAGGGAGGGGGGTAGAGGTGATGTTGATGTGAAACAGATCCTTCCAAATCTTTGCTGGTCTGGTTGGTTCCTCTGTGCCCCAACAGTGAGAATTGTTTAAAACCGGGCTTGGCTTTGCTTCTTTTAAATGATGTGTCAAATACCGAGCCTGAGACCCAAATGGAAGCAATTCAGGGCACTCTGGATGAGGCTGAAGCAAAAAGGGAAATTGTTCAGGATGCTCTGGGTGAAGCTGGACACCGAGTCCTTGCTCTGCTAAACATCCTGGCAAAAGTGGATTCGAGAAATCCCAATTCCACTGGAGAGAAAAGGATTCCTCTTCTTGACTTCCGTGCAGCAGCTACAGAGGGTCGTTGAGGCAAGTTTTTAATTAATTTTTGTTTGTGGGGGGGAGAGGAATCCACAAATATTTCCCTGATTTCTGAGAGATGAAAAGGGGCTGCCTATCGCTTTTAACGTCAATGATGTTAATAACGCAAAGCCACAAAAAGGAAATTAAACTTTAAAAACCATGTTAAAATAACACCGAGAATTTGACTATGGCCCACAGAGGCAAGAAAGTTCAAAGGGAAGAGTGAACTTTATCTGACCCTGACGTGCCTAGGAATTGCAACACAATTTCTATGTAATATTATCCAATTTTTAGAGAGGCTTTAGCAGAACAGGAAGAGGAAGGTTACTGGCACCCTATTTAAAATTGAAGTTATTCCCTGTATAGTTTGTACAATGCTGGGAGAAAAAAAACCAACTTGAAAATCATCATTTTATGCATCCAAGCTCTGAAATAATTTTATATGTGCCTATTTAGATGATGCCTATCAGAAAAGTAAAAGTATCCTTAAACTTAGAGGTTTTCTGTTTGCTTTTTTTTTTTCCCCAGAGAAGGTATATGAGCAAAATATCTTTCCTGTGGAGGTTATTACTCTGTTGTTCCTCTAAGCCTTTAGACTTTTAAGCCATAAATCACTTCACTCGGTACATGTTTCTTATTAAACACCATTAAACTTTCTACTCCATCTTCGTGGCAGGTGATTTGATGTTTTTTTTTCCTTATTCTTGTTGTGCTATCTAGGTTTTTGTGTGAGGATTTTCAGTGGGTTGTTTTTTTTTTGCTAGTTAGGAGTTTCATTACAGATGTTGATGTGTTCTGGCCCTGCGTTTGAAATACTGTCAAGGAATGCAGCGCTTAACAAGCTGGGAAATTCTGGAATTAACGAGTGTTGCCTTTCTCACAGGTGCTACAGCTCTTTGCACTTTTGGCTTCGGGAGGAGTTTTTAATCAGAGCTTTGAGTGTTTGCTTGTGTCCTGGCAGCCTGGGGGGAGATGTGTGCCAGCTGCTTTATTCCCAGCCCATGGAGCAGGCTGCAAGGGGACACGAGCTCCCTGCCATCCCTGCAGTGTCACCCCAGTGTGATGAGATGGGGATGTTTGGACCCACCAGAGCAGCTTCTTCCCTTCTCTTCCTCCTTGTGTTCACCCCTGGGGCTGCAGCTCCATGCTGGGAACCTCCCTATTTCTTCTGTTCTGGCAAAAACCTCAACTTCCCTGTCACTCCTGCAAGTCCCAGAGGTTTTTTTTTAAGCCATAAGATCCCTTCTGCTTTTGGTGGCTGCTGTCACTTCCAGTGTTGTTTTGGTTTTCCCAGAATTGATGGGGATATTCCTCGCTAATGCTGTTAAAATGGTTAAAAATCTTCCAGCTAAATCCTTCTCAGAGGAAGCTGTGCCTGCAGCCTGATGTGCTTGGCTGACCAGAAAACCCCAAAACCCCAGGGCAGCCCAGAAAAGGTGCAGAGGTGTTTGTGGCCTGGGCTGGAATTTGCACATGAGTAACTCAGGGTGCAAAAGTGAAGCTGCTCCGGACCCCTGAGGTCGGGGCTGGGTAATTTGGAGTCACTGACTCAGAAAGGAGGGAAATCCCCCTGTGGAGAGAACCTGGGCAGCCTCAGCTTTTGGCAGCCAGGTGCCTTTGGAGGTGTTGGATGGGGAATGTGCTCAGGTGGGTGGAAAGGATCTTGGGGAGAGTTTTTCCCCTTGTCCTTCTGCTCTAACCTTGGTTCTGCAGACCCACGAGCTCCTGGGTTTCAGTGGTGCCACTCAGAGGTTGCCCAAGCCCTGTGGTTTCACTCTGGCTGTGCTCCTCGTGTGTTTTCTGACTCCTTGGAGGGCAAATCGTGCTGTTTGTCAGCAGAAGGGGAAGGGTTTTTTTGGTGAAGTGTGAAGCTGCAACGTGGGCACTTCAATTTGGTTTTGTGTTTGCTTTCTTGGAGAAGCTCCAGTGGAGCTCTTCTCCTCTGAGTAACACTGGAGGCCTCCTGCACAGCCTGAGCACATGGAATTCCCACAAGAGACACTCCAAAAGAATTTTTTTTTTTTTTTAAATAGCAGCCAATTAATGAGAGACTGCTGCCGTAAAGACTCACTGCGTACTCATTGAAAATGTATTTGGTTCTGCCAAACCACATAGAATAGATGGGATAGAGACATGAACATTTGCAAGGGAGGAGTCAGTATTTCATTTTCCCAGTGACCTGGGAGAGACCCAGAGAGGGTGACTGGTCAAAGGCAATCTACAGAATTCACTGCTGGAGCAACATGGGAATGACGTGGAAGCCCTGGACTGTGAGAAGATTTTTTTAATGATTTTTTTTTTTAAGTTATCATAAGCAAATCTATACACAGACATGACTGGTCTGATCCAAAGCCTGTGTGCATTTCCCAAACTCCTTCTGAGCTTTGGATCAAGTCCTAAGTCTGCAGAGAGGAGCAGGAGAGTTGTTTTTGGGGATTGTGTCTGTCCTGGGCTCTGGCTGATGCAGCAGGAGTGGCTGTGCTGGGAGAAGGATGTCAGCATTGCACATAAACACACTTCTCCAAGGTTTATGCAGGAGGGCTCTAACAACCAGGGGAAATATTAGACATGTGTGTTTTACAATCGAATATATGTAAGAAATGTTAATCTTCGTGCTGTAAGTTATTATGAAGAATTTCCTGTCTTGTCATTGCCAGATATAAGATAAAGTTTATTATTATTTCTTGTTGCAGTTAGTTTCTCAAAGAACACACATGTGGCACAAGAGAAATGGGAGAGTTGCACTTTTGTTCTTGTCATCCTGCAGGTCTGTGAGTGTCCCTGTGCCTCAGTTTCCTTGCTTTGAAATGGAGCAAATCAAGCCCTGGGGCACTGAGACAAGTGAGTGAGAGTGTATCAGAAATGGACTTGTGTGATGAAATGGGAGCCAGAGAATTGCATAATTACATTTAAGATAAAACTTTTATTTCTCAGGTTATTGTGGGCATTAAGTTGTGTAATGGTGCAAGAAGGGAAAAATTGAATGCTCTTGAAAACCTTGTGTAGAATTTCAGCGTGGTGAGCAATGTTTCTTTTTGGGGATGGAGCAGGGGGCAGAGGCTGCATTGCAGCATCCCCAAACTGCAGAGAGGGCTGACCTAAAACCCAAACTGCTTCCTAGAGTGGCTCAAGTAGGATTGATCTGGTGGAAAATCCCAAATAATGTGTCAAGGTGTGCCAGCAGGAGTGTTAGCATTTGGAAAAGCATTGGATACTTTGCAGCTTGCTTGAGGATGATCAAGCAGGATTACTTTGAACTTCACTTTTTTTTGTTTTTTTTTTCCCCAAAAAGAAATTAATCCAAATTCTTAGGAGAAAAGGAATCAAAATTTGTCTTGCCAAGAATCATGGGCAGATGAGGAGGAGGAAAAGAGCAGTGGGTAAATGTGTTTATTGGTAAGGTATTTTTAAGGCAAAGAAGTAAAGCCATGAGTTAAATTTTGGAGTCACGAGTATTTTTGAAATTTTCTTGGTGAAGTGTTTGGTCTCTCAGTGACTTCACTCAGATAATTTTGGTCAATTATTTTGTATTACTCTGCCTCATGGGAGGGTATCCTCCCAGCACAGAGGCTCTTTTATCAGCCTGTGTCCTGATTTACCACTAAATGTTGTGGGAGTTTCCCCAGAGCCATGTGATGTTTTGGCTGCACCTCTGCCAGTGCAGATCTGACACTTCAGATGGCATTTTTGTCGTGCACAGATGGGCAGGACCAGGCTGTGACAGCACCAGGAAGGGGTGAGAAAAGGAAGGCTCTGCTGGATCTGAGCAGCTCCTGCCTGCTGGGGAACCAGAGCTGAGCTGGTGCAGAAAGCAGGGACAGTGATCATTCCCTGCCCCAGCAGAACCCTTCTCCCTCTCTCAGCAGCTCAGGGGGGGCAGAAGGATCCTCAGGGAGCAGTGGGGATCTGCTCTGGAGCTCTGGGACTCACTGAAAAGAAAATTCCAGAATCCCACAGGGTTTGGAGGGAACTCTGGAGATTCTCCAGTCCAACTGCCCTGGTTCTGTGCTGCTCTGGCTTCTGGGCAGCTCCAACCTGCTTTAATAGTTTAACCAAGCTTGGAAATGTCCCCAAAAAGCTGAGTTTTACTGCAGAGTGTTGTGCCTTAGTGATGTTCTCCAAGGTGACTAAACAGCCTGCCAGTATAACTTTATATCACTTCTAAATGTTAATTAATTTATCACGGTGTAAAAGCCATCCTTAGTGATACTGCTGCAGCAAGAGTAGGGCTTCTGGCAAAAAAAAAAAAAAAAAAAGGATCACAAGAAACACACTTTAATTCAATTTAATGGGGGGAGAGGAGTGTCCCAAAGCTCTGTATGGGATTTCTGCCAGTTTGAAAGCCAGCCCTGTGCTCCCCTGCCCACCACAAATAACACAGAACCCAAATGTTCAATGGAGCTGGAGTTGGGTCGTGGTTAAGAGAGAAAGGCCTTGATTGCATAAACAGAACCAAAACACGAGGAACAATTGGTGGGAGAAAGAACAAGGAGAGAAAAAAAAAAAAAAAAAAAGTCTTTCTAAATCATTTAAATCGGTAACACCCCACATGAAGGAGAGCTTGTTCTTTGGGAATGTGGTCCCACAAGGAGTGGTGAGTACGTGCAGCCCACAATTTTGACAAGGTCAAACCATCAATTTTTTCACAAGATTTGTTCTCTGTTTGTTGTTCTGGGGGCTTGGGTTTGGTTTTTTGGCAAAGCAAGTTGCTTTTACTTTGTGACTTTGGGGCACGGTGACTGGAAATGTGCATTTTTTTCATCAATGGAGAACATACACTTTGATATTTTTGGTATTATGCCACCCATAAGAGCCATTTAATTAAAAGTTGGACTCAGTGGTCCTTGTGGGTTCCTTCCAGCTTGGAATATTCTGTAACTGCTGCCTGCTGAGCCTTTAGTACCAGTTAAGCTCATAGTGACACTGACCTTCATTTATCACCCTTCATTCCCAGCCATCAAGATCACAAAATGCCATTTAAAAAGCAATTCTTGCTGTGAAGGAAACAAAGCAAACCCAGCAATGGTTATTTAGAAGTGTGCTCTGTTTCTGCATCCTGCATGGGAGCTTTTTCCTGTGAAGGAATGTTTAATATCACGTGGAGAATAAAGAGAAGTGAACTGGCAGAGCAGTGAGTGGGATCCTTTCACACCCTCTCGAGGTAGCTCAGATTAATTTTATTTACCTCATCTCCAAAACCCCTTGCCCAGCACTGAGATTTGTCCTTTCTGTGCCGTTTTATCGTTTATTTTAAAAAAGAGCCCATTGTGCCTCGAGCCTTCCTGTCCCTGCTCCTTTGTGCCTTTTTCCTGTTCCAGATGTTGTCCCACAGGGCTCCTCTGGAACTCGCTGCTCCCTTGGGGTTTAGTTGCTTTTTTTGGGGACAATCTGTGACAAGAGGCACAGGAAAGCTGCCTCTCCTTGTTCTTCAGCTTCTGCTCTGTTCCTAAAAATTCCTGATTATTCTCCTAAATTATCATTATCATCTACTTGAGAAATATTTCACTTTTTCTGAGTGGAGACTTCCAGAGCCCATTGCCTTTTGTGCTGTTGGCAGAAGCCAAACCAGTGATTCCATGGGAATTTTTTCCAGTGTGGACCCTGGTTAGTGCTGGGTTCTGGAAGGTGGATCCTGGACAGCCACACTTCTAAAATAAACACCATGCTGAAGGAAATCAGCTTGTGGTTAATTAGCAGCACAGAGAATGAATATGGATCAGTGTTCAGATGTTTGAATTGGAAGCTCTTGATGTAACTTTACAGCCTTGGATGCACTAGCATTTTTTTTTTTTCAAATCCTAAAGAACCATCCAAAAAAAAAAAAAAAAAAAGTATTTTAAAAGCTCTTTTGAAGGCAGCTTTCTGTATTAAACTGATTGAACCGAGGGACTGATGATGTCATTTCCCACAAACTTACTGCAAAAAACTCTCCTATAAAAACCTAATGTTAGGAAAACCACAGCAAAATGAGAGCAGCAAAGCCATGTGCCCAAGGAATAATAAATAATGCCATCAGAGGTGGAGTAGCAGCACTCTTGCACCACTCCTGGAAAAAAGCCCAGGTGCCTTTTCCCTGGGGAGGTGTTTGAAAGCCTCCCATCCTCTTTTTGAAGCCTCTTGGTGCAGTGCTGACACTTCTCAGCACGGGTGTCTTGAGGATTCCTGTGATCCTGATGAGGAGAAAAAAAAAAAAAAAAAACACAGAAAAGAAAAAAAACCCAGCCTGGTTGTAAAACAGCTTTTTGAAACAAAATGTTCCATCGAGAGCGAGCTGGCAGCACCATTGTGTGCTTTCTTTGAAATGTCTGCTGATTTAAAGGGAGGCACTTCTGATCTTTGCTGTATTTTTGTGGCTTCCCTTGGTGCTTTTTTTTGGTTTTTTGTTTTTTTTTAAGGTTCTCCTTGAAGCAATGCTCGCTGTGCATTAACATCAGCCAGCAATGCCATTCTGGAGCTTTGTGCATATGGAAAATGCTGGGATTTTTTACTGTTGAAAAAGGAATCTCTGGGTGAAATGAATCAAGTTTGAAAAATATATATATATATATATATATATATAGATATAGATATATATCACTAAATTTACCCACACATGTTGTAAACATTCTGTGTAAAGTATAAGTCAAAGAGGTTTAATGTTGTGACAAAACAGAGCAAAATAATCTCAGAAAAGAAATAAAATTAATCTTTGTGTGGACCAAGCTCCACTGGCTATTCCCTCCCCAAAATACCAACCAGGCTGTTTTTTAGATAAGATGAACCTGATGCATTTTCTGCTGAATTTTGGGCAGAGTGCTCTGGGATTGCACTGGTGAAGCACAAACCCAGCCGGGTTTGGCCATTTTGGGCCAGGATTCCTTCAGGAGATGGACAATCAAATTAAATGTGTTGAAACAAGAGAGTAAATGCCCTGCTCGGGGGTTTGGGCAGTGCCCAGAGGCTCCCACAGAGCTCAAAAAGTCTTTTTTTTTTTTTTTTTTCCCATTCCCATGGACCTTGTGCAATGATTTCCAACAGCAGGGCAGAAATCTCTGAATCCTCAGGCACGGAGGAAACATCAGGAGCCTTTTGGATAAGGCAAAACCAGGAGGATCCTGGCTGGGAAATCATTTTTAGAGCAAAGCAGGCTGGAGTGGGGTTAACTTTGTGTCACTGGGTCCTTCACACAGGCTCGTGCAAATTCATCCTTTATTTTTAAGGAAAAGATATTTGGAGTTACCTTTTCCATCCAGTGAAAACTTTGGTTTTAGGTTTTTTCAACTCTTCCAAGAAAGAAAATGAAATGTTGACTTTAAGCACCTCAGTTAAATACTCCCAAGCTGTGAAAGTGCACATTTAATAGGGGAAAGTTCTGTTTTTAATGCAGTAGTTTGCATTTATAGGAAAGATAAACCCAGTCTGAAGTAACATTTCTCTGAGCCTTTTTTTTGGTAGAATTTGATCAGTGGTTTAAGTTCCAGGAACACTTCAAAGCAGGCAGCTCTCATTGGCCATTTGCAAAATCAACTTCTGAGACTGAGGCTCTGGAAATGCATTTATTCATAGAATATGTCTTGCATTAGTCCTCAGTTGGCCAACAAAATTATCTAAGGCATGTCTGAGGCAGCTACTAAAAAGAAACTTAAAAGACATTACTGTTCTAGTGAAGATGATGCAATACACTCGAGCTATTATCAGTCTCCAAGTAAAATTAAATACATTCAAATGAACTTGTTCTGAAGGGTTTTGATGAGTACAGAGCTTTAAAGAAAGCTTTTGAGTGGAGGCCCACCCTTGTTAATTTGTTGTGCCTGAAAGCTGAGGTGAAAGGAGGGTGCCTGTACCCACCCCTGAGCTGAGCCCAGGTTTGCATGGCATGAAAAGGAAGTGACACATGATATTCCATGTTGTTTTTCCTCATCTCACAGGCCAGGCAAACAACAGTGGAATTTTGCAGCAGGAAGCAAAATGCTAAATAAGTTGGCTTTTATTCAGATAGGCTTAGAGCAGAGTGGGGTGAATGTTCCCTTTAAATCAGAATTCATAGCTGTTGCCTTGAGGTACCTCAGACAGCACTGCCTGCTGGGGCTGAAATAAAATGTTATTTTTATTTGTTAAAACACTTCATTATCTGAGAGAACAGCAGTGTTTTAAGATTTCAAAGTCCCTTTCATCCTCACTGAGCACAGCAAAGCTCTGCCTCAATGCAGGAATTCTATGGAACAGTTCAATGAGTGCAGCTGATGCACAAAGTCCAGCAAATTCCCCCCCACCCCCCCCCCCAACATTCCAAGCACATTCCAAGGCTTCTGGAATGCCAAGGTTCCCTGGGCACCTCACTTGGAGCTTTGCAGGCCCACGAGCAGGTGGGGATGGCAGGGCTGGGGAGCAGGTGGCTGCTGCTCCCACACCCCTGTGACAAATGGCACCGAGCATTCCGGATTGCTGGCTCCACTGCCCTCTGGGGAATGTCTCACGTCTCTCACAAAACAATTAAGAGCCCATTAGCAGGAAATGCTTTTGCCAAGCCAGCACCTGACACAGCCACTGGATGCACCTTCACTTGTGAGGCAGGAATGCAGCAGCCTTGGCCAGGGAAGGATTCCCCCATTGGGCAGCCTGGCCCTGCTCCAGCCCTTTCAGTTTTGTTTTATTTTATTTTATTTTATTTTATTTTATTTTATTTTATTTTATTTTATTTTATTTTATTTTATTTTATTTTATTTTATCTTTCCTTTCCTTTCCTTTCCTTTCCTTTCCTTTCCTTTCCTTTCCTTTCCTTTCCTTTCCTTTCCTTTCCTTTCCTTTCCTTTCCTTTCCTTTCCTTTCCTTTCCTTTCCTTTCCTTTCCATCCCTTCCCTTCCCTTCCCTTCCCTTCCCCATTTAATTTCATTTTTATTCTTATCACCAAGTGCTCGAAAAAACCCAATACCACTTTTTTTTTTTTTTTTTTTTTTTTTTTTTGCATGGTTTCCATATCAGTGCCTCCTGTAGCCATCCATGTTGCTTTTTTGATTACTAAGTAGTAGCTGGCTGAGCAGCCAGAGCTTTTATAGCAGTGAAATCCTTCTGTGTGGGAGTGTGTGGCCCCTGTGGAAGTTTCAAAGGCAGAGACAATCTTATCTTCCTAAAAAATACGAGTAAATAATAAAAAGCAGATTTTAAAAGAATCCCCCAAAGAGTCATGGTAATTTATCAAGGGTGATCAGCAGAGGAAAGCAGAAAGGGTTGGTGCTCTTTGCTTTGCTCGTGCACACATTTCCCTTCCTGATGCCACTCTGATTTTCAGAAAAATGTATATTTTTAGTTCTTAGCATATATTTTCCCCTCTTTTCTTTCCCTGCCTGTAAAAAGAAACCGTGTATTTCCCAGGATTTGCTCACCTGCACTTCAGCACTCATATTTTGAAAGTGAAATCTGATTAATTGCTGCAGGAAGAATGGGATGGGGATGTTTTTAATTTCTTTTCCCTACAAAGCCACTTCACACCCTGGTACACAGCTCCTGGGACAGCTGCTCCTTCCTGTTTGTCCGTCTCATTTACCTGCTCATCCTGCTGTAAATGGAAATTCCTGGGTCAGGGACTTTCTCTTCCCTGCTGCTTGTGTATTAGGGCTGATATTTGGTTGGGGTTTAGCGGGGGATTAGTGGGTGCTGCCATCAAACAATCGGGCATCCTCAAGAGCCAGCGGTGTGAAGGGGCTGGAATGGAATTTGCTGAATTCATTCCGTGTGCAAATGAGCACACACAGGTTCAGCTGCAGAGCTCTCCTGGAAAGGAACAAACTTTTCAGGTTTGGGGAGCTGCTTTTGTTTGCTTTTCTGGACACCCTCTTCCAGCTGAGAGCTTTCTGTAGCTCTGGGCACAGGGGAGGTTCTGAGCACAGATTAAACTGTCTGAATGCTCCTGGGTTCTACCCGAGGCTCATTCAGGGTTCTTTTTTTTTTTTTTTGGGGAACTGTTATGCATAACTGCATTCGTGATTTCAAGTTTTGACATCTATCTTTGTGGTGTTGGAACTCCTGGAGTGTTTCCAGTATCCTTGCACAGCAGGGACCTGCCACTTGTATTTACAGAAAAGCCTTGAGAGCAAAGGGGACAATTCTGATAAGGATAAAACACTTAAAAAGCACCTGAAGATTTTGAGAACTTGGGTTTAATTACCAAATCCAGCTAAGCTTTATGTGCCAGAACAAGAAATTCATCTCACTTTGCTCTGTTGGAGAACTGTGTCCCCAGAGCCTCACTTTTTTCAATCTGGTGTGGCTTTTACCATTCCCACATTTATTTTAAACAAAATATTTTCCCCTTCAAGCCCAGATATTGCAAATGGGAGCAAGGAATGCAGAATATGATGTATTCCAGTAACCTGGGGCACTCATGTTTTATCTTTGATTTGTGCTGAGAGAGAGGAGATACCAACAGCCTATCCCTGGCAGGGAGGAGGAGGAGGAGGAGAAGTATTTTCAGAATTACAACCCTGTGGTGAATCAGCACATCCCCCGGCTGGGTTTCCTGCTGTGGGCAGGGGCTGGTGCAGCTCTGGGTGCAGGGATGGGACCCCAAAGTGCCCCTTCCTCACCTCTCCCAACTCCTGAGACAACCCAGCCACACTCCCAGCAGAGCTTCCCACCACTGTTCCCAAAAACAGCGGGATTTGTGGGGTGAGGAGCACGGGGGATCTGGGATGGAGGAGCACAGGGCTCTGGGATGCAGGAGCACAGGGATCTGGGATGGAGGAGCACAGGGGATATGGGATGGAGGAGCACAGGGGATATGGGATGGAGGAGCACAGGGGATATGGGATGGAGGAGCACAGGGATCTGGGATGGAGGAGCACAGGGGATATGGGATGGAGGAGCACAGGGGATATGGGATGGAGGAGCACAGGGGATATGGGATGGAGGAGCACAGGGGATATGGGATGGAGGAGCACAGGGATCTGGGATGCAGGAGCACAGGGATCTGGGATGGAGGAGCACAGGGATCTGGGATGGAGGAGCACAGGGCTGTGGGATGGAGGAGCACAGGGATCTGGGATGGAGGAGCACAGGGGATCTGGGATGGAGGAGCACAGGGGATCTGGGATGGAGGAGCACAGGGGATCTGGGATGGAGGAGCACAGGGCTGTGGGATGGAGGAGCACAGGGATGTGGGATGGAGGAGCACAGGGATGTGGGATGGAGGAGCACAGGGGATATGGGATGGAGGAGCACGGGGCTGTGGGATGGAGGAGCATAGGGCTGTGGGATGGAGGCTGCAGGAGGAGCACAGGGCTGTGGGATGGAGGCTGCAGGAGGAGCACAGGGCTGTGGGATGGAGGCTGCAGGAGGAGCACAGGGCTGTGGGATGGAGGAGCACAGGGATGTGGGATGGAGGAGCATAGGGCTGTGGGATGGAGGAGCACAGGGATCTGGGATGGAGGAGCATAGGGCTGTGGGATGGAGGCTGCAGGAGGAGCACAGGGCTGTGGGATGGAGGAGCATAGGGCTGAGGGATGGAGGCTGCAGGAGGAGCACAGGGCTGTGGGATGGAGGCTGCAGTTGGTCACAAACCACTGTCCTACTTTTTGGTATGGGTGGCCTGATTTGTACAATGGTGCCAGTTCTCATCGGGCTGTTTACAGAGCACAGGCAGGATGTGTGCTGGGCTGTCGCACTGCATTATCTGCTCCTGCTGTATTTTTAGGCTCTTGCTTCCATGACAAAATATTCAGTGACAGTATATTTGCCCACAAGCCTTTGAAGGTCTGTTTTTGCCTCATGGAAGAGCTCCCATTGTTTGGGATTCAGCCAGCCTTTAAGCAGCAGTGCTGTGTGTTTTACATGTCATCTCCATAATGTTTCTAGAAACAAACTTTGGGTTGCTTTCAGTAAAGCCTCAGAAAGGTTGAGTTTGTGACAGGCTGGCTGCTGCTCAGTCCTCGGTGCCAAACAAGTTGTGGGGAATGTTGTGAAAGCTGTGGGGAGGGTGTGTGGTGCTGGTAATTCCAATAAATAGAGCAGCCTGTGGAGGAGCTGCTGCCTCACAAGGGAGCCCAGATCCGTGCAGGGGGATCCCAGAGATGCTCAGGTCAGGCAGCAGAACAGGAGAGCAGATTGTTGCTGCAAGTGCTGCAGCTGAAATGTGAGAAAGTCGTGCTCTAAGGAGCAGGACTGAGACTTCTGGTGTGAAATCCTGGGCCAGGACTGTGGAACTTTCCACCAGCACTGAGAGCTAATTCCCCAAGCTCAGCATATTCAAAGCCTGAATTCAAAACTCATCTTTTCCATGAGTATTTTTTTTTTTTTCTCACAAACTCACAATGGATAAAAATAAAGTCTTAAGAACTAATCCAGTTAAGCTTTTTCTTGCCGGCTGAGAAGAAAGGGAGGCAGGAGGAACAATGAGCACTTTGTTTCTCTTTTGCAATATCTGGTCTGTGGTCAGATACAACAGAGGCAAAGGGGTCACAATAACCACAGATCATTTGGAGCTGCATTACAGGTCTGGGTGGGACATTTTGGAGGGGATAGAACCAGCACAAAGCCGTGTGGGCATGGTGACTTAAAAGACTGAAGAAGACAAATCTTCTTTTCCAGGCTCATCTATAAATCAATTACCATTTGTTCCTTATTAATAATTTAGCTGCCAAGAACGTGCTTATTGCTTTAGAAGAGGGGGAGAAATACAGACTGTCCCTGTACTGAGGAGCTGGCAGGCTCAAAGATGCAAGGCAGTACTCCTGGGAATATCCAGGGAAAACTGTAACCATGGGCTGTATTAATTACTTCAATAATTTTGCACTATCTGCTCCCTTTTTGTCAGCTTGCATCGTGGTGATCCTGGTTGGTGTTCTCAGTTTAATCAGCCTTCCCAAGGAAACGAGCTGGTGAAGGATCATCCTTCCATCTCTTCAGGACTGGAAGGAATTTCTGCAGCCCTGTAATGGCTGAAAGCTGCCAAAAACAGGGACAGGGACCCAGGTGGGAGAGGAGGAGAAGCCAGAGGGAAGCACGTGAGGGATGTCCAGTCTGGACATGGAGTTTGGGAGAAGCTGCTGTTGGTATGAGCTCTCAAGTGTGTTATAAAAGAGGGCCTGGAGTGCCTTGAGGACAAGGTTTTGAACTTAATACCTGTGAGAAGATACGGGACAGTGTGAGAGAGGAGGGTGATTGATGGGTCACAGTGATAATTTTAGCAGCTCTGTTTTCTGATGGGTTGGAGGAACAAGATATTTATCTGATGTGCCAGAGAGGAGGAAGAGATTAGCTGGGATGACACAAGGACAGGCAAGTTGTTTTGATTGCTGAAAGGAAAAAGAAGGGCTAGGTCTTCACTTGCTTCAGAGGTTTGGATTTTTGGGGTTTTTTTTGCTTTGACTTCTGCATAAGAAAATGTATCAGACAGAAAAAGGCTGCTGGGGTGGTCTGGAGCAGTGGTTCCGGATGGTGAGTAGTTTCTAGAGTAAGGTTTGATGCAGCAAGTCCGTGCCAGGATGGGGCTGAACCTCGGGTTTGTGGCTGCAGGTGCAGGCAGGGGCTTTGCCATTCCCCCAGCAGCACGGAGAGACACAATGCAGGTGAGGTGCAGAATCTGAGAATAACAGAAAGGTTTGGGGTGGAAGGGACCTTAAATCTCACCCCAATACCACCCCCTGCCATGGGCAGGGACCTTCCACCATCCCAGGCTGCTCCAAGCCCTGCCCAGCCTGGCCTTGGGCACTTGCAGGGATCCAGGGACAGCCACAGCTTCTCTGGGCACCCTGTGCCAGGGCCTGCCCACCCTCCCAGGCAGGAATTCCTTCCTTATATTGAATCCAAATCTCCCCTCTGCCAGTTTCACCCGTTAAGGCACGGCACAGAACTTGAGTTGAGGTGCTCAGGGATGTTGGGAGGCAGAGCATGGAGCTGGCAGTGCTCTCCTCGAGGGGAGAGCCCCTGGCACAGCCCTTGGCATGGATTTGAGGGCTGGTTTGGGATCAGCTGGCACACTGAACACTGCAGTGTCCTTCCCCTGGCAGCAAGTTCATCTGGGAGAAGGATGAAGGATGTTGTCTGCAGGCTTGGAGGTTTGGGAATGGGATAAGGAGGAAGGTGAAGAGGGGTTGGACTTGTTTAATGTCTCATTGAGAGGGGGAGTTGGATCCTGTTACAAACAGAGCAGACTCTCAGTAAATAGAGGCTGAGTGCTGTGAGGGGGAGGCTGCTTGGTCATTGCCTCTGTGTATTTTAGAGCAATCACATTTGTTTCACGGAGTTGTTTTTTTGAGGATGGAGTGGGTGTGTGGACCAAAGGCTTAGTCACGAGGGGAGGGGAAAGAAAACTGTCTTGACTTGTGAAGTCAAATATTTGTGACTTATCCCATTGTTTCCCTATCTTTGTTTAGTTTCAGTCCATGTTCACATGCTGTGGTAGGGAGCAGTGCTGCTCTGTCTGTGTTTGCCCATTATTCCTTTTTGTAGCTTCCAGGTATTCCCAGATTATTCCTGCTCTTTTGCATCCTTGCTCTGTGCTGTGTCCCTCACTCTCTTGCCCTGGACATTATTTAGGGAAGGTGTAGGTAGTGAGACATCTCCCATCAACACAACCTGGAGGGTGCTTAAAACCATGTGGATGATTCAGTGGAAATCCCTCTGTTCTCTGAGTCACCAGGCACCCAGCAAGTGAATTTTGTGCTCCAGAGGAGACAGAAAAAGGCCATAATTGAGAGTTACCCCTCTGTGCCTCATTGTGTTGGTTTAGAGGAGCTGGGTGGTGCTCCTGGGTCTCCTGTCTGCATTTCATCTGCAGAGTGATTCTGGCTTGCTCAGAACTTCTCCAGAACTTTGATTTGGAGCAAGCAGTGTTGGTGTCATGGTGACATCACAGTGCTGGGATGGTGGTGGTGTCATGGTGACATCACAGTGCTGGGATGGTGGTGGTGTCATGGTGACATCACAGTGCTGGGATGGTGGTCTTGGTGTTATGGTGACATCAGAGTGCTGGGATGGTGGTGTCATGGTGACATCACAGTGCTGGGC
Source organism: Sturnus vulgaris (assembly GCF_052056855.1). Taxonomy (NCBI): domain Eukaryota; kingdom Metazoa; phylum Chordata; class Aves; order Passeriformes; family Sturnidae; genus Sturnus; species Sturnus vulgaris. The sequence continues at coordinate 19,337,131 of NC_142255.1, forward strand.
TGTTGGTGTCATGGTGACATCACAGTGCTGGGATGTTGGTGTGGGTCTCATGGTGACATCACAGTGCTGGGATGGTGGTGTGGGTGCCATGGTGACATCACAGTGCTGGGATGGTGGTGTTGGTGTCATGGTGACATCACAGTGCTGGGATGTTGGTGTTGGTGTCATGGTGACATCACAGTGCTGGGATGTTGGTGTTGGTGTCATGGTGACATTACAGTGCTGGGATGTTGGTGTTGGTGTCATGGTGACATTACAGTGCTGGGATGTTCGTGTTGGTGTCATGGTGACATCACAGTGCTGGGATGTTGGTGTGGGTCTCATGGTGACATCACAGTGCTGGGATGGTGGTGTTGGTGTCATGGTGACATCAGAGTGCTGGGATGGTGGTGTTGGTGTCATGGTGACATCACAGTGCTGGGATGTTGGTGTGGGTCTCATGGTGACATCACAGTGCTGGGATGTTGGTGTTGGCTGTCACACAGAGTTTTGGGGTCCCTCTCCTCCTGGCTGCACCACAGAGATGAACAGATCTATTTGTGCACTTGCAGAATGCTGAAAACACTGAAGGATTTGAAAGAATTGTTTATTGTTCTCTGGATTCCCATTCAGGGCACAGCAGAGGGTGTTGGGCTCCTGCTTCAGGACAGGTGGGATCTCTCCTGTGGCTTCCAAGAACTTCCAGCCTTTATGTGGCATTATTGCCCAGGAAGGTGTGAGGCCTGTGTGGGGGCAGGGAGGAGGAGAGCATTCCCAAAAAGCATTCCCTGCCCCTTTGGAAAGTGCCAGAACCACACACAGAGCCCAGCCCACCTCCGGAGTGCCTGGCACCAGCCAGGAGGGGCCAGAAAGGAAATTAGGAAGAAAAAACATGCCTTGTTTCTGGAATTCTCATGGCCATTTCCCATCATTTGCCTGGCTGTGTCACTGTCCCCCCTGGAGCAGCTGCCAGAGACACCAGGTGCTTGTCCTCCCTGTGTCACCTTGGCATTCCAGTGGTTGACAGAGGACGATGTGAGGTCGATGAAAATCAAAAGCAGCTTTAAAATGTGCTCTGCTTTTTTTCAAGTACAAACTAATATTTACCTGTGGCTCTGCTTCCCTCCTCATTCCCTCTCCTTGGCAAACTCCAGATCTGGTTCAAGCTCAATGTTTAAGCATTTATCCAGTGAGGTTCCCAGGACGTGAATATCAAATATTCTTTGGAGTTAGGAGGGAGGGAAGGGGGAGCTGACAGCAGGAAAGGTATCTGAAATGGCTCTCTGTTCCTTAAATGTGAGTTTGGATGCAGTTGATATTTTCAGCTGTTCGTAATGGACACCTCATGGAAAACTTTTGAAAAACATCTCATTTGGGAACAGTTCTGTGTCCTGTGGTGGTTGAAAGGTGACCTGTTTTCATGCTGTTTTTTTTTTTTTTTTTTTTTCTTGGACTGTTCTTTAATCACTTCTTGCGTCAAGATTTTATTGCTACTGACATTTACATAAAAATAAGATATTTATGTTGATTTCAACCACTTGCTTTTTCCTGCTGCATTTTCTGTCACCCCAGCTGGATTTCCAGGGAGCAATAGCAATGACCAAACCCTCACAGGAACACACACACACACACATTCTGGAGATCCTGTTTGGGTGATAAGAGTGACTTAGCGTGATCCTGGTGCTTTGCAGAGCTCTTATTCATGGAGCTGCTCTCCCACACATCCTGCATTAGTCAGAGCTCTTTGGAATTAGACATCCTCACTCCTGGAGCACCAGGGCAGGGAAGAGTGAAGGAGAGAGGGAAATGGTGCATCCAGACATCAACACCCTGGAAAAATCACATTTTTGGTAAGCAGAGAATTCCTTGTGTCTTGCAGCATGGGGAAGATAAGAAATTCTTCCCCTTCCTTTTCTCAAAGTTTTTCAGGTTTTTTTGTTTTTTTTTTTTAACATAATCTGTAATTTAGGGAGGTAGAATTTGGCTTCCATGAATAAGATAATTATCTTGGCTGGAGGGGGTGGCAGAGGGAGTGACTTCTGCTGCAGCCTGAAAACAACCCTTGCCCCTGCTCTGGAGAATCACAGGAAGAAAGGAAACTCTCAGGTGGGCCCCATACACAATTTCCTTTTTGCTGCTAAGAGTTTGAGGTGGGGGGAAAAAAAAAAATATTTCAGCTGAAATTTTTACCACCTCTCTGGTCCAAATAACCTTTTTTTTGTTATTGTACAGAACCAGCTCCCAAATCAGAATAATAATCCCAAAAGCAGCAGCACCTCCTGTCTGCCCTGAGCCTCCTGAGAGGTGTTGTAAAAGCTGATTATGAGAAAGAGGAGTTTACAAAGTGCTTCCTCCAAACACACCCGGGCTCTGATTTCACTGGTATTTACAGAGAGAAGAGACTGTAAAATATTAACTGGTTTGAGCTTTTAATGAGCCATTTCATCTGAAATCTGCAGTGCTCCCTGGGGACATCCTGCTCTTTTGGGGCTGCATTTCTCCTGCATCACTTGTGACTCACGAGCTCAGAATTGTAAAATTAACTAAAATTAATAAAATAAGAATGTAAAAATAATATCAAATTAATTAAAAGCCTTCTTCCAATCCCCTTTTCACTTTAGCACACACCTTTGTGTTAAGTCCTGGTGGAAAAACTCCTGGTGGAAACTCCAGGGTTTGTTTGGGTCATTCTGTGTCATCAGGATTAGGGGGGAAAGCCTGTGGGAATCTGCACATGGGAAATGATTCACCCACAACTGATTCACTGCCATGCTGGAGCTGGGAAAGCTCCTTTGGAATGGAGAGATGGAGAAATAATTCTTTGGGAAAAAGGGGAGAGGCTGATAAAGGAACCCAGAAAGTTTTGGGTTTTTTGTTTTTTTTTTTTTTGTAACCAACTGGGTTTTATTTAAAGGGAGACCAAATCCCCTCATCTGAGCACGTGTGGGATGGATCCCAAAGGACATCCCTGAGGAGGGGCTGGAGGAAGTTTGTGGGACCAGCTCCCCTTGTTTGTGGTGTGCTGTTAATTGCTACTGGTTGTGCAAATAATTACATATTTGAGTGGTTGCTAACCCAGCTTGAAAAGCAATGGAACACAGAGCCAGTGGCATGGAGGGAAAAAAGGCCTCTGTAATTCCAGCAGAGCATTGATCTCTGCCTTCAGCTGCTTTTGAAAATGGGAGATGGGAACTCTGGAAAATTTCACCCTGGATCTCATTATCCATGCGGGGGAGGTCCAAACACAGATGGGCAAACCTGGAAATAGCTGCTTTTCAAATTACAGGAAAAGCAGCAACATTTTCACTGTATAATAAAGAAAATAACAGCAACGAACCTCGAGTAGCCTCAAACTATTCCAAACAAGATAATTGGAGGCTGGAGCACAATGTATTTTTAGCTATATCTGCTATAAAGTAAACATGTTCTTTGTCCAGGACCACCAGAAATGTTTCCATAAGAAATGTTGGCTTTGTCCCAACTTGATAGAATGCACAAACATTTGTCTGAGGAGCCAGTTCTGACTCTGGTATTTATATGAAGGTTCTGTTGAAGGCACTGGGAATTGTATTTATTGTGAAGGGGAGGCCCAAGGTCTTAAAAATGTCATTTTTCCACACTCCCTCTGATAATGCCTTTTGTTTTTGTTAGCACACACATATTTGGGGCAGCAGTTCTTGGTGTGAGGCTTCTGTCCAAACACTGTGAAGCACAAGTTTCTTTCTCCTTTCTTTCCTGGGTCCTCTTGCTCTGGTTTATCTGGGTTATATCAACAGCTGATGATGATTTGCAGAACTCTCTCTCGATTTCAGTGAAAATAGGAACATTTTTTTTTTCCCTACAGCATCAAGAAGATGCACATAGAAACTAGATATTAAATGTAAATCAGTGTTAAGTACCGTGGAGGCTGACAGAATAACTTGAGTTTTACAGCAGCTTTTTTTTGCCTTTTTTCTTCCTTTTGTGCTCCAATAATCCAGTCTTCCTTGAAATGCTTTTGTTTTGGATGCACTCAGGGTTATGGAAGATAATCTGAATTTCCTTGGCATTTCCATCCATCCCTTTTGTCCTGATGAAAGTGCCCTGCCCATCCAAGCACACGGATGCCTGGAATCCCCTGGGAAGAGGGGAAGTTGCTGCTTTTCTTGGATGAAAGTGTGTTGGGTTTTTGGATTTCAGCTTTGGAGTTAAATCTGGGATTCTGGGAAGAAATGACGAGCTCTGATAAATGGCTTTTCAAAAAGACACGTTCAGAAATCTCTCCTGTGTCCACTCCCTGCACCCTTAAGGCTCAAGCACAAATAAATTTCTATGAGTCTGACACAGATTTGAGCCAATCAACTTTGCTGAAATAAATAAAGGACCAGGTCTGCTCAGAAAAACTGGGTTTCACATTTAGAGGTACCAGGGATGCAATTATCTTAAAAAAAAAAAAAACAGCCTCAAATTCCATTTCTCCCCCTCATTTTCTGTAGAGAAAAGGCAGAAATATCGGAGTGTATATTAGGAAGTTTGGAAGTGGGTTTATGATTAAGCCTTAATTAAACATTAGGATATATTCTGTCCTTTCTGGGCTAGGAGGGTGTGTGTTCTTGGGTGTCTGGAGGATTTTATTTGTTTGCTGTGCTCCTGGCTATCAGGAAAAGGAGGAGCTGAAAGAAATGGAGGGGCATAAAATTACAAAATGGCTAAAAATAGAGGAGAGGGAGCTGGATTTGGTAGCCACCAACCAATAATCCTGTAGCTGGGACAGAAACAGAAGGAGTGTAAATAACAGAGATCAGTAAAAAATACAGGAGAAAAAATAGTTGATGATATATGAGAAAATGAGATATTTCCACAGCTTTAAAGAAATCTGAATTAAACTGGGAGTGGAAAGGGCTCTGTGGATCCTGGAGCAGCAGAGGGTGAGAGAGGCAACAATGGGCAGAGAGTTTATGGTAAACCAATAAAATGTACTTATGTCTGAATGTGAAATTAGACTCTGAAAAATACGGTCTCAAGGCACCTGCTAAAGAGCTTACTGGAATCTTAATAAATGACTCATGCTGTCATAATCTGATCCTGACATCAACTCCCAGGGCTGGAGTGGAGGGGGGAAGGGGAGGCTGCAAAGACTGGGATGGAAAAAGGCAGGTAAAAAATAATTTCCACCAGAGATATTGAGAATTTTGCTTTTAGCAGCTCCTTTGCAAACTGAGGCTTGAGCAGAGGAATTCTGCAGCACCAGAAGAAAAACGTGAATTTCTCTTTACCTTTAAAATCTTTACCTGGTGCTGTGGGTTGTTTTGTAAAGGATGTGTGGTTTCCTCCCAAATCCTAAAGAGGATTTTAGTGGGAAGAAAAAAATCCAGATGAGAGAGGTAGCAGCACAAAATAGGGGTGGTCATTGCCAGTAGTGAGGGACAGATTCATTCTTCTCTCCTGCCCTTGGCTCTGCCACAAACTTCTCTTTTTGCTTGGGGAAAATCCTTTAACTCCATTCATTTCAAGATTGTCAAAACTTTCCCTTTCTATGGAGAGATGTTGATAAATTACACATTTTTTAATTATTTTACTCTTCTATACATTTTTAAACAGGAGTGTTAATTATTAGTTTCCTTTCTGGCAGTGCATTGCAAACCTCAGCTTGACACAGGGAATTTCTATTTCCAGACCTTGAATGACAGCACTGTTAAAAGTGCCCCAGAAATTGGAAAATTTCTGAGCAAATTGAGGGGAAAGAGATGGCAAAGGATCAGCTTTGGACTTACAAATGTGCTGTGTGGGTCAATTTTTTTTTTTTTTTTTAAATTCCCTTTCGTTGATTTGGCTGCTGTTGAGGGAAAGTTGAGATTTTATCCAACTGCTCAGTGAAGCCCTGTGGATATTACAGAGCTCTGCACACAAATGCCAGATTTTGCTACAAGAATAAATGCTAATTTTCCTTCTGTAGCCCAGATGCAGGGCCTGTAAGGAACTACTTACCATGTTTTGTGTTCAGGAGAAAATCACAGCCTGTGGCCACAGTTCTTGGTGAGTTTTTGAGCAACTGGCAACTTATTAGTCATGGGTTTACAAACCAGCTCCTGCTCGTGGTTTTTTAAATGAATAATTTCATTTTTTTTCTTCCTGATGGTTTTTCTTTTTTTTTCCTTCTGCCTTTTTGCACATGTTGGTGTTACTGGATATTTGAGTTTTTCAGGCATTTTGCTCTTTTGCAAGATTAATGACAGGGATATAAAACTGATGGGGAAGGGATTGGATCTCTAATGGAGTAAATCTGAATTTTTCCAACCTTGATTGCTTAGATCGCTTTCCTTAATTTGCACTCCTGGTTTTTGCACCCCCTGATTTCAGCTTTGCTTTTAAAGCAGGAGAATTGGTGCAAGGAAGAGTTTCAGTATCCATCTAAAGATAGCTGCAAAAATGCTCAAAGAGGAACAAATAAAATAACCAAAACCTTTCAGAACGTGGGGTGGGTTTTTTGTGTTTCGCAATCCAGGATCTTACAAATTAAATACGGTTAAAAAAAGCAACCACAAAACAAACCCAACAGAAAAACCCCAACAAAAACAAACCCCAAACAAGCAAGGAAAAAAAAAACTCCAATCAGGCCTGGAAATCAAATTCAGGTTGTGCAATGTTCTCCTGTTTAATTCAGACAGATTGTTTAAAAATAAAACTTCGATGTTTCTGTCATTTTTTTTTTCCCTCCCGTCTCTGGTTTTGCCATTAAAGCCTCACCATTGCCTTTTGCTCTCTGAGCAGAATTTGGCTTTGGAGAGGCAGCTTGGTGTGATAAATATCCCTAGGAAATGGCTTTTAAGGATGGATCCATCCTAAAGGTGGGTTTTGGTTCTCAAGGACTTCGTGCAGTGTAGGAATATTTGGATGACAAAATAGCTGCTTTTTTAGAGAACAACTCTACTAAAATTTGGGGAAAAAAAAAGAAATTGGTAATTTCAAAAGAAATGCTGTTGAATACTATGGAATAATAAATGTATGGAGGCAGTTGTACAGGGAGAGCTGCTCAGCCCAGGCTGGTTCAAGGAAAGGTAAAAGGGAGGAACAATTCAGCATCCCAGGGGAAATTTAGGATTCATTTTCATGAAGTCTAATGCATGTGCTGAGCTCTTGGATGGTTTGGGATCAGCCCGTGCTTCAGAGCAGGACCAGGAGAAGGTTTGTGTGCCCTGGAGTTTATTATGGGATGGTTCTGCCCATGGGACACATGCTGGGGTCACTCCTGGGCTGCCCTGAGCAGAGCAGGGTTGGCTCCTCTCAGCTCCTGTCCCATCCCACCAGGAGTTTTGTTCCTTGGGAGAAAATATTCCTCGAGGGCTGAGGAAAATGCTCCAGGAGTTTTGGGGCAGGAGGAAGTGGAGCTGCCCTTGTTCTCAGTTTTGTCCCAAATCCCTCAATGTGGAACCTGAGGTGAGATTTCCCAACCAGAAAAACCCAATGAAACCCCCAGGGCTTTGGGGAAAAAAAATCATTGCTTTTACCTTATCTCTTATAGAGGGGAGAGGGGGAGGATGCTGGATTTGAAAATAAACCAGATGGCTCTGTCATTGTAAAAAAAGTCTCTTTTTAGATAAGAGTGCAGAGAATTCCAGCTCTTTGTGTGCTGTGGGCACAGCCTGGGGTGATGGCAGGAGGAGCCCTTTGGGAATTTTGTTGTTGGGGAATGTAGGGAGAGCCCCATCCTTGGAAATAACCCCAAAGTCAAACACATTTTGTGTTAATGCCCCACCTCAGCTGCTCAAGCCAAATCCACCATGTCCACGTGCTGGTGGAGACTGGGAGGAGCAGGAATAACATTTCCCACATTCAGAGAAAATGTTCTCTCTGAGTCTTCTTTTTTTTCTCTTTTTTTCTTCTCTTGGATGCAGGATATGCTGCCAAGCAGGCAAAGGTAGGGGAATGGAGAAGCACTCCTGGTTTATTCCTTGTCCCATCTCTTTTTGCTAAACTCAGTGAATATTTTCTTTTTTTTTTTTTTTTTAATTTTTCCAACTTGATTAGTTTTTGAGGTCACATCACTCCAGTCTTGGCTCCAATGAAATCAACACCAAAATTCCCAATTTCTCCAGAAGCTCAGAATATTCCTTGGGGATATTCCCCAATTTTGGCTGGAATCAGTTGTGTTTTGCCTTCCCTGTTGTTGTAGCAGTGTTTGCAAAGGTGTGTGTGGTACCAAGCTCTGCCAGAGGAACTTTTGGGAAAACTCTTTTAGGGCAGCCAAGATGAGCCCAACCTCTTTGGAATAATTGTTTGTGTGTTTTGCTTTGGGCTCACTTTGTTTTTTCTAACTCGGCTGCCAAGACAAAGAACCAAGGGGGAATAATTCCGAGTAAAATTTCAATTTTCTTTATTTTTTTTCTCTCCTTGACGAATTAAAAAAGAGAAATATTTCATTTCACCAAAGCCCTGAAATGTTTCATTTGGGCCATTAGGAACAGGGAAGGAAATGAAGGGTTAGACTTCAAAGGAAGTGCCTGGGAGCAGCTCCCATTCATCCAGGATGGAGGAGACCCTGCTCCAGATTTTTCCTCTGCTGCAGAGGAGTTGAAAACTCTTGTCCTGCTTCCCAGGAAGGTTTGCTGGGAAGAGGATGGGACTGGGTGAAAAATGAGCTGGAGGGTAGATGTAAAAATAAAAATAAGCAGTGCTATAAAAACTCTCTTTATTTGCTTTCAAGCTGCAGCTTGGAAAATGAACTGGGTTGTTTGTAAGGTTCCTGAACTTTATATAGACATAGTAGATAAATTTACATAAAAGGTATCTATATTGGCTTTATCCCAATGAAAATTCTTCTATCTGTGTTTACATTTGAAGATGTAACACCTTTCCAAGCACAGCAGAGATGTTTGAGAGCTGAGCAAACCCTGCTTGTTTAGGACACCTTAGTGTTTAAGGAGTACCACTGAATTGTTGTGTTTTTACTGGCTGTAGTTTCTGTCTCTGCCTCCTGATCAACCATAAAATAGTAAAGAAAAAATTGAAAAATACAGATATCCAGAAGTAAATCCAGAGCAGAGCTGTTGTATGGAACAAATATTATTTGTTGTGGATGCTTCATCCAGTGCTGAAAGGAGAACTGGAGAGGGGCAAGGGATGGAGGGACAGGACACAAGGAATGGCTTCAGACTAAAAGAGGGTGGGATTAGATGGGAAATTGGGCAGGAATTGTTCCCTGGGAGGGTGGGCAGGGCTGGGATGGAATTCCCAGAGCAGCCGTGGCTGCCCCTGGATCCCTGGCAGTGCCCAAGGCCAGGTTGGACATTGGGGACAGTGGGAGGTGTCCCTGCCATGGCAGGGAGTGGAAAAGGACGGGCTCCAAAGTCCTTCCAACCCAAACCAGGCTGGAATATATAAAATCATTCCACGACTTCACTGCCTTTGGAGTTAAATCCTTGCCCTGAAGACGAGCAGGAACCTCCTGGCAGCGCCGAGCGCTGGTGACAGTACCAGGGCTCGGTGACCGTGCCAGGACAGAGCCACCCCCGTGTCCCTGCCGTAATTCCAGGCTCCCCACCCACCCGTCCCTGTGTCCCTGTGCAGGTCCCTGGATGGGAGGCTGCAGGTGTCCCACAGGAAGGGCCTCCCCCACGTCATCTACTGCCGGCTGTGGCGCTGGCCCGACCTGCACAGCCACCACGAGCTGCGCGCCATGGAGATGTGCGAGTTCGCCTTCAACATGAAGAAGGACGAAGTGTGTGTCAACCCCTACCACTACCAGAGAGTGGAGACCCCAGGTACCACCACAGCCCTGCCCTGCCCTGCCCTGCCCTGCAATTCTGAGGGAATTCCCAGGAGATCTCTGCCCTCCCCAGCCCCTCCTGCAATTCTGAGAGAATTCCCAGGAGATCCCTGCCCTCCCCAGCCCCTCCTGCAATTCTGAGAGAATTCCCAGGAGATCCCTACTCAGCTTCTCCTGCTGCAGGAGCCATCTCTGAGGGCATTCCCAGGAGATCTCTGCCCTCCCCAGCCCCTCCTGCAATTCTGAGGGAATTCCCAGGAGATCCCTGCCCTCCCCAGCCTGTCCTGCAATTCTGAGAGAATTCCCAGGAGATCTCTGCCCTCCCCAGCCCCTCCTGCAATTCTGAGGGAATTCCCAGGAGATCTCTGCCCTCCCCAGCCTGTCCTGCAATTCTGAGAGAATTCCCAGGAGATCCCTGCCCTCCCCAGCCTGTCCTGCAATTCTGAGAGAATTCCCAGGAGATCCCTGCACTGCTCAGCCTGTCCTGCAATTCTGAGGGAATTCCCAGGAGATCCCTGCCCTCCCCAGCCTGTCCTGCAATTCTGAGAGCATTCCCAGGAGATCCCTGCCCTCCCCAGCCTGTCCTGCAATTCTGAGAGAATTCCCAGGAGATCTCTGCCCTCCCCAGCCCCTCCTGCATCTCTGAGGGCGTTCCCAGGCACAGTGGGTCTATTATTGGTGATAATCCCTTACTGTATAAAGTAGAATAATTTATGAACCTGCATTCAGGGGGAAAATAGAATTGGGAATCAATGAAATCCAAGTGAGCAGGTTCCAGCTTCCCAGAGTGGCATTGTGTGCACATAACTCACAGAAGGAACCATGGGCAGTGTTCTGTGCCTGCCTCACTGCTGGGCTTAAATGAAGGATTAACTGTTGAGCTGGGCCTAAGAACAGCTCCCAGCTTCCTGTTCTGGAGTCTCCTCCTGCCTGTGGAAGATCCTTTGATGTGGAGCTGCAGCGTGTCAGCACACATCTGCAGAGCCAGGCAGGATGTTTATGCTAATCCCACCTGCCTGCTCCATCCTATGGGAAACTCATTCCTTGGGAATCGTGGGGTGCAGCATCTCTTAAATGGAGTTTCAAGCAGAGCTGAAAGGGGGCAGAGAGACCAGATGTGCTCTGATAAGCTCTAACCCATTCCCAGCTGGGAATAAACAACAACCTCACCTGCTGCTCTTATTGCAGAGGCCAGCATCAAATCCTGAGCCTTAACAAGCCCTCTTTGTATTTCATGCCTTTAAAGCTGTTACTCCACACCGGTTTCTCCTCGTTTTCTGCTGTTTCACTGACTTTATTTGGAAGCTGTTGCCTGTTTTCCCTCCTCAGTGCTGCCCCCGGTGCTGGTGCCTCGGCATGCAGAGATTCCAGCAGAATTCCCTCCCCTGGATGATTACAGCCACTCCATCCCAGAGAACACTAACTTCCCTGCAGGTATCGAGCCCCAGAGCAACTACATTCCAGGTACCTTGTGTCTTCCATACAGGGAGGGGTGAGAGAACACAGGGAATCCTGCCTGGGGGATCCCAGACTGGGAATCTTTCTTTCCATCCTTCCTCTGGAGCTACAGAGTGCAGAAATAGCTGGAAATTCTAAATGTGGGCACTCAACAGGGCTGTTCGTGGCTCTGTTTTGTTGGTTTTAAACTCATTTCTTCATTCAGTGCTACAACCTCAGTTTATTGTGAAATCTAAACTGGATGTTCCCTTACCAGGTTGAGATTTGAATGAAATTCAGCCATTTTGAGTAAAACTCTCCAAATTTCTGATGGAGTTGAGCTCTTCTATTTATGTATCTCTTTTACAAGCAATTTACACCTTATTTGCATGGAAAAGTTATGCAGCTGCACTGCAGGAGAGGAGAAATATGTGGACAGAAAACTGCCTCCATGGCTTAAAGTTTCATGGGACTGAAAATCCGGATTTTTTTGTTTTCCCCCCCTCCTCTGTTATTCACAAATATGGATATCACCCTGGCTGTGCTGGCTCCTCCCTCCAGCAGCTTGAGAAAGAAAAGTAATAAAAAAGATGTTGAGCTCCTTGTGCATGACAAAATGAATGTTTTTGGTGCCTAAAATCCAGATTTTCAGTTGCACTGACAGTGTGATGGTTTTGTGCCTCCAGAGACCCCTCCTCCAGGCTATTTGAGTGAGGATGGAGAAACCAGTGACCATCAGATGAACCCCAGCATGGATGCAGGTGAGTCACCTTTGGGCTTTTCATTTTGTAGCTGTATCCTAAAGGAAGTTGAATGTCCAGGTTTTCTCTCATTGCCACAAAAAGAAGTAGCCAGGTTTGGAATGAGGGTATCTAATTTATGTTCAAATAATCCATATATTATGTTCAGATAGACTATATTAATGTTCAGATGTCAAATGGACTTTCCTCACTGTAGGAAAAAAAAAATAAAGGAACCAGCTCAGAACAGTGTGAAAGGAAAAGTAAAAATGGGCTGCACCACTTGTCTGCATCCATGGGACATCCAAGTGCAGATATTGAAAATATAGGCCCAGAATTTGTGGCAAATTTCCATGATTGAGGATAAAATTCTGACAGCTTTTTGGTCAGATCTGTGTAACCTGATCCAATCACTCCATTGTCCCAAACCCAGCAGGATTGGGGATATAAAGTGTTATGGTTTTAATTTTATTTTGTCTGGCAGTGTACACCCAAGCTCTTTAATACCCAGCTAACTGGGTTTGTCAGGATGGTACCTGGAAGTAAAATAACCAAGTGCTGCTCAGTTTGGAAAAGAAATGGGTTAAACTTCAGTGAATTCCCTGTGAAGGGGCAGCAAGTTGATATTTGTGTAAGGAATAATGAACATGTCAGAAATGAGACTGCAGTGAGCTGGGGGTTGTCCCTCCAACAAGCCTGGGCAGCACTGCAGATCCTGTGAATGTTTTTCCTGGTGCAGATTCCATGGCAATAATTATCCCTTCTTGATTTTCAGGTTCTCCAAACTTATCACCAAACCCCATGTCTCCAGCACACAACAATTTGGGTAAGCACATGATCCTGGGAGCTGGGTGTAATTACAGCCAAGAGGGTGACATTTGAATGATGCTGTTGAGGTTGTGCACTTTTTTCAATATTCCAATGGTTTTAAAACTGCCAGAGGGCAGCTTTGGATTGGATGTGAGCAGGGAATTGTTCCCTGGGAGGGTGGGGAGGGGCTGGGATGGAATTCCCAGAGAAGCTGTGGCTGCCCCTGGATCCCTGGACGTGTCCAAGGCCAGGCTGGAGCACCCTGGGATAGTGGAAGATGTCTCTGGCCATGGCAGGAGGTGGAACTGGGTGTGATTTAAGGTCCCTTTTAATCCAACCCTGCCTGGAATTCTGTGATTCTGTGAGACTGAGCATGGTCTGAGCAGAGAGAAGTAGAGGAGATTGGTTGGAGAGTCCAAATAAGCAGGGAATGTGCAGGAATGTCAGTGAATGGAGAGGCCATGGAAGCATTCCTGGAGCACCAGAGGTGTTGGTGAGTGGGGGGGATGCACAAAGCACAGATGCAGGGCAGGGTGGTTGTGGCTCACACAGCTGCTTTTCCTCACCCCAACTCAGGTTCCTCTGCGGTCTGGGGTTGTTGCTCTGCAATCTGGGATTGTTACTCTGCAGGCTGGGGTTGTTACTCTGCAGGCTGGGGTTGTTACTCTGCAATCTGGGATTGTTACTCTGCAGGCTGGGGTTGTTGCTCTGCAGGCTGGGGTTGTTGCTCTGCGGTCTGGGATTGTTGCTCTGCAATCTGGGGTTGTTACTCTGCAGGCTGGGGTTGTTGCTCTGCAGGCTGGGGTTGTTACTCTGCGGTCTGGGATTGTTGCTCTGCAATCTGGGGTTGTTACTCTGCAGGCTGGGGTTGTTACTCTGCAATCTGGATTTATTCCCCCCCTCAGCTCCATCCTGGGCACAGGGAGCCCATTCCAGCCCCCAGGGCTGTGCCAGACCATGGCTGGCACTGTGTCATTCCACACGTGTGACAGCAAACAGGGGAGCCCTGAGGAGCAGGGACAGCAGCTGAGACACCACGAGAGCTTTTGTGGCTCTCTCTGCACCTCTGTTATCTCAAAAGTTCCACCCTTTATTTTCATTCTGATCTCCACCACTTTGGAATTGCTCTGCCACAAAAATCCCTCCCAGCTCTGCCTGGCTGCAGGATCAGCTCCCCAACTGTTCCTTAAGGCAGCAGACAGAGCCCACTTGAGACTGCTCTGGAAGAGCCATGGCCATAAAGTTTACATATGCTTTTAATCCTGGCACACAGGACTTGGACACTGCTCCAAAATTTGTCAGTCATTGGCTGACTTGTGGATATCTTGGGGCTGTTGAACAGAGGGTTTCTTTTTTTTTTTTTTCTCCCTACTTTTTAAAAATATTGCCATGGTGACACAAACTTTTATTTCTTTAAGTTCTACAGCCCAAGAAGAGAATGCATGACTGAGACATTTTTATTTCGTTTTTCCCAGTGTGCTGCCTGGGATCTGATGAGATTTTTCTTGCAAATTTTTCCTTTTTTTTTTTTTTTCTTTCCAACCTAAAAATAAAAAGCCAATTCCATGTAACAAACTCAACCTGGCAAGTGGCATCTGCCTTACATGAGGCAGAAGGGAGTTCCTAGGAAACAGACCCCCCATATCCTTCCTCACTGGTTGTTGACACATCAGATGTCTCAGGTGCTGTCTGGGGACAAAAAAAAAAAAAGGAGCAGGTGAAGCTGGTAAAGCACAAGGAATCTCTTTGTAGTCTGAAGAGCAGACAGCAGAGAAGCAATTTAATTTACCAGCGTTAAAAAAATGCCTTTGAATTCTTGCAAACCGTATTTGTTGCTCTCAGGCAGGAGCTTCCACAAATGAAGAACTTCTTGTGTTGCTTTTAATTTTATTGTAAATTTTTGCCTTTGAGGAAGCTACGAAATAATAAATGAAAGAGCAGCTGAGCCACACTTAGAACTGTCCAAGGGCAAAATTATCATCACATGAGTGTTGTAAATGTCGTATCTGCAGCAAGGAGCTGCTCTCAGGGAAATCAGACCTTCAGCCTGATGGCCACAGCCCAGGCAGGGGCTCTCTGCTCTCTCCACTTGGAGCTGTTGGTGGCTGCTGACCTGCAGCACTCCTGTAATTCCTGGAAAAGCAGAATTCCACTGTCAAGGGCTGGGCTTTGCTCTGTAGGAGCCTAATGAGGCTTCCTCTGTGGATTTGTGGAGAAAATGGAACAGAAATCCAAACCCCAGAGCAGTGTGTGCATGGAGGGAGTTCCTCAGCTCTCGAGCAGAGGGGGGTGCATTTCCAGCTTTGCCATGAAGAAAACGATGTCCCAGGATTGCTTTGTTTATTTGAGCAGAGCTACCTGAAGCTTTTCAGACACTTCACTTTGTGTAAACTGAACTTTGGACTTAAATCCCGTGGCCATATTCCAGGGAGTTCCAGAGGCAATAAAGCAGCACAAGGCAAACCAGGTGTGACACCAGGGCCAGGGCAGGTTTTCCATGTCAGGCTGGAACGTGGGATGGAAGAGCTCAGGGAATTTCATCTTTCCATTCCCAGGCACAAAAGCGTTGCAAAGTAACATATTGGGATTTTTTTTTTTTTTTTTAAATTCTCCTTTCAGTTTGTGTGTTGGAGTTGGAAGTGTTTGAGTTTTGGTTCCAAATTACAGTTGTCAAGTTTTCAGTTGTCAAACATAAGCTTTAAGTGGAAGTCACAGATATCCAAGGATCTCTTCCCTATTGCTGAAACACGAAGTGAGGGAAATACTAAGAACAGAATGGAAGGAGAGTTGCCAGCATTCTGTGGGCATTGGGAATGAAGTCAGGGAGTTGAGGCTGGCTGAGGAGCAGCCCTGTGGTCACACACACATTGTTGTTCCGAGGGGGCCGTCCCTTGGAGCACAGGAAATCCATTGTCAGGGATTGCTCCACAGAAGGGCTTGAGGCAGGAGCTGTCAGAGGGATGAGCACATGGCCCAGGGCCACATCCACGTCCCTCTGTCCCTCTGTCCCCCTGTCCCAGGGCACAGCCAGCCCTTCCCTGGCTGCAGAGTGAAGGCAGCACTCACCTCTCTGCATCTCCTCCTTTCCCAGGAGGGAGATGGGGTTGGTAGAGCTGGAATCATCTCTCAGCGAGGTCTGAGCCACGTTGTGATCAAAAACATTCCCTGAAAGGAGGGTAACAACTTCCCTCGTGCTCAGAGAGGGGGAGCAGAGCAGGCTGCAGAGTTTTCCCAGGACTTTGATGTGGCAGGGAGGATGCAGGACTGGGAGCATCCCAGGGCCCAGGGGACACTTCTGACAGCGAAGCTGTTCTGAGTCAAGGCTGAAATTGTGCAGAGATGAATCAGGCAGGATTTGCCTGGGTTTCATGTATCCTGTTTTATTGATTGGGTACCCCCACAGGGTTCTTTGGCTTTAGCAGAGCTGCATTCTCTTCCTTTCCCCCAAACACTGAAGCCATAAATTGAAAATTAGTATTTAGGACAGCTCTAACACAAGAGGGAACTTGCCCATCCCACAGCAGCTTAAACTGAAGTTTAAAACTACAAATCACAGGAGAAAGCAGCACCATTAAAAACTTGGTTGCAGTTTTTAGAGACAAGCTTTTCCTCAAACCAGGATTTGTTGGTTTATGTCTTTCCTCAAGCTGCAGATAAGCCAGAAATCAAATTTCTGTACATCCTTCAGTGAGGAATCCACAGTTCCCTTGAGCCCCAGCCAGGTGGAGGTGGTTTCTGAAGGAAAGGACCACAAAACCATGGAGAGGTTTCAGTGTTTTTATAACTTGAATAGCACCAACGTGAGGATTTTACTTAAGGATCAACACAGGTTGATTTTTCTGGAGCTGAGCAGCCTTGTGATTAGAAAAGCACTTGCTGTGGAGTAAGAGCCCAGTCATGTGGAACTGATCTGTTTTCTTTGGTGGGTGGACTCCCCTTGGGAGGCTCTGGGCAGAGCTGGTGTTTGCTGGGGCCACAGAGCCCAGAGCAGTCCTGAGGTGGCCACAGCTGAAATGAGGCTGGAAAAACTTGCCAAATGTGCCATGCAGGAGGAAAAGGCAGGGACAGTAAACTTGTGACACCCCTGGATGTGTGAAATAATCTATCAAGAGAGGGGCTTGCTTTGAGCTGTAAAATTAAAATGTGAGGAAGTGGCAGGTGAAAGAAGCTGGGAATGGGTATAAGCTCCAAATTCCATGGATTTTGAAGCCTGCTGAGGATTAGAGTTCCCCAGATGCACTTGTATTCAAATTCCTTATTTGCTGTCAGCAAAGCTTGCAACAAAGCAGAAACCAAAGCGATTTTCCTGATTATTGGCTACTTTGGGAACTCTTCCAGCAGTGGAGAGGAAGCCAATGTGTCTTTTGGCTGCTCCAACCTGTGCCTGAAGGTTATGGAGTAACAGGTACAGGTGAGAAATGGCTCCCAAACCCCTGCAGAGACCCTGGTCAGTGTGAGAGGACGCTGGGGTGATAAAAACCTGTCTTGGATCTTTTTGGAGTTGATCTCTTAAGCCCCACATTCTCCTAAGCCCTGCAGGAGCAACAGATGGGAAAGCCTATGGAAAAAGCTGGGTTTTGCTGCTCGGTGTTAACTCCTTGGCCAGATGGGAGCTCTTCTGTTCTGTCTTTAAGCACCATTTGAATGGGGATGAAGTGATAAATTTTGGGGAGGGCTGGAGGGAATTCTGGCTGTGGGGAACAGCATTCAGGAATTGGCTGGGTGTGCTTTGCACGTGCCCTGCTCGGCTCTCAGCAGGGCTGGGCACCTCCTTGTGCTGCATTTCCAGGAAATTTCACTTGAGCTTTGTTCTGCTGGAGTCTCCTGGGCTTCAGTGGGAGCAGGGAAATCATTCAGGGCTCTTTGAGTGCCCACCCTGCCTTCCTGAGGCTGCCTCTGCTCCTCAGCTTCAGCCCCTTGGCTTCAGTCCACGAGGCAAGCCAGGACCCCAGGGGAGGAGCTGAGCCTTCACCTGCTGGGAAAATGGATTTTCCTGGGATGGTTTGAGACCCAGTGCACTGGGAGAAAGTTTTTAAATCACTTTGATGCCTGTGTTAAAGGCAGTTTGGGGCATATTTCAGACTTTACTGGTTTCACCAGTGCCAGAGAGGTCACAGCAGGGTGAGTGAGAAGGAAAGTTGGATTTTCTGGTTGGAAGTGCACAGATTTGGGGTGCAGCACGCCTGCAGCTTTGTGCTTCATTCTTGCCAAGATTTTCTGCTCCTTCCTTTTGTCTCTTTAGGGAACTGGCTACCTACAAGTGATCCCACATTTCACAGTAAAGCTGAGTTTATTTATTTAGTTTCCCCCAAGTGTGAGGCTGCTCAGTGACACCTCACTTGCTACGTGAGTAATGCCTTTGACTATTTGTGATTGCTCCACGTGCCAGAGGCTCCAGGGGTGATGTCACCTCCTTGCTGTGGTCCATTAAAATGCAGCTTGGGTCGAAGTGAGCCTGAGGAATGAAGCAGCACAATATTCCAAACCAGCCGGGTCGTTGTTTATTTTCCATCCCCCCCTTTTTTTATTTTTTTTTTTTTCCCCTTGCTGTGGCTGATTTGGCTTTGCTTTGGTGCAGACCTGCAGCCCGTGACCTACTGCGAGCCAGCCTTCTGGTGCTCCATATCCTACTACGAGCTCAACCAGAGGGTGGGGGAGACTTTCCACGCCTCCCAGCCCTCCATGACCGTGGATGGTTTCACTGACCCCTCCAACTCGGAGCGTTTCTGCCTGGGTTTGCTGTCCAACGTCAACAGGAACGCGGCCGTGGAGCTGACGAGGCGGCACATCGGTAACTCTGCTGCTCCTGCCCTGGGCATGGGGACAAAAAAAAAAAACCCAAAAAAACCTCTCAATCAGCAGGTTTGGGACCCCTGGGTGGGAATATGGATGGGTTCTAGGCTGATGTGCCATGCAGAAACACTTAATTGTGTTTTGTCACGTAATCGTAATACAGAAATGCATGCCATAGAATTTAGACCGTTTCACACTCTGTGTGTCTGGAGGGATGTCAGGGATAATTTTGTGTGTTCTTTTTCCCTCCTGCACTGTTTTATTTTCTGACTGACCTTTTTATAAATGAGTTCCTCGATTGTCATCTCAATTTTCACTTTTCCAGTTCGTTTTCAGTTCATCAAAAATGAACCTGATTTTTGTCCTAATTTTGCTCCCCTTTCCTGAGCAATAGGAGAATCCTCCTCTTGCTCAGGAGGATCTTTCCTCACTTGTTTTGAAGATTATTATACTCCAATCCCCAAAACCCACCAAGATTCAGAAATCAGATTTTAAATGCAGCAGACTCCTTCTGTTCCATGGAAGGATGAAAGCAACAAATTCAAACAGGAATGTGAGACCACATCAAATGTTTATTTGAGCAACAAAATTTATTCTGCAACCTTGTTCATTTATTAACTGAGATTTTAATGATTTGTGCAAACACCTATGGGCAATGTATGTCCTTGTACACAAAGTCATCTCCAGCAAAAAAAAAAGGCAAGGATTTGGAATTGCTGTGGAATTTAATTCTAAATCATTGAGTAAATCCTAAACAGTTGTGTCCAGCTGGGATAACTTCCAGAAGAAATGATGATTTTCATGTGTTAACTGATAGAAATGATGACTTTCATGTGTTAAATGATAGAACATTCACATGGAAAATTACCAGTGTGCTGTGTTTGGAGGGAGCAGGTTTGGAAGGGACAATTCCAACTGGAATTGGTGCTCGTTTCTCCCTCAGCTCCCCTGCCCATGGAGCAGTTTGTTGGAATGTCCAGTGGGACAGAGTTTCCATCACTGGTAGCTGAGCTGCTGCTTTAGAGCTGGCTCAGGGATCCATCCCAGCCCCTGGGGCACTTGCCCAGGTGTTTTCCCCTGAGGGATCTCTCCCAACCCTTGTATCAGATTTTCCCAGTGTTTTTCTCCCCTGAGGGATTTATCCCAACCCCCGGGTCAGTTTTCAACCCTGGGGGATCTCTCCCACCCCCTGTATCAGTTTTCCCCATGAGGGATCCATCCCATTCCTGTTACCGCTTTTCCTCACTGTTTCCTCATTGTTTCCCTGCTCTTTTCCCCACTGTTTTCCCCGCTGTCCCCACTGTTTTTCCCGTTGTTTCCCCGCTGGTTTTCCCCGCTGTTTCCCCGCTGGTTTTCCCCACTGTTTTCCCCGCTGTCCCCACTGTTTTTCCCGTTGTTTCCTCGCTGTTTCCCCGCTTTTCCTCATTGTTTCCTCATTGTTTCTCCGCTCTTTTCCTCACTGTTTTCCCCGCTCTTTCCCCGCTGGTTTTCCCCGTTCTTTCCCCACTGTTTTCCCGCTCTTTCCCCCTTCTTTCCCCACTGTTTCCCTCATTGTTTCCCCGCTCTTTCCTCGCTGTTTCCCCGCGGTTCCCTCGCTGTTTCCCCGCGGTTCCCCCGCTCTTTCCCCGCCGTTCCCCCTCCTCTGTCCCCGCTCTCTCCCTGCTCTTTCCCCCACTGTTTCCCCGCTGTTTCCCCGCCGCTGTCCCCGCTCTTTCCCCGCTCTTTCCCTGCTCTTTCCCCGCCGTTCCCCCCACTCTGTCCCCGCCGTTGTCCCCGCCGTTCCCCCGCTCTTTCCCCGCTGTTGTTCCCGTTGTTTCCCCGCTCTTTCCCCGCTGTTCCCCCTCCGCCGTTGTCCCCGCCGTTGTCCCCGCTGTCCCCGTGTGGCAGGCCGCGGTGTCAGGCTCTATTACATCGGCGGGGAGGTGTTCGCCGAGTGCCTCAGCGACAGCGCCATCTTCGTGCAGTCCCCGAACTGCAACCAGCGCTACGGCTGGCACCCGGCCACCGTCTGCAAGATCCCGCCAGGTACGGGGACACCGCGACACCGGGACACCGGGAGAGTGACACGGGGACGGGGACATGGGGACAGTGACACTGGGACAGTGACAAGGGGATGGTAACATGGGGAGAGTGACATGGGGATGGTGACATGGGGATGGGGACACGGGGACAGTGACATGGGGAGGGTGACATGGGGAGGGTGACACGAGAAGAGTGACACAGGGAGAGCGACATGGGAACAGTGCCACGGGGACAGTGCCACGGGGACAGTGCCACGGGGACAGTGCCACGGGGACAGTGACATGGGGACAGTGACATGGGGACCGTGACACGGGGGTGGTGACACGGGGACGGTGACATGGGGACGGTGGCATGGGGACAGTGACACGGGGACAGTGATATGGGGACAGTGACATGGGGCAGCTCCGGGGTGGCTGTGGGCAAATCCAGCTTCTAGAAGATCATCCAATGGCCTGGGTTGGTGTCGTGTTTTTATCTCCTTTTTTCTGCCACAGTCAGGATTAAACGCTCTAGAGATGGCATTTCGTGTTTGGACTCGGGTGTGTTTTAATTCTTATCTCTGTTGCAGTGACTTCTTCAGCACTGCTAGCTAACAAGTTAAAATGGAGATTTATCTCTCTCTCTACAAGGCCCTTTAAGGGTAAACTGTCCACCTAAATTATTTTTACTTTTAACCCAATAACCAACCACCCGTGGCCCACAATGCAGATTTTTCCAATCAAACAAAATCACCTTGAGCCATGAAGGAGAAGGTAAAGAAGAAGGACAAGTCCTTATCCTAAAACCCCAAATTCTAAGCTTTCCACCATGTGATATTGCACACTTCTATTCAAACTAAACACCCATGATCCCAGTTCTGTCATTCAATTTTGGAAACCTTCTCCTCATCCTGAGGTCAAAAGCTGTGTTCTCCTGGGGGTCAGTGCCTGTCAGCACAGAAATCTGAAATTCTCAGTGAGCAGGATTCCAACAGGTTGGAACATCCCCTTCCACACCTTCATTCTGCCCCAGGGATGGGGAGTCCACAAATTCTCTGGAAAATGTATTTTATTCTTTTAGCAGCCACTTGATAATTCCAGCAGGGCATTTTTTATAGCATAAGGGATGGAGGTGCTGCTGTGGAGGCTGCAATAGTTGCACAATGTTCATCCAACACAACAGAATCTAAGCACAGCTTAAAGCAGAATCTGTTTTATCAGTCCATTGTTGTATTGTAATTATCTCATTGACACGTTGGTAATTTTGTTTGTGCTTCTAAGTAATGGTAAGAAATTTCTCTTTAATTTAGCTTCACCCATAATATATTTAAATTGTTCTCTTTTTTCTGGTCTCTGGTAAAATCCCCTCCCTCCTGTGTGTGAATTAGTTTGTTCTAAAGAAATCACATTTTGCAGAGACCTCATTGCTCTGGTTACAGTCTGAAGTTTTTGTTGAAAGATTACAAGATAATTTATTTCATCTAGCTGGGAAGAAAAGGCTTTTTTTGTTAGATAAATGCAAAAGGCTGCTAAGAGAGGAGATGCTGTTTGAAATGGAATTTGGTTATTTAGCTAAGCTTACACAAACTGACTTTTTTACAGTTAAAAGCCTGTGTACATTTAAAAACTGAACTTCTTTGTTTAGAAATATTTGAATTCTTTTCTTTTGAGAGGAGATCCATACGCTCCAAGCTCTGGCTCATCCTAATGGGTTTCCTTTCTCAGATGCAGCTGCCAGTGCTGCAAATTATGACTTAATTCTCCACCACATCACAGGAGTCCACCCTGGCTGGAGTCAACATCTGCAGACATGAAAAGCCCACATTTCCGCTGGGGACCCAGCTCAGGCAGTTGTTGGATACCAGCTCTCCCCACTTTTGCCACAGCCTTTGGCTGCCTCTCCTTCAAACCCTTGCTGGGTTTGATGCAGTTTTTTCATGGCCTTGCTGGCAGGATCGAGTCATTCCCACTCTTCCCCATGGAGTGATCTGATCCCGAGGGCTGGGATCCAGCACTGGGATCCTCCTGCCCTTTATTCCTCCTTCCCTGAGCTCAGCCTGGCCCTGACACTTCCACCCCTCAAACTTCCCTTCAAACTCCCTGAGTCTGCAGCCCCTGGGCTCTCCCCTGATTCCACAAGTGGGCAGTGCTTCCTGCAGTGCTGTGGTCACCCTTTGCTCCACACCAGAGGAGTCCAGCCCAGGAGAGGAGGCTCACAAGTGATTTTTAGCAAAACGCAATTCATCCCACTCCAAATGTTGTTTTTCAGCCTTGGCCCGTGTGTAATCCCAAATGAGCCTTAGCTGAGTGCCTGGTTTCAGAGTTTAACTTGTTTATGATTATCTGGGAGAAAGCAAACGTAGCAACACTTTTAAAAAGAGGGGCATTTATTTATTTATCTAAACTATGAAGGATGTTATTGTATTTCGCCTTTTCCCTCTAAGAACAGTTGAATAAATTGTTCTCAGTTGTTTAGCTGGGGCTAAACATCAGGGGAAAAACTTCAGTTTTAAAAGGAAAGTGTTTGGCACGTGACAGTGGAGCTGGAGAGGATTTTAGCAGGAGCAGCCCTGCCACCAGCCCAGGCTGCCTCTTTAACCCTCAGAGCTGCTTCTGGTGTGTCAGAGCAGTTTCACTTCAGGATTTCCCTGTTCTGTGACAGACTCTGTGCCAGTCCAGCACCAGGGAGCTCCTGGGTTTAGCCTTTACTCCCCTCCAGGCCCTGCAGGGATCTCTGCTGTGGAGTATTCAGTCATAGTCAGGCTTTAAACTGCAATAGGAAGGGAATAGTGTCCAGGAGAGAGAGGAAGGTTCTACAGGAGGATCTCAAGCCTGGTCTCTCCAGTCACAATCTGCTGGGGGGCTCCAGCAGTCAGAATTCTCTCCTTCTCCCTGTGAAAATGTGGCAGCCTCAGTTCCTGGCTCTGGGCTCTGAGGACATGGGAGAGCAGCCTGGAGTTCCTCTGCAAAAACCAGAGTTCTCAGTGCCACCAAGCCAATGCCTTGTCCCTGTCCTTTCCCACAGGCTGTAACCTGAAGATTTTTAACAACCAGGAGTTTGCTGCCCTGCTGGCCCAGTCGGTGAACCAGGGCTTCGAGGCCGTGTACCAGCTGACCCGCATGTGCACCATCCGCATGAGCTTCGTCAAGGGCTGGGGCGCCGAGTACAGGTGGGGACCTGCAGGGTCTGCTCCTGTTCCTGTAGGGTCTGCTCCTGTTCCTGTAGGGTCTGCTCCTGTTCCTGTAGGGTCTGCTCCTGCTCCTGCAGGGTCTGCTCCTGCTCCTGCAGGGTCTGCTCCTGTAGGGTCTGTTCCTGCTCCTGCAGGGTCTGCTCCTGTTCCTGCAGGGTCTGCTCCTGCTCCTGTAGGGTCTGCTCCTGCTCCTGCAGGGTCTGCTCCTGCAGGGTCTGCTCCTGCTCCTGTAGGGTCTGCTCCTGTTCCTGTAGGGTCTGCTCCTGCTCCTGTAGGGTCTGCTCCTGTTCCTGTAGGGTCTGCTCCTGTTCCTGCAGGGTCTGCTCCTGTTCCTGCAGGGTCTGCTCCTGTTCCTGTAGGGTCTGCTCCTGTTCCTGCAGGGTCTGCTCCTGTTCCTGCAGGGTCTGCTCCTGCTCCTGTTCCTGCAGGGTCTGCTCCTGTTCCTGCAGGGTCTGCTCCTGTTCCTGCAGGGTCTGCTCCTGTTCCTGCAGGGTCTGCTCCTGCTCCTGTTCCTGCAGGGTCTGCTCCTGTTCCTGCAGGGTCTGCTCCTGCTCCTGCAGGCTCTGCTCCAGCTGGGAGAGCCCTGCAGAGGTTCCCTCCCCTTTAGAAAGGGGAATCAGCCCAGTGTGTGTTCAGGAACATGGAATGGGTTGCTGAGGTGTCAGTGCTGTTTGAAAAAGGGGAATCAGCCCAGTGTGTGTTCAGGAACACAGGTGAGTTGTGGCCCTTGGGAATGGGTTGGTCTGGTCTCTCTGTGGGACACACCTGAAGGCCACGTGTGGGAAGAACCAAGAGCTTTACCTGGAGCACACAGATAAATCCACCTGATCTATGTAGGAAATGTGACATTTTTTCCTTTAAACTAGATGTGTATTGGATAGTTTGAGTGTCTTAAGACTGAGCTTCTATCAAGACAGGGTTACAGAATCCTGGAATGGTTTGGGTTGGAAAGGACCTTAAAGCCCATCCAGAGCCACCCCTGCCATGGACAGGGACACCTCCCACTGTCCCAGGCTGCTCCAGCCTGGCCTTGGGCACTGCCAGGGATCCAGGGGCAGCCACAGCTGCTCTGGGCACCCTGTGCCAGCCCTGCCCACCCTCCTTCCTTCCCAATATCCCATCTAACCCTGTCAGTGGAAAGCCATTCCCTGTGTCCTGTCCCTCCATTCCTTGTGGAAGTAGAGTGAGTGCTTCCCATGGCTTGGATTTAATGCTTGTTTCATCAGGGACTAATGGGATTAAAATAAAAGCAGATTGGCTTGAAAATTTTCTATTTTAAAAGAAACATGAGAGTTGCTGCAAAATTATAGTTAAATATTATAGTTAAAATTTTAATTAAATCTCTTAATCCTTGCCATAGAGCAAGTGGGAGAATGTGGGAGCAGCAGGATCACTGTTTTTCCCAGTGAATACTGAGGCTAAAATGGAGATGCAGGAGGTCAGCTGTGTGGGATGGATGATGTGGTTACTCTGACCCCACAGGGACACTGGAGATGGTGTGGGAGCAGAGGATTCCATGGTTCTGCTCTGTCACCCCACTGAGCAAACATCCAAGGGAGAGCAATCAGGGATGGATGGCACAGGCAGGGGAAATGAAATCCAGTGGTAAATGGGTGTTGTTGGCTGAGAGGGAAAGCTGGGGAGGATTTCAGCCC
Source organism: Sturnus vulgaris (assembly GCF_052056855.1). Classification (NCBI taxonomy): domain Eukaryota; kingdom Metazoa; phylum Chordata; class Aves; order Passeriformes; family Sturnidae; genus Sturnus; species Sturnus vulgaris. Next base: position 19,362,481 of record NC_142255.1, read on the forward strand.
AGGGTGATGTGGCAATATCTGACTGTGCACCCTTTAGAGCTGTGGCCTCACTCTGAGCTCTGTGGGGCTGCTGCCATTCCAGGGCTGGCCAGGACAGGACAGGGCAGGAACAGGACAGGACAGGACAGACAGGACAGGACAGGGAGATGCCTCAGGACCAGCTGGAGCCCAGGCCCTGCACGCTGCTCTACCACTCTCTTCATTTCTCCAGATGTTTGGAGTCCATTTTGTTTTGAAATCGTCCTGAGCTGGGGCCAGAGCAGCTCAGGGCTGGCTCCCAGCCAGGCCCTGATGAGCTGCAGACGAGCCTGACTTCCACAAAGTCCGGGATCCCCGAGGGGCTCTCACCGGAGCTGCTCTGCCCATCCTGCCCTTCCTTCTGCTCCACACATGGAGATGTTGCTGTGGGAGCATCCAGGGAGCCCTTCCCTGATTGCTGGCTCACCTTTGGGCAGTCTGGATGGGGGGTTTAGGGCTCCTCTGTGCCAGGGATTTGGTGCAGGGAAGGGGGAGAAGCCAAATCCATGAGCAGCCTGGGATGGGGTGGGAGCTCGGGGCAGCCCCCCAAGCACAGGGTCCCCTTTTCACCCCTGGTTTGTCCCTGGGTCCCACAGATTTCAGGTTTTCCCTCCCACCACCAGGTTCCAAGGACAGCTTCTGTGGAAATGGGGGTGTAAAGCAAGGCTGTTTCCAGGCTGTTCCTCCTGCCTTGTAATCTCCCTCCTCCACAGCAGCTGTCCCTGCCTGGAGCCAGACCTCGGCCATGCCTCAGCCATGTCCTGGTCTCCCTTTCCTTCTTTTCCTCCCCATCTCTTTGTGCTTTTCCATCTGGAGATCCCTGTGGGGTCTCAGGGAGAGTGGCAGAGGAGGGGATCAGGGATTTGTGCAGGGGAAGGTCAGAGCAGCTCTGGCCCAGCAGGGCCCATGGGTGCAGGAAGGAGTTATGGGGTGAGCTCTTCCCAGCACTTCCACATTCTAAAACCCAAGGGTACAATAAAAAGCGAATATCCTTGCCTTGTGCATAGGGAAGCTGAACACACTTGGTGAACACAGACCTTGCTGTCTAACTAGGAAAGGTCTGCAAGGGAAAAATGGATTTTGCAGAGACACCTTCCTGTCCCTTCAGGGAATCAGCTGCCTGTTCCCAGGAATCTGAGCAGCAAAGAGCAATGTGCTCCTGTGGGATCATGACAAATCTGAAGGGACAAGGTGGGTTTTTATAAGAAATCAGCAGAGCAGGCCAGAGGCTGCTCCAGAGGAGAGACATTCCTCTGGGCAGGATGGTTGTGTGAGCAGCAAGGCACGCTCAGGAGCTGGGCAGTCTCGGACATTTGTGAGTCCTGTGGGTCACACGGGTGTTGTGTGCTCTCTCCCCTGGCAGGAGGCAGACTGTGACCAGCACTCCCTGCTGGATTGAGCTGCACCTCAACGGGCCCCTGCAGTGGCTGGACAAGGTCCTCACACAGATGGGCTCCCCCAGCATCCGCTGCTCCAGCGTCTCCTAAGGAAACTCCTCCTGGGGGCCCCTGGGGCAACAGAGACTCTGGAACACCCTTAGCAAAGGCATAGTAAACAACTCCCCAGTTACTCAAGCAATGAGAAAAAAAATCTGCTTTGAAAACAAAAAAAGAAGTGGGTTTTCTTTGTTTTGTTGTTGTTTTTAAATACCCATTTAAGCCACTTCCACTGAAACTGTCGGCACTTTGGTCAGGATGCTCTGGGGCTGCAGTTGGAATTTGGAGCAGGAGTTGGTGAGGATGAAGAGCTGGACTTGTTTCAGTGGAGAGCAGGCAGTGCCAGCCTGGCTCTGGGCTGTGTGAGTGCACAGGAGCCATCCCAGCTCCAAGGAAACCTCCCCTTCCCTCACACAACTGCCAGGAACAGCAGAGCCCAGGATGGGAACAGCAGAGCCCAGAGGACTCCAGGATGGGAACAGCAGAGCCCAGAGGACTCCAGGATGGGAACAGCAGAGTTTGTGGAACTCCAGGATGGGAACAGCAGAGTTTGTGGAACTCCAGGATGGCTCCTGGGATGGCTCCTGCTCATTCCTTCACCACCCAGCTGATCCACACTGCACTGCAGCAGCACGGGGGAAGGAGGCTTCTCAAACACACAAAAGAATTCATCCCCCCAGGACTTCCAGCAAGGAGGCAGAGCTTTGCCTGGTGCCTGAGGGATGATGCCCCCATGGATCAGCCTGGATTCAGGAGCAAAAGGCCAAGTTTGAGGCTCTTTGTGGTGTTGCTGCAGTGATTTTTGACTGGAGCTGCTCCCAGAGGGATGATTGTCCCGTGGGGAGCCGTGCCTGGAGCAGTTCAGGCTCTGCTCTCTGCACTCTCTGGGCTGGCTTTGCCCAGTCCCTGCCTCTCCCGTGCCCAGGGATGGAATGTGCAGGCCTGGCTGTGGAGCAGCCCTGCAGGGGGATCCTGTGCAGCAGCCAGGACATCTGAGACACAACCAAGCCTCTGTGTGAAACTTGTTCCAGCTGATGAAAATGCTCTAAGATGTGTTTTTGCCTGGAGAAATCGGCAGAGTGTGTATTTACTTGTATTATAAAATGTTCCTTTTAAACATACATGCTCCAGACTGTTTAATATTTTTTATCCCTGCAGCAACTGTCGTGGCAAACAAATTCCACAACTGGAAAAAAACCCTTAGCACTTGTTTTTATGGTTCATATTTGCCAAATAAGTCTCATAACTTTGTCAGTGCTGTCCAATTATCTGTTTCTTTATATCTGCAGTGAATATCTTATGCATTTGTGCCAAAATATTAGAGGGGGAGGGGAGAAAGTGATAATCAGTTTCCTATGGAAATCTTTTTTTTTTCTTGTTTTTTTTTTTTAATCTATGAAAGACAAACCAGCTGGATGTGGCTGTGGGAAGGACTGACTGGGAAGGACTTGAGGATGGTTTTGATAAAGCTTTAGACCTGCAAACCTCTGTGGGAGTGCCCTGATCCACTGGGGGAACTGATTGGATCAAACACCCACCAGGAATTTCCATGCACCTCCTTTTCCAGCTGCTCGTTCCTCTGAGACCTCTGCCAGCCTCTCTTGGTTTGCCAGACCCCAGCACTCCTGGAGCTGAGGGGAGCAGATGCCACCAGAACAGATCCAGAGGCCACTGCAGCTGCTTGGAATGCAGAGGAAGGGATGGTGTGGGGAGTTTTCCTTCCAGAAACAAGGAATTGCCTTGTTTGAAATCTGAAATGCAAATGTTTGGGAAGAATCTGAGTGGTGGATGCTCCTGGAAGATCCTCTGCCTGAGTCTGGACTGGAGCTGTTCTGTGCAGGGTGTTTGATTTGTGGAATTTTACAATGTGTCTGATCTGAGTTCCTCCTCTGACTGCAGATCTGTGTAAAATGAGATTTTTTTGGTGCCATTTACAGAGCAGGTCTGTTGTCACCATGGATTGGTTCAGCATTGGTTCAAATACAGGTTTCTAGCATAGCTGCAAAGAAAAATCTATCCTGAATTTTGTAGAAATATTTCACTTTTGGCTGTTTAAATGAGAGGGGAAAACTCTGCTCTGTAAAATGGCCCTGGGTTTCCTCCATGAGTGTCTTACTTGCTTATTTTGGTGACAAATGTTGTTGTTGTCCTCATAATCACAAAGGAAATTGGACTCTGGTGCCTCCTGCATGAACCATAAAAATGACATCTGAAATTCCAGAGGCAGGGATTACAGGTGATGGTGTGAGCAGGAGCCCAGCCTGGTCCAGAGGCCACAAATGGGAAGAAATCCCAACTTTAATATGAAATTTGCACAGAGTCCAACCTGGATTTCCACTGGGAACCAGAGCTACAGCTCCTTGCTAAAGGATAATTAATTGCTGACCATTATTAATTGAGGCCTTTTGAAACCCAGGATTCAGATGATGCATAAAAACTTTGGTTAATCTCCCCTCATCATCCCTTAAGTAAAATGACTTCCAGTGGAAAATGTGAGCTGGCCCAGCAGTGCAGTGAGATAAAGGGGAGATTATCTCCACTCCAGCATTAATTTCCTCTCTCCCCTTTGTTTGCTGCTCACTGATGCATAAAAGCTCTGTGGGTCCTGGAGTCACCTTGGGAAGGCCCTGGACCAGGGAGGGGGTGAGGCTGGGCTGGGCTGAGCCCAGGGATGTTGTGCCCACCCTGCCCTGAGTGCTCTCAGCTGCAGCTGGGAGTGAATTCTGTTCCTGTGGCCACCAAGGACAGGGAGCAGGGACTGGGATTGCTGGAGCAGCAGGGCCCTGAGGGCACAGGAGGCTTTGTCTCATTTCTCCTAGAACTTGGTTAAAGCAGCTTTGGTGTGGAGCTCAAAGGGATGGCAGCAGCCGTGCCCTGGCTCAGACTGCAGCTCCAGGCTGGAATATTCTCTCATTTCATGGCAGGCTGGGCTCCTTTCACCAGGATTTCACCCGTTTTTGTTCCTCCAGAGTCAGTAGCAGGAGCTTTGACTCCTCCCTTGGTGTGGCAGAGGACACCCAGTGCTTTCCCAGGCTGTGCTGATCTGTTTATTGTTAATGCATTGAACTGCAGGTTGTATTTTGTGTTAAGCTTGTCTTAGGAGTAATCCAGTGCTGTCCATTTGATTTAATCTCCAGCAATCAGGGTGCACATGCACAAAGATGGAGAAATCCCATCAAAAGGCATTTCCCTGGAGCTCTGGCTGCCAGGAAAAGGCTGAGGGAGGCCCTGAGTTATTCCCAGTTTCCTCCCCCTTGGGTCAGCACAGCTGCACCTGCAGGATCCTCCGTGGGGTGAGGGATGTTCAGGACTCATCTCGAGCAGCAAGTGCTGACCCCTGTGCCTTGAGCTGCTTCCCAAGTGGAACAGCAGGAAGAGGCCAGCCCAGGGAAGGACTCCAGCCACATCACAGCACCCAGGAGCCCTCCCGGTTCTCTGGGGCACTGCAGAGGCAGGAGGGTGGAATTTCGTGGCTGGGCTAAGCTGGGATGAGAACCAGGCCCGAGCAGTGTGGTTGAGAAGTTCGATGTTTGTTACTATGTACCTGCTTTTGTATTTTATGTGTCTTTCTCCAATATTCAGATGAATCCAATATTTAATTTTTAGCAGAAGGAGTAGTTAAGGACTCAGAGTATTAAACCTTCCATCTGCTCCTTGCTGATGATTGCTGGAAATGAGGAGTTTGTGATGTGAGAGCAGAGCTGAGCACAAAGTCCCACGAGCCCTCGGGAGCCAAGCCAGGGTCCCAGGTGAGCCCTTTGTGCTCCTTGGGGCTTGATGAAGCTTGAAACACCAAAACCTGTTCCTCCAGAGCTGCCTGGGTCATCTTCTGCCCCTCCAGAACTCGTTGCTCTTTGCTCCAGGTGGGTTCCTCTCCTGGCTGCAGCCCTGCAGTCTGTGCTGGGACACCCAGCTGTGTCCCTGGTGGATCCACAGGAGCTGTTTGTGTGTGCTGGGACACCCAGCTGTGTCCCTGGTGGATCCACAGGAGCTGTTTTTGTGCTGGGTTTGCAGTTCCTCTCTCCCCTGGTTGTCCATCCCTGCCCAGCTGTGCCTCCTCCTGCTTTCCCTTGCATTTGTTACTCCAGGCCTGTCCCATGTACACCCTCCCCTTTCCATGTGAAACTGTTAAGGTCTGTTTTTGACATTTTAATAAACTTTGATTTGAAAACTGAGGCTCGTGAGCAAATCAGGCTGTAGGAGGAATGGATTTAAGGGCACAGATTGACAGTTTGGGGCGTTGCCATGGCAGGTGATTGAATGAAGGTCCTTCCCAGTAAAGCACACACGAGCTCAGTGACAGGTAAGGCCCTCGTTCTGTTTACAGCTGGGACAGTTCTGTTCAAGAATTTGAAGCCAAATATATTAAAAATAATTGTAAAATTGCATTTAGTTCTTTTATCTAATGGGACTCACGGGTGAGTAAAGGGGAGTTTTGTGCTCCAAGGATTTACTGTCCAGTGGCTGGAGAAGTCAGACACAGCTGAGCATTCACGTGTTCAAACTGCCACTGCAATTCCACCATGGCTGGGAACTGGGGAGCTGTTACCAGCCCAGGGGATTGGGGAGCTCTGTTACCAGCCCAGGGGATTGGGGAGCTGTTACCAGCTCAGGGGATTGGGGAGCTCTGTTACCAGCCCAGGGGAGTGGGGAGCTGTTACCAGCCCAGGGGACTGGGGAGCTCTGTTATCAGCCCAGGGGATTGGGGAGCTGTTCTCAGAGCATTCACTGCTCAGCCTGCAGTGTCCCGCCATGAGCAGACCCCGAATTCCTGCGGTGTCCCAGCCGCGCTGCGGACACGAGTCCAGCCAGTAAATCCTGGAGAAAATCCTTCAGGAACAGAGATCCCCCCTCCCCGAGGAGCCGTCCCGTGGCTGCGCTGCGCTCCTGGTGGAGAAGTTTCCCTGGTGAGCCCCCGGGCTGGAATTGCGGCTCTCTGCAGGGATGAGGGCTGGGCTGGGCTGGGCTGGGCTGGGCAGGTGCCATCCCAGGGGACAGTGACAAATCCTGGCATTCCAGGCGCTCTCAGGAGGAGCCAAGGCACACCGCGATCCGCGCTGTGAACTCCTCACGGCCCCCTGAGGGTTTCACTGGAATTCTCTGCTCTTGGGTTGTTTTTCCTGACAGGATTTACGAGAACACTTTTTCCACTCGGGTTTCCAGCCATGTGGTAATGAAGGGTCTCGTCCAGGCTTCGTGCTGGGCTTGCCAGAACTCGAGCAGGCTGCAGTGCAGAGCTGGGGGCTGCTGTTGTCACCTGCATCCAGTGTCCCAATCCCACTGGAATCGGCAATGGGAGGGATTCAAAATCTCAAAGCCTCAGCCAAAATGAAGAGGAGCTGCCACTGCCTGGAATGTGGCTCAGGCCAGAGCTGGGTGATGGGGCTGGGGCAGTGGCAGGGAAGTTTTGCCATCCCAGAGCTTCAGCTGCAGCCTGGCCTGGCCAGGAACACTGGGAATGGCAGCCCAGGACTGGGAATGGCAGCCCAGGACTGGGAATGGTAGCCCAGGACTGGGAATGGCAACCCAGGACTGGGAATCCAGCCCAGGACTGGGAATGGCAGCCCAGGACTGGGAATCCAGCCCAGGACTGGCAATGCTCCAGCAGCAAGCAGCTCTGAACTGGAGCTCCCACCTGGGACAAGGATGTCAGACCTGGAGCTGTCCCGGCCCTTTAAGGGCACTTCCAACCCAAACCACTCTGGGATTCTGGAAACCAACTGGGAATTCTTTTGTTGCTGCTACACAAAGAGAAACTGAGTGACAGACACAGCTTTGCTTTTCCACTAATGCCCCTTTTATTCATTTCTGTAACTTCTTCTTTTGTAAAGAAATTCTGTAGCCAAAACCAAAGGGTCTCTTCAGAAAAACCCCAAACAATCCACAAAAAAATTAACCACCAGCAAAGTAAAACCACAACACAACAACCTCAAAGGATCATTAAATTATTTCCCAGTGTCTCCAGCCACACTTCCTGCCTCCATGATTTATGTCCCTAGAAACAAGACCCATATTTACAATAAATCATGATAGAAAGAGTTCTGAGTATGGGAGCTGCTGCTACCTCATAAAAAGGCAGCAAAGCACTGGATTTAAATTTATATGATCTAATTAAATTTAAACTAGTTAAATTTAAGAAGTCACATCTCTATCACATGTCTAAAGAATGGGTTTACAAAGTGTCCCAATCTGTTGTTTTCTTCACTGCCTCCACTCTATTCCCTTGGCACTTTGGCCATTTGTCACCATTGCACAACAAAGACTTTGAAAGGGCAGAGAGAATCTTCAACTACAAGAAGCCAACATGGGAACCATTCCCTGCTTGGAATGAGGCACCTTCAGGTGTGTGTTCCATTCCCAGTGCTGGGAGGATGATGTGGAGAATGGGAGAAGGCAGAGTCCCACAAGGCCCAGCAGCTCCCTGGGAAGGTTTCCCTGGCAGGTGTTTCCTTGGATGTCTCTGTATTCCAGAATTTTCTCCCAAACCAAGTGTTTCACCGTGGGGGAGCTCCTGCTCAGGCTTCAGCTGAGGAACAATTCCCAAAGTGCCAGTCAGGCTTCAGTTCTTGTCCTTGCATGCTGCAGTTTGGGCCCAGGAAATGATTCCCAGCATTCCAAGAAATGATTTACATTCACTTGTGCTTCATCATGAAAAAGGGAATTCAAGGAGCACTGTGCAAGTGCCTGCAGAATGTAAAGCCATCCAATAATTGATAGAAACCCATTTCCTGAGACTTGGGAATTTAGGGGACATTGGAGAAGTTAAATTTTGAAATTCCTAACTGAGGGTGCTTAACAGGGTGGATTTTCAGACGGATAAGGAAAAGTTCTTGGGGCCAGACTCTTCCATATGGGAATCTGTTGGATCCTCTCTTCCCACTGATCCATTGCCTGTGCCTGCAGCAGAGGAGGAGCCAGGGTGGCATCTTCCCTGTCTCCTCTCCTTCCTGCCATGTCTGGAATTCCAGAGGCTCTGGTGTGGAAGTGATGTGGCCTCGATCCAGGAAAAGGGAATTCCTCCTGAGCCCCGTGCCTGGGGGACACACAGGAGCACTGAGGGGTTTGGGATCCCAGCTGGGAATTGAGGACAGAGCTCCCCAGGGCAGCTCTGTGCATTCTGCCAGGCCTTGCAGAAGGTTTGGGCAGGGAATTCCACCCTGGAGCAGCAGCAGCAATCTGGCTTTTCATCCCAAATTCAGTTTCTAAGGGGAATCCAGGAGTGTGGACAACACCTGACATTGCAGGGAAGGCCCTCATCCTTGCACAGGCAAAACCCAAAGAGAATCCATGCCCTTGGAATGGCTTTGGCACTTGGCAGCTCCCAGGCCTGGCACAGCATCCCCCACAGGGCACAGCTCAGGAATTTCCTCCTCATGGCCCCTCCAAATCCGGGCAGCTCCAGCTGGGGAAAGCTCCATAAAACCAACCCAGAGAAGAGCCCTAGAGCTGAAAAATGGAGTTTGGAATTCAGGAATCACTTCCCAAGCCCCAGCCCTGTGTGCAGAGAGAACTGGGAGCACATTTGTTTATTTAAACCCCAGAGAGGAAATCATAAAAATGTTCATTTGAAAAATGTAAACTCATCACTATTTCCTTGAACCACACACGTGTCACCTTCCAAAGTCCCCTGAGAGAGGAGAAAGGACAGTCAGACACAGCCTCTGGAGCCAGGAGATGTTGTGGAATGTGGAACATGGGGAATGCTGTCACCAAGGGAAGCAGCTACAGCTAAATGGGGTTTTTGGCAATGAACACTAACTCAGGGAAGGATCATTCCTTTAGGATTGCTCTGGCACTCCCAGCTCCAGAGGAATTCAGTTTTCTTCATCCGAGGAGAGACCTTCAATCTCATCCCTGTCTCCTCCAATCGCCATCCAGAAGGCTTTGGCCACCTACAATGGCAGAAAAGATGGGAAAGGGAGAAAATTCCCATCAAGTGACTGAAGATTTGACACTTCCCATCCAAAGAATAGAAACTGAGCAGCAGCTGAATCTGGCAGCCAGGTCTGTAAGGGCAACACATCCTCTCTGAGGCTAAGGAATTTCAGGAACACAGAGGCAATGATTCAGGTCATGGGAGGCACCTGTGATACAAAACCTGTGCTGTTTAAGGCAGCATTACATTTTCCAGAGATCCAGACTTTTCCATTGACTTGTGGAAGCTGGCAAACACCCCTAGTGACTGCAGGGCTTTCAGCTCAGAATTCAGAAAGGGCAAAGTCTTTTTTTTTTATGGCACTGGGGTGGAATGAGATGATCTTTAGGGTCCTTCCAACCCAAACCATTCCAAGATTTTATGCTTTTATGATATTTCAAACTTTCAGGTTATTCAATTTTTGGGAGATACCTGGCAAGTCTTCCCTAGGACTGTGTGGTTTGTTCTCACTACTCTTAATCCAGGAACTCTCCAGGAGCAGGAACTGTGGCTTGGAAAGAAAAAAAACCCCTCATTTTATTGATTTCCACCCCAATTCCCAACACTCACCTTCTCTGCGTGCAGCTTCCTCTGCTCGTGAGGCAGCGTGGCAGCTTTGTCTGTGGGGAACGAGAGCATTTGGGATGAGAAGCTCAGGAGTGAGCAGGGACAGAAACACCTCCTGTGCCTGGATTTGGGGATTCCAGAAACACCTCCTGTGCCTGGATTTGGGAATTCCAGAAACACTTCCTGCACCTGGGTTTGGGGACTCCCAGGCACCTCCTGCACCTGATTTGGGGATTCCCAGAGCAACATCTGCTGCTTTCAAGAGCGTTATCAAGATGAAGGGCAAATGTATCAAAAGAGCAGCTACTTCTGAAGGACTTGAGGCAGGAGAACAGGAATTTCACAGTTCCCCTCTGAGCCCCTGGAGGAGGTGCCAGAGCTCAGGTCCAGCTCTCCTGGTGGGTTACCTTTCATTTCTTTCAGCTTTGAGAAGAGCCTTTCGAAGTTCTCCAGGTCCCCATCCCTCGTGGTCAGGCTGGCCAGCTCCTGGATGTCCATTTCCAGCATGGGATCTGAAATACAGCTTGGCTGAAGAGAAAGGATTCTGGCTCTCAGCAGAAAACCAATATTTTAACAGCTGCAAATCCCATTTGCAAATTCCAGTGTCAGAGAAGAGAAAGAAATATTTAATTTACTGATTGCTCAGACAGACAAATCATGGCATTGTTACAGTGGTGATTAATTTTATGGAAGAAATCCTTCCCTGGGAGGGTGGGCAGGCCCTGGCACAGGGTGCCCAGAGAAGCTGGGGCTGTCCCTGGACCCCTGGAAGTGTCCAAGGCCAGGTTGGATGGGGCTGGGAGCAGCCTGGGACAGTGGAAGGTGTCCCTGCCCATGGAAGGGGTGGGACTGGATGAGCTTTAAGGTCCCTTCCAACCCAAAATATTCCAGATTCCATGATTGTATGATACATCACGTGTGAGCTCATCCAGTATTTAAGATTTCTTGCTGATCCCAGAATGAAACAGCCACAGAGTGAACCAAAGAGTGCTGAGAGCACAGCAAACCTTCAGCTCTCACACACAGCTGCTCAGGAAGTCCCAACTCCTGCAATGCTGCCATGATTTGAGGATTCTCTTGGCTCTGCAGTGCCTTTGTGCCCCACTTTTCCCCGAGCAGGAGCCAGGGGCTCTGTCCCTGCCAGGTGTGGAGCTCACCTGCAGCACTGTCAGGCTCCAGGCTGTTTGTGCCAGCTCCATCCTCTCCTCCATCTGACTGGGATTCTTCCCTGTCTCCTGGGGATGGGTTGGACTGTCAGGAAACAAAGATATTTCAGTAGCCAGTAATGCATGAAAAAACATCAGCAGCAAATCAGGTGCTTCCTGCTTTTCCTTCCAAACCTTGCACTTTATCTCAGAACCTGTGCCATGAAAAGCCACTTCTGCAACACTGGAAACTGGTGCTGCATGAAGGGATTCCAGGATGGATTTGTTGGGTTTTTTCAATTAACACCATGAAATGACAGGTTTTGTTTTGCCCAAAAAGGGATAATTTGGATATAATCAAACCCATCTTGAGTGAAGCTTTTAGTGCTCTTTCCTTTGGCTCTGTGGCACAGTGGGGAGGTCCCAGCCACCCCCCCATGGATGCAGGGAGGGCCTGAGCAGAGCAGGAACCAGGAATTTCTGGAATTATTGTTTACTTCTGTCTCCAGGGTCTCTTCACAGCCACGGCTCCTGTTTGCTCCTGCCAAGGTGCTGAGGAGACCAAAGCCCTGGGTCCTGTCTGCAAACAAAGCAAAAAGTGCAAAATTACTGCAAGTACTGGCACTGGCCAGGTGAGAGAGGGAGAATTTCACAGCACCATGGAAAACTGTGCCAGTGAACTTGAAAATAGATTTTAAACAGAAATTTCACATCATCTCTAAGCTTTAAACTGTGTTTGCAATGTTTGCTGCTAAATGTGCCCTCAGGGAAGAGATGTGTGAGCCACAGGAGATGTGGCATCTTTTCAAAGCTTGTTGGAAGCCTCTGCTCTGTTAGGATCTGAGCTGGGAAATTCCAAACGAGGCAGCTGGAAAATGCAGCAGCAGAATTTGCTGCTCCTGGTGCCCAGGTTTCACCTCCATGGGAAGCAGCACTGAGCAAGACAATAATGGCAAAGAAAATTGTTAAATATCTAATTCAGAATTCCTGGGTGGATTCATCCATCAAATCCAGGGTTTCTTCTCACTGCAAGGTGCCCTGGGCTCTCCTCACTACTGGCCTGGGGTGTAGCTCAATGCTGGTTTAAAACTCAAACTAAAAAGTGATTTCAAACCTAAACAGTCAGCTAAGATAATAAATGTGGTGCAGTATTTTTAATTTAAACTGGCTGTATTTTAAAACCTGTTTTATATAAAAGTATGTGCATAATGGGTGACATGATGAGGTGTTTTTTACTGTCAGGTTTTTCTAAGTCAGCTTACTACTCAATACAAACTGGCCTTGCATTGAGTAGTAAATATTTGCAGTTACACAAGACACTCAGGAGATTTTTCTGCAAACCTTTGTATTTTAGTCAACTAAAACTGAAATAATGTGAACTTATTGTACCAGAAATAGCCAGGAAACAATGACTTCTGCCAGAAGAAAGATTTAATATTACTTTTTAAAAGAAGTATGTTCTAAATTATTACTCTCATGACTAAGCTCTAGACTCAACTGTTGAGGTGATGTCATTTGGATGCTCTGTCCAAATTTCCTTGCCATTTCTCATTTTGAGGGGTTGGATGTGTAACTGAGCTCACATCAACACATCTCCATGAGAATTCCTGAGCCCCCATTCCCTGTTCCTGAAGCTGATCTCTTCTGCCCCATCCCTGGCAGGTATTTGGGGCCCCTTGCTCTGCTTTATCCCCTTTTTCTGCTTCAACAGATCCCTGGCCAAAGGGGTGGGAAGAAGTCAAGCAGTGGAGCTGAAGGAATTCCCTGGAAAACGTTCAGCTGCCCGTGGAGCCCATCGGGTCAATGAACAGGAAATGCAGGATAAAAGTTTGGGGTTTGCATCCCAAAGCAAAGCAGCTTCCCCAGGTTTCATGGGGCTGAGCAGAGAGCTGGCTTTGGGGAAGCTGTGAAGATGGACATGGAGCCAATTTCTGAGTCATCCCAAGCAAGGCTGGACACTGCAGTGCAGAATGTCCTGGAGAGAGAACATTCCCACACTGGCAGAGGAGGGGATGCAGTGATCTCATCATGGACCTCCTTCCTAGCTGGGATTAGAGTTTGTCCTGTGCAGAAAAATGGCAGTGGCTCCATATTCCCTCCTCCCAACACTACAGAACCTCGGTCAGAATTATTACAAATGTCATTCCTTTCTGGAAAACCTGGAATGTGCAGCAGCAATTTGTCCCTGGATCCGTGGTTAGGGAGGAGGCAGACACAGCACTTGGTTGCAGGCACACCCTTGAAAAACCCTTCCTATAAACTCCTTTTATTGGATGTAAAAGTTATTTCAACTTCTGGGTGCAATTCAGGAAGTGGGTGATGCCTTACACAGTGTTCTGAAGGCAGCAAAGCCAAAAATTAGCTCATCCCACTTCTTGGAGGAGCCAGTGGCTACGATGGAGCCCAGAGCAGCTGTGGCTGTCCCTGCACCCCTGGAAGTGTCCCAGGCCAGGTTGGACACTGGGGCTGGGAACAGCCTGGGACAGTGGGAGGTGTCTCTGCAGGAGTGCAATGGGATGGGATGTGGGGTCCCTTCCCACCCAAACCATTCCAGATTCTATGAGCCCGTGCTCTGTGTAGTTTCACAGGAATCACTCATGATTCTCTGAACATGGATTCAGCATTTCCAGACTCCTGTTTCATAGCCAAGTGTTTTCCACTGCCTTTACCTGTTATTCCTCCTGTCTCCAGCTGACACATACTGATCCTTACATATAAAATTGGAATTAACACATCAAAATTCACAATTTGTTCAAATGGCCCCCCTAAATCAGGTTAATTGGCTGTGATCAGAGCCAGGCTCATTCCTGGCCCCACCTGAGGTAAGGAGCTTCACCTGGGATCACTCAAGCTGGGATTTAAGCAGGAAAGAAGCCCAGCAGCTTCTTCCACAGGGTTGGAAATTATTTCTCTTTTTGCCACAGAGGCTCTTCCAGGAACAGAAGAGGTAACAGCAGTTTAATACCTCTGTGGGGAGGGAAATGTGTTACCTGGAGAACTCCTCATGTTCTCCTGCACAAGAAAACTTCCAGAGACTGAAGGGAGCTCCAAGGCCTGGAGACACCAACTTTACAGCAGCTCCAGAAAGGATTTGTTCCTGGGAGACTCCCAGGTAAGACTGTTTGGCTTTGAGTAGAGATAATGCTGCTCTATTTACTCACAAGCACGTGGGGTTGCTTACTTGGTGTCAACTTGTTTCTAATTCAACTGTGTTCCATTTAATAATTGTTTTGATGGATTTCTGTGAGAACAATGTATTTAATGGTGAGAGAAAAAAATCTGAATATTTTAATTAATAGGTGTGTGAAAAAACCTGCAGCTTGAGAAAAAATGTGTTGGAGCTTAATGTGATAAAATAATATGGGTCTGATGTTTGTGCTTGAAAAAAAAAGTTATTCCTGCTCTGTCTGTTAATTTAAATTGTCATGAAAACAGGGTTTTGAATTAAGGCTACACCTTGCAGTGCTAGAAGTATTTGCTATTCCACATTTACTGCTGGAACTCTGTGATAACTTTCCCTGCATGGTTCTCCAGCAGGCAGGAACTGCAGGTCATTCAGTGGAAAAGCTAAAGGTGGATTTACATGGCAGCCAGTTTGTAGGATCTGGAGGAAGCTGAAAACAAAAGAAGTGTTACAGGTTGTAAAAAGTTTTATTTTAAGCAAAATGAGCTCAATGATTTCCTTTTGAAGGCACAGTCAGGCTGTAACACCTTCCAAATATAGCTCACTTCCTGAGGGGTTTGTGGTGGTGCAGCAGTGCTGTGTGGGGCTGTGGAGAGAGAAAATCTGGATTTTTCAAGGAGTCTGACCTTTACAGAACACACCAGTGATGTGCAGGAATTTCCCCCTGTGAAGAACTGAGCATGTGACTAAATTCTGCTGTTCTCTAAGGTGGCATCTGCCAAATACAGGAAATATGTTGTTAAAAATCCATTTTTAGCACAAGTGAGATAAGCTGACACCATCTGCCAAGGTCACCTGGTTCTCTGCAATGGTTACACTGAATCAGAGCCCACCTTCACCTCAATTCTGATGGGGAATGAGAAATCATCAAAAAGCTGCATTAAAAAAATGGAGTTGAATAATTCTCATCCTGGTTTTACTGAGTCCCAGCAAGCAGACATAGAAATGAACAGCAGCCTCTCAGTGCTTTAAATCATTCCACAGTTGTTGTAGGAAGGGAGAAGCCACAGCAGGGAGCAGAGAGGTGTTGCAAGGTTGGTGGTGGGATGAGGCTTTATGAATAAAAAATTTCAGGCCAAGCACTCCTTAAAAGTTTCATCTTCCTACATTTTCTGCAGCAGTTTGTGTGATTAGAAAGGTAATTAAGGGTTTTCAAGTTGAAGGATCTACACTTGTAACCAAAGAATTTCTTTTTCTGATGAGTCTAAAATGATTTTTCCAAAATTCTAATTCTACCTGATAATCAGCTTTCTCAGAAAATCATTTGGTTGCCCATTTTTTGCACTGTTGTCAAAAAATTCTGTGGTTTCTGTACTCAAGTGGGGTTTTCTGCAGCAAAAACAGTCCTTAAATGTTCCTTTGCCAAATCTCATCTCTGCACTTACTATTCTCATCCCTAGCCCAAAAATTAAAACAAAACAAAAAAAACCCTACAACAAATGTGGAATTGAACTTTTACTTGTAAGCTGAATCATGTATCAAGCTGATAATTACAACCTATTTCCTATTAGAGTTTGGTGGAACAAATTTGGGAGAATTAATGGAATATTTAACTCAAATTATCGAGTGCAAGTTAAAGTAGAGAGGGAACAGGAAGAAGTTTTACACAGAAATCCTTTCCTGTGATGGTGGTGAGGCCCTGGCACAGAGAAGTTGTGGCTGGAAGTGTCCAAGGCCAGGTTGGATGAGGATAAGCTGAGTTTTAAGGTCCCTCCCAACCCAAAGCAGCCCAGGATTCTGTGTGAAATCTCACCCACTGCCTGTGAGTGCATCAGGACACCAAGGCAGGATGAAAGCAATGCCTGAGCCCTCCTGTTCCCTGGGAAAGGTCCCAGGGTGCTCCAGCTGTGTCTGTGCTGATCCAGCTGCTCAATTTTAATTTCTGATAACCCCCAGGGCCACCTACCACCCTTCATGACCACGTTGGACCAGACGTTGGCATTGAGGGCCTGCACAATGCGCTTCACTCCCGTGGATTCAGGGAAATCATCTGCACAAAAACACAGAGAGTAACTGTGAAAACTCCCAAAAAGTAATTGTAAAAGCCCCCTAAGAGTAACTGTGAAAAGTCCTAAAGAGTAACTGTGAAATCTCTCAAGAGTAACTGTGAAAAGTCCTAAAGAGTAATTGTAACAACTCCTATCCTAAAGAGTAACTCTAAAAACTCCCAAAGAGTAATTGTAACAACTCCTATCCTAAAAGTAACTGTGAAATATCCTAAAAGTAACTGTAAAAACCAACTGCTCACAGTAACTCTGAACACCATGGCATGCCCCCAGAGGTGAAGGCCTGGCCTATCTTCTCACAATCATTAGAAATTCTGCTCCTGGTACAAAGCACAGATTTTTCACCTTTGATTCATGGAGGCAATGAAAATGAAAATTAATGCCTTGCTTCTTGGGCTGAGCTTTCAGGGATAATGAACTGTATTTTGCAGGTATCTAAATTGTTTTTGTTAAATAGTAGGAGGCATGCATTAAGTAACATCTGAGTAAATTTTATAGTAACAGACAAGGAACTTGAATCTTTTACCTCAAAATCTCTTACAATGCTGTATAGCATAGAAATTTATTAGAAAATTTATATTAGAATTACTTTTCTTTCTGGTACAAAGTAAAGAACTCGAGACAACCATTTTAAAAGGATGTATAAATGGAAATATTGAATGCTGTCCCCATAATATCTATCTCTGAAAATTCCAGTAATCCTGGCAATTATAGGAATTTGAAAGCCCAGGGAAAGCATTATTCAGATTTTAATTTATTTACTGAATAGATCTGACACTGCTTTAGACCAAGTCAGTTTTCCCATTTCCTCAGTTTAGTCAACTTCCCATGTTTGTGCAGGTTGACAAAAGGAAAAAAAAACCCAAACAATCCTTTGGATACAAAAACGTGATTGTTCAGAAATCAAACTCCAGTGACTCAGGGACACGTGCAGTAATTAAAACTGTCTTTAGAATTGAATTGAAATCAGATTTTTTTTGCCCTTTGTGATTCTGCTGTTTGGTTTGATATCAGAGTCGTTATCAAGAGTCTCAGTTTAGAGCTCCTGTCCTGACTGGGCAAACAACTGATAATGAATCAAAACAAAAGTTGCAGCTTATTTTGAGAAGAGCTGCCTGAAATGTCAGAATTTCGAGCAGAGATTGGCCCAGTGTGTTTACAGCATCTGTTGTGCTTTTTGTAACTCACCCAGAATGTTTGTGGGGTAAATAAGTTACTCACTGGAACACAGTTCCTCCTCTGCATGAGTCACAGTGAATCAACTTACCAGATTAAACAGTAAGGAAAGAACATGTATCCCAATATTCCAAAAATTAACATCCTGGGTTGTTATTATTCCTGTTAGTTAAATGGTAAAGAGCTTGTTTTTTTACAACAATTATTTAATAGAAAAATAACTTGAGTTAAGGTTACTATTTTTAAAGCACTTAGTATTTGTTTGGTCTAAGGCGTGTTCACTTCTGAATTTCCCAGTTTCTGGGAATCAAATCTGTGAATCTCCCTTCTTGAATAAAAAAAAAAAAAAATGGAAACATTTTAAAGGCATGGTGGGGAGAGAGGGAGACTTCTCAGCTACTCAAGATCCAATTTTAGTAGGCCTTCCAAGGGGGAAAGGGGGTGGGATGTGTTCTAGGTGAGTATTTTATAATGAATTATTTTTGGTGACTGCAATGTGCTTGGAGAATCTAAACCAAAGCAAATGTTAGTGACTAATTCCTCTCCAGCCTGCAAATGCACTCAGTTTTCTCATTTGATTCCAGAGAGGTAAGGTGTAAATGCTCTCTCTCAAGTGAGGAGATAAGGCTGATGCTGATAAGGCTCTCAGGAAATGCACAGTCACTTTTCAAGAGTGGAACATCACACTTCTGACTCTTCTTTCTGGGTTTTTTTATTTTTTTTTTCAAGTTATAAATGTTGGGCAGCCAGTGATTCTGAAACTGGTTTATTTCCTGTGTAACAGCTTGTGTTGCTCTGAAATGTTTTTAACAACCTGCCATTTTCAGCCTATCGTGTCACTGTTTGTACCAAGATAGTATGAAGTAGTTTTTAAAGTCTTTTTAAAACCAGAATTTTTCTGCCTTCGTGCAGAAAAATGTTTCTTCAGATCGATTTTTTCCAAGTGGAATATAAACTTCTGATGTATCAATACAGTCCAAGGGCAGTGCCAGAAAAAGGAGCAGATATTATTTTTACGTAGGTGCTGCATAAACAGCAGCTGGATTTGGGAGGGGACAAATGGAATTTCTCAGAGGAAATAACCTCCTCCTCATCCTGACCTTTTATAGCTGACACTAAGCCCCACCAACTGGGAGCATTCCATGCTGTAATCATGTGGCACATCAACAATTGCAAGGGGCATGACTTTATTTAGAAGATATTTTGGGGCACAGTTTCATTCTGGAAATGGCAAGAGAAGCAGCACACCTACCATCTTCATCAGGCAGCTCCTCAGGGCTGAGCTCTACCAGCTCAAAGCCATGCTTGATGCACCATTCTTGAGCTTTCTGTCTGTTTACACCTAAATTGGGAGATAAAAATGGGTATTAAAGGTGCAGATTTGAGGTATCAGAAGGTTTATCAGGATATTTAGCTGTGGTTTATTCCCTCAAAGTTGTTTGCTTGCTCTGGAGTGTATGGGAAAGTGTATAGCAGCTGGTATGGATCCTCCATTCACTTGGATTCCACAAATAAACTCCTCCTTGGAATTGAGGGATAGAATCAAATGGTTTTGCTGAGGGTACAGTGGGAATGAAGCCTTCTGTTAACTCTGGGTTGGACACTGAATTAAGCTGCAGGGACACATCTGCACCTCCCAGCTTGCTGCTGTCCAGGACCACAGCAAAGGTGTGTGTCAAAAAAATGGAATTCAGCAAGCAAGTCCTCCCCATTTTTCAGCAGGATCATGCCCATGCAGCAGCAGGAATGCAGTGGCAGGACACAGAGGTGACTGAGCAATCTGCTGAAATTCTGATTCAGTTTTAACCACATCCCACTGAAGGATTGAGCTCCTGCTCCCCAGAGTCACCTGGCTGGGCTCTATCAGCTGCCCAGACTGAGGAGCAATTGTTGATGGAATTGGAAAGTCAATTCTGATGTGAGGATGGGAGCTCTTTGTGTCCCCTACCATTCTCAGACACTCTGTCACAAACCAGGATCATCACTTCTGGCAGCCACTCTTCTGTCAGGGGAAGCCATTCAGAGACACCCTCCAGTCCAGTTTTCTACAGGGGAAAAGAAAAGTATTCTTTGGAATAAATCCTACAGGACTTTAGTTTTTAATAGTATTAGAATTGAATTCTATGAAGAAATAGGTGGTTTTTTTTGTCTCAGCCTTTCTGGTTTCTGTTAAACCACTTTTTACTGCTGCTGGTTTAGTAGAAACTATTTTGGGTAAAATGCACTGAATTTAATATTTAGCTCCCTAAATTCTGTCTGTCCTAAAGGAGCCTTTAAGAAGCAGCATCAGGTAGGAATAAAGCTGGAGATGATGAGCTGGATTTACCATGGTGGCATAATGACTCCTGAAAACCCCTCTTGCAGCAGGAGGAGAGCAGCAAGAAGGAAACTGCTGCTATGTTAGTAGGGAAATGTAATATTTAGTATTTAATATTGAGCTTCTGCCAATGAATAGAACAGCCTGAAGGGGATGGATGGAGAATCTGATTTCTGGTTCTGTGATAAGGCAGCTACATGAGACAGAAAGCAGGAGAAGGAAGCAGAGGAGCCTTACTGTTGTGCTGTCAAAGTACACCACAAATGCCTGCACAGCCTCAGCAATCTCTCCAGTCACGTGGAATGTGTTTGGGACCACACAGAGGTGGATATCTGCAGAATAATATTTGTTATCTATCGTCCAGGGGTAGAAATTCACTCTTCCATTTGTTATTGCACCCACAGTAAGGTCATCTTTTCCTGTGATACCTGCAGGAGACAAAATGGATGAGGAGGAGGGTAAAACCAGTATCAAGAAAATAATTTGTCTACAAAAGCATAGTGCCAATGCAGATCCATCTTTACTATAATAAACCAGTATATAACTGAGATCTTTAAAAATTCAACTCAATTTGTTACTCTGTCCCAGATTTTATTGCTTAGCTTTCAAAAGAGTTTATTTCCTAGTTTTCAATAAAAAATATGGCCCAGAAGATGCAGAAAGCCTTTTGTTTTCCTGGAAATGCCTTTTTAAATACTAAGCTTGAACTTAGTACCTGTAAACAGGATGGATGGAGAGAAAACCTAAACTTCATTCCAACCCTTGCATGCTCATTGAGATGTAAAGATCTGTTTAACTGTGACCAAAACCTGAAGGTAACTAATGAGAAAATAAAACCCAGCTCCTACAATTCAGTTGTAATTCCCATTAAATTCCATGTAGGAGCTCAACCATTAAAATCCAGTGCTCTGCCCTTCAAGGCAGGAACCTCACCAGGAACACTCCTGGAGCTGAATTGGAGCTGGAAGCAGAGCATCCCATTATTCCCTGGGGGAAAGGCCAGGATATCTTGTTTAGGCTGGATGAAATCGTGGCCACTTTGGAACACAGGTCAATTATTTATAAAATGGACTGAGTCATCCAGAATTGCCTTGGGCAGCACAAGAGTTAAAGAATAAAGTACATGGCTTTTCAAGGATTTGTATTTTAAGGTACTGAGAGTGAGTTCCTGGAGCTGCTGGAACAGGCTGTTCCCCAAATAGTCTGGAGATGAATTTGAATTTATCTGTATCTTATTAGTAAAAAGACAGGAAAACCTCCCTGCCAAGGCTGCAGTGATTTTTACAACTGAACTGCAAAGCTGAGAAATAGATCTGGTGAATGAGCACAGGGCACAGGCAGCTGTAAACCAGGATTATTTGCAGCCCTGAGGAGGAGATGGAATCTGAGGGAGAAATGTGACCTTGGAAACAGAAACCTGTAGCCATTTCCTATTTGAGAGGATGAAACAGGAGTCTCCTCTCTGGGTTTCTTAAAATAAGAAATGCCACATCTAAGTGATTTTTCCAGGTTCAAGTTTTATTTTATTTTGGATAGCAATTATTTTTCAGAGTTAATTGGTTTTTAATCAGATGATATTCCATGCTAAAATTACCCAGCTCACTTTGGAGCTGGGGGACAAAGATCCTGAGTCACCACCAAACCAACCTGGATTCTGAGCTTTGTCTTCTCAGAGGTTTTGTTTTGATTATGGAATAAATTTGCCTTTATCAGTGTTCTGACAGTTTAAAATAAGTAACTAAATTAAAATCAGTCTGAGCTAACAGAATTACAGGTCCATGCCACAAAGAAGCTACAAATAAAAGGGTCCTCAGAAATTACTGAAACCCAGAAAATGTGCAGTTGCTTTCTAAGGGATATTTTTTCAGAAGAGTTCATGGACAAATTTAGGTCTCAATTCTCTGCTAGAATGAGGCCATGTCCTATTTCCTATTACCTGCCACTGGTTCCTGGATTTTAAGGGGTTTTCTTTCATCCCATTGTGCTGTTAATTACCCATCCTTCAAGCCGAGATTTTGCCGATTTTCTGTGAAATTTCTCCCCCAGTAAAAATGGATGTTGCACACTGAACTCAAAGGGTTTCAGGAACTTGGTGAAAGGATTCAGACTTGTCGGTGTCTCAGGCTGTGGGGTTGTAAGAAATCACTGCACAACATTCCTGATCACTCCCGGCAGGAAACCGAGCAGTTTGTCAGGAGTTCCCTCCCAAAAAATTCACTTGGAACAATTCGATTTTGGTCTTTAGAGCAAACAAGCAGAGACTACAAAAGAAATATACACTGCAACTCAAACTGAGTTCTCATTTGATGCAGGAATTGGTTTGAAGGGTTGTATTTATCACACCAGCATTCCAGAAATTTCTTTCCTAGACAGCGTGGATTTTAATGAAAGCAGGAAATTCAGCTAGAATAATCTGGTATTATTGATCAGAATCAACTCCTAGGAAATTAAGATGGCAAAAGGAGGTGGCTTGTCCAGCTGAGCCCCTAGGAGTGAGTTCTGAGTGAGTTTTTAATATGGAACTGCTCAGCCATTGAAGGTGGCAGTGGTTTGCCATGAGGAAAAGGTTTCATTACTTCCAGGCATTCTGTCACTGGTTTCTTCACTCATAAGAATTTTTATCATTTTTATAAATTTTAATAAGCAGACAATAGTTATGACCAATATTTTTGGAAATTTTCAGCTGTTTACAAAAATGTTCGCTCGTTTTACTGACTTAAATATCAACTTCTAATTTTGTATTTTATCATACAGACAAGATAAATTAAGTAACGATTTTGAACACAAGAGAGGACATGCCAATATTATAAAATCTCACATCCCTTCCCCATTTTTAATGCTGAATCTTACTAAATCTTCTGAAAGTGCAAATACTTTTGAAAAAGGGGAGTTGAAGACCAGAAAAAACTTTTCAGAAGAGTTCAATAATCAGAGAGGCAGGTGTAGCTCTTTTGCAGTAATTTCCCTGCACTTCTAGCACATTGTGTGTCTAATAAAAATTTTTTTAATTATTACAACTTCTTTTTGAAGTTTTTTTTCCCCCAAAGAGATTAAGGTATTGACCACTCTTAGCAGTGTTTTTCAGACTGAATGAATGTTTTAAGAACATAATGCCCTAAATTCACCCAAATCCTCAGAGTTGTCAGGTACACTGAGTAGTTGCCACATTCTGGGCCTTGAGAGCCACCTGGTGGAATAAACCATTAAAAATACTCCTGAAATTACACCGAGGAGTAAAGAGAACCCAAATACACTGAGGTGGAGGAGGGGAGTGGTAAAAATCCCAAAAGAAAAGGAAGAACAATCACATCAGGCAGTAAGAAAACTGCACCAGTCTCACTTGCTGTTTTGTGATAAATATATCACAATAATAACAGGCAGATCTATGTTGAGCACTTTAAATAGCTTTGTTTTACCACAGTGTGCCATGAATTAAAGCATTCAGAGCACCCTGCAGAAACCTGGACAAATATAAAGATTTATCTAGCAAATGTAGCATCAGCTGCTTCTCACCCTCAAGCCGTTTTCCATTTAACAGGAGGAAAACCCAGGAAAAAGTCTTGAAATTGGCCTGGGAAGTTCTGACATCCCACCAAACCCTTCCCACTGCTGCCCCAGCCCTGCCAGGGTGTCCTCGAGTGCTTTACAATCTGCTGCATCTGATTTCATTTCACTTCTTACACAAAGCAGGGACTTAAAATGCTTGTGGTATTTATTTTAACAAATTATTTTATTTCTTTCAGGGGGATTTTAAGGTAACCCAGTCAGAGGACACACAGACAGGACTCCAGTTTTGGTACTGGGAGCAGTGGAAGCTGAGACATTTCAAAGTGAGTACTAGTTTAAAAAAATCTGAGTTTAAATTTTAAGATTTTCTCAGATTAAACAGCTTTTAGCTCACCTACCTTTTCTACCTGTTTCATTCCACTAGGCAATATAATCAAAGGGGAAACCTAGAGGAACCTTGAATAATTCCTTCCCATTTGCTTATACCTTCCTCAAAAATATACTGATAACAGTAATATTTTTAGGTGTGGAATTTTTAAATAATTCAGTGTCATGCAGCTGCTTTTACAGGAGCCTTTGCAGATCTTGTACTGTTATTTTTGGTTCAAAATGCCCTTTAATGAGGGAGGGAGGCTCCCTTTAATGAGGGAGCCAATTCCCCACCAAGCACAGGGCTTGGTGAGGGGTCCTAAGTAAGAATTGCTCAGAAAGAGATTAAAAACAAATCCAGAAAAGAGATGAGGGAGTTAAGTTCGACATCTCAGTGTGCACAGAAAACTGTTCATGAATTTCCTAAAAGCCTGAGCTGTCCTAACATGGGGGAAGCCACCAAGATCTGAACAGCTTCTTCCTGGAATCCTCAGATTTTAAAACTACCCAGAATCACACCGTGTTTTCCTCTGCTATCAGATCTTATTCTTGTGTTCTCCTTTTGAGCTATAAAAATGGCAACTGGTTCCCAGGAAAACCACTTCCTACTCAATGAATTTTGTGTAGTCGGTATGAAGTGTAATCTGCAATTCTACCAGCTACAGAATAGACAGAATTTTTAGAATTTTTCCCTTGTAGTCCTTCCGCATTGAGAAACGGGTGAATTATTTCTCTAAAGCACTAAAGGAGGCTCCTGACATCCTCTGCAAGGGATCGGGGGCAGCGTGGCTGCCCTGAGGGGAGAACTGCGACCTTGACGGGAAAAATGAGAAACCTGAGGGGAAAACTGAGACCGAGAGGGGAAAATTGAGACCGTGAGGGGATTGCAGCGACCCTGAGAGGGAAAATTGGGATCGTGAGGGGACGGCGGCGACCCTGAGAGGGAAAATTGGGATCGTGAGGGGACGGCGGCGACCCTGAGAGGGAAAATTGGGATCGTGAGGGGACGGCGGCGACCCTGAGAGGGAAAATTGGGATCGTGAGGGGACGGCGGCGACCCTGAGAGGGAAAATTGGGATCGTGAGGGGACGGCGGCGACCCTGAGAGGGAAAATTGGGATCGTGAGGGGGAAACTGGGATCGTGAGGGGACGGCGGCGACCCTGAGAGGGAAAATTGGGATCGTGAGGGGGAAACTGGGATCGTGAGGGGACGGCAGCGACCCTGAGGGGAGAACTGAGATAATGACGGGATGGCAGCGACCCTGAGGGGAAAACTGAGATAATGAGGGGATGGCAGCGACCCTGAATGGAAAGCTGAGATCGTGAGGGGATGGCACCGACCCTGAGGGAAGAACTGGGATTCTGAGGGGAAAACAGCCCCCCTGAGGGCCGGGGCTGAAGGGAACAGCTGCCAGCCCGAGTCCCGCGGGGACGAGCAGGCCACGGCCCCTGGTTCCGCCCGCCTGGGCGCCGCGGCGGCCCCGACTCACGTTTGACGAGCTCCTCGGGCGCGAAGCCCGCGGCACAGCTGGTGAGCAGCGCCAGCGGCCGCGCTGCCGCCGCCATGGCGCCCGCGCCGCGCCCCTTCCGCCGCGCCGCTACCACCGCCCGGGGAGGGGAGGGGGGGCAGCCGGGGGAGGAGCCGGGAGGGACCGGGAGGAGCGCGGGCTCGGCCCCCTCTGGATTGTCTGTCCCCCCCCTCCGCGGCGGGGCGGATGGTGCGGCCCGGCCGGCGCGTCCCGTTGCCGGGTGCGGCGGTGCCGCCATGGCCGGAGCGGGCGGGTGGGTTCGGACAGCGCCGGTAGCGGCACCTCCTTCCCCGAACCGGCCCTTCCTGCCCCGGCAGAGCAGGCGGGGCACCCCGGGTTATCCCTCAGCACCTCGGGTTATCCCTCAGTACCCCGGGTGATCTCTTGGCTGAGGCGCGGTGCTGCTGAGGGGCCGGGGGGTGCGCGGGGGTTCGGCCCTGTCTGAGGGGCTGGTGCGTGTGGGAGCAGGGCCGGGGCTGTGAATATTGCGAGTTTTGACACCTTGGAGATGTTTAATTAACGCAAATCCACGGTTTTGACATGGGCTGGTGTGTCCTCACAGGTTGCCTGGTGTTTGTGTCTCTTATGAAGGCTCTTGAGATCCCTGCCCTGTGAAACCACCTGTGCCGTGCGTGTGAGATTTGTGAGGAAACATCGTTCCTTAAGCGGAGAATCTCAGTCCTGAAGTTTATTGTCACTGCTTCGTGAGGTTTGTTTTAAAATGGAGCTTTTCCAGCTTTTCTACCATCAATGACTTCAAATCTTTGGCTTTATATTCTTATTTATAGTAGTATAGCAGTATGGGAAGTGGCATTGATTTTTTTCCCCTGTATTTAGGAATAATTTAATTCGAATTAAATCCTACCTAACCCCATGGAGTTTGGTTACAGGTATGTTTTTTGTCCTAACTTGATTTTTAGATTCAAGAAGACCTTCAGAAGCTTAAAATGGAAAGAAACAACTTGAAAGGAAATGCAGAAGCCGTGGATATTTGTGACCTCAGAAAAGCAACTGGAAGGACTGAACTTGGGCTGCGAGTAAGTAAAATAGAGCAGATCCAGAAAATAATTCAGTTTTTAAAGTCTCTGTTAATAATTCACTCGGACCACTCATTTGTTATCTTACAAGATCCATTTCCAATCAGCAACTGATGAGAATTCACAGACATTACAGTTCAGAATGATAGTTCCCTTTTTTGGGGCATCAGAATTAATTGATCTTGTGCCTGTCACCCAAAATTAGATTTTTTAATTCAAAAGAGGAACAAAGTTTATCAACTTTTCAGTCGAGCAAAGACCTGGATTGCTTAATGAACTGAGTTAAATAAAATTAATATCTTTGTAATGTAATTTTTTCTCCTCTAACAGAAACACGCTGAAAATTATTTAAATGTTACAAATGGCCAAGACTTAACTTTTTCTTCAGCTGGTAATAAAGAAGTGAATTCCAAAGAGGCCCCGAAGTGGTAAGTGAATGTTTTATTGCAGCAAGACACAAAAACTGAGGTGACATAATCATCTCACACAAAGCACATGGGAGTATTGACCTAGAAAAAGTTACTTCAGTCATTTCCTAGTTTGATTTTAAGTTAAAAAAAAAAAAAAAATACAAACGTAAATGCAATTCTAAGTGGCTCCAGCAGTGCTCTGCTAACTCCTGTGATTTTACTTTTGCTAAATGCAAGTTTAAATAAAAACACAGTCATTTGCATTGAACTGGATGGAAGCAGAGTGACTTTAACAGGTAAAAATCCAAGCAAATTTTAGAAACCTCACTGCCTGTTTCTCTCCCAAGCAGGAATTTTCCTTTTGGTGCCTGTGAGAAGCAGCTGGTTCTGCCACCACTCGAGCCTGTGACTGTGCAGAGGTGCAGCAGCTCAGCCCCACGGGTGTGCCAGGGCTCTCAGGTGTGAAATCACACCTTGATTCTTCTGCAGGGGCCACGTTCAAGGGAGTGTCTGGTGGCTTGTGCATCCCATAATGCTCTGACTGCCCATGGATTCAGGCTTGGAGAACAGCCCAGGACTGAAAGTGTTAAAAAATCCTCAGCAGAAGGGAGCAGCTGGGACAGGAACCTTTCCCCAAGCCCAGGATAATTTTTAAATTGAGAAAGATTCCAGCATCATCCATGCAGGTGTGGAATTGGCACTTCCCACTCATCCAAAGCCACTTTCCTCAGGTGCTTTTTTATCAAGAAATTAATTATTTTTATTAATAAATTAACATTTTTTGTTATCTTACGTGGCACTTTTCCCCCCCTGCATTGATCATTTCCCTGAGTGAGGAGTTTGCATTGGGAATCATCTCCTGTTTTAATTGAAAGGTGCTCAATTCTCCCCAGTTTTATTTATTTTTTTTAATAGCACCAGCAGTTTCCTCCCTGCATAACGGTGTGTTATAGTAATAAAATAAATACCACAAAAGCACTGATGAGGTGAAAATTGAACTTTCTGTCTCTGTGCAGCCATGTGGGTAAAGGAGTAATTGGCTTGGATAATAACTTGTGTTCTTACAACCCCAAATCTAAATGAGCATCTCATTGATACATCTCCTTGTAATTACCATCAAAAGAAGAGAGAATATACAGTGCAGATAAATAAATGACAGCATTTTAGTGCTTTCACAAAATAACACAGTTGTTCAATACTTCAAGTACACATCTAGTGATTTTTGAGCTTTTTATGGCATATTTTATTTGGAAAAACTGGAATTTTCCTGGATTTTTTTTTTTTTACATTTATACAATAGAATACTCACCAAAAGATTTTCAACGTCAGAAATTTATGCTGTAATAAAAACATAGAGCATCCCTCTGGGTTTTATAGGTATTTCTTATAACAAGAAGAAACTTGTGAAGTCTTTTTCTGTCCCTTGGGATTTAATCATGGTTATTTTTATTAGCAGAATAGTCAAACTCATTCTATGCAGATCACAGAGTGCATTAAGAACTATGTTTGAATTCTGATTACTATCAGGGTTTTTTAATTCCTCATTTACTAATAATCAAGTGCTGTGCCTGCATTGAGAATGGAATTAATTGAACAAAGTCTGAAAAAAATGTCAATTTGGATAAATACTCAAATCCTTACCAAGTTTTCCATCTGAACAAAGGCACTTGGTTGTTTGCCCAGTTCTGTGTGGAGTTAAATAATATTAATTTTTATCATCATTTTGCAAATTTACGACATCTTTACTACTTTCTGCCTCTAAACACTTAAGCCCCAGTGCAGTTATTTTAAGATTATCCCTGTTGTGTATTTCAGCAGCAGGTGGAAATGGATTTTAAAATTATGCTTGACTCAGAAAACATGGATAATAAAGCTGGTTTAAAACACCCCAATGAGGAGACCAGGCTACCACTTATAACAAAGAAAAAATCTGCTCCTGTAAGTAACTTTTATTATTTTATGGATTTATTATATGCATTGTTTTGCACTATTACAGTTAATATTTATCAGCCCTAAATAAAATATTTACATGGAAGTAATTTCCTCATGATTTCCTGCTTTTTGACATGAGTGTTTAAAGATCAAAACATTTTGAGTGGTAAAAGAAAAGAAAACCTGGGGAAAAGAAATCTGAAATGTAACAGGTTCATGTCCCAAGATTCCAATCCAGGAAAAATATGAATATACATGGGATGTGCATGGTCAGTAATGTCAGGAAAATCAGGCAGAGGAGATAAACTGGAGCTTGGGGACTCCTGGATGTGACCCAAAGATGCAGGAAGAATTAAAAGCTCATTCTTCTTTCTGCTCTGGGAATGTTCAAATTAAACAAGATGAAGTTTTGATTTTTTCCAAATTTCCCTCCTGCAAATTTCGGTTCTGCTGCCAATTCTGCAATTGTTCTGCAGCAGTTGAATGTAAAGATGATATTTTTAGCAAAGAATGCTTTCAGAAAAAAAAAAAAAAAAAAAAAAAAAAAGAAGAGTAGGCACAGCCATGGCTCCAAAAAATCAATTATGTTCACAAATTTAGCACAGCACTGTGGTCCAATGTTCTCACATGGGGATGCTCTTCTACAATTTAATTTATGTGACAGAAGCATCCTGCAGCAAGCCCAGTGCTTTAGGAGACATTCTGGGGTGTTTGGTTTTAAACAACACCAAGAGAAATCTGTGAATGGCACAGTTGTGAGCTGCCACTTATAAAAAATGATTTTTTTGGAAAAGCTGTTGCCCAGACTAAGAGGTGATTTGTCTAACCCTGTGATAATAGAGTTAATTAGAAAAAAGCATCATGGCTAATAGGTTTTTAGAACCACTCTAAAACACTCACAGAGAGGAATATTATCCGACTGCAGAGAGCCATGTGTTTTACCACTCTCCCTGAAACGTGCACTGAGCACAGAAAACTTAAATTACAAGCATTTAATGGGAATTACTCAGGCTTCCAGATCCATATTTACAGTTGCTGAGCAGCTTAAAAACCAAGCAGGTATTTCCTTTCTAATTTATTCTCTTCTAAGTTTCCCAATCTTAAGGCACAATGTGTGGTTTGGGGATGTTCTGCCTTTGCTGCCTGTAAAATATTTGCAGTTAATATTTATAAAATCCACTGCTGAGCCGTGTTTGTTGTTCAAGGTGCTGTCTTCCAGCACTTAAAGGAGGGGAATTTTATATGATGACACAATATGATATTATCAGCGGTAAAGCCAATGAATCTGCGCGCGGTTTCAGGTGTGAAATGAGATTAATTTGGATCAAATTAAGATTAAATTTGACGCGGGGGCTCAGCGGCCGGGCGGCCGGCAGGGGGCGCTGTCCGTACGCTCTCACGTCCCTCAGGTGTCCGCGGGGTCAACGAGCGGCTCCCCCACCCCCCAAAAAAAAAAAAAAACCTTAAAAATCAACCCCCACCCAATTAAATTTAAAATTAATTGCGCCATTCAGGCCTATTCCACGAGATTTCAACGAGGGCTGAGCGGGTTTGGAAACGCGGTGAGGTTAAAAAGTCGGCGTTGGAGGTGACCCCAGGGGTCAAGCACAAATCTACCCGGGCTTTTTATTGTCCTGCCATTCCAGGAGTTGGAAAAAGTCTTCGTCAGGATTTCATTGTTTCGCCAAAAATGATGTCTTTTCTTGTTCTTTTGGTATTATGAAGTTGCTGATGCTGGATTTTATCATAGAAACTAAGAATAATTAACTGTTGCCCTTTTGGACCTTTTTGGGTTTAATAATAATGCTTCATCCTCTTCTAAGTTCTGTAGTTATTTGAAAATGAAGGCTGTTAATTCTGTTTGAAACACACACAGGGCATCACTTTCTTTTGCAGCCTATATCTGAATAAGAGATGAAAAACGATGAGTGGATAATTATTAAATATGTATACTTCCCATGGAGTATCCAGCCAAAGGAACAGTAATCTGAACTGCAGCAAAAATAATTCTGATGCACTGCTGCAATGGAGGAAAGATTCACAGCTCTGCCTTCTCTTTTCATAGGACTGCTGTTCTGTTATAGAATTATACTGGCACTTCTGGGTCCTTGTTTTCTTATAAATGTATATTATACTGTAAACTTAGGAACCTTTTCATTTATTCATGAGGTAGAATTTAATATGGTGATGATTTCTAGCCTTTATGAGTTGCATCTTATCTAGTGGGGCTCTAATGGTGATGGCAGCGATTCTGGGGCTTTTTTTAAGCTCACTTGTTTGAGCACAACCATTCTAATAATATCTTCAATTATTCTTTCTTTATTCAGCATTTGCATGCTGCTAATCATTAACGCTTATCCTTGAAAGTGTATTTATTTTCAAAATTATAAAGCAAAGCAGGGAAATTCTTTTAATTTCAAGTGACTGGAAGAAGTTGTAGAAGAAAACCAGGTCTTTTGGTGCCCCAAACCTGGCTGTGTTTTTTATACCCAGGCATGTGGCTCTAATTACAGGCAAAGCAGGGTTTGGCAGGATGAGACTTCAACAAATTGATGTCACACTACAGTAAATCAAAAGAAACTCCTTGTGTTTATATTACTGTGTGTAATCATAATAAACAGCACGGTGATTGAATCAAATCTTCCTGTCAGTAAAAATAAAAAGGAAATAATTGGTGAGAGAGAGTGAAGTTAACAGATGAGTGCAGTCAGCATCCTCTCAAACCTGGAAATGGGAATGTGAAGGTCACCCCCATCTCTTCTGACAAAAGCAGAACGCTTTGTTGGTAAACAAATTAATCTTTTGAAAGGTCACCATTTGTTTGAAGTTTTTATCCAGTTCTTGTCATCTGCAATTGGAGATGGAGTGTCATTTTTTTTTTTTTTTTTTTTTTTAATTTTTTTTTTTTTTTTTTTTTGCAAGGCAGGGGTGCAGCCAGAGCCGTTTTTGTGTGTGTGCATCTCAGCATTCCCTGACAAAAACTCGGTGCCTGATTGGGATGCCATGGGCTGCTGCTCTGCAGCTGCCTCTGGAACAGGAAGGGATGCTCATCCCTGAATTCCAAACAATTGATCCTACAAAATCGTGCCTGCTGAAAGCTGGCCCCGTGCCCACCACTAAAACATCTTGTGGTTCAAGGCAGCAATTATTTCCCTCAGTCCCTTCTGTGCTGCTGCTGCTGCCTCAAAGAGCAGATGTGGGATTCACCCAAGTTCTCCCTCTATTCCCTTTCACACCTGTTAGGGTGGATCTGGATTTCTATTGGATTTCTGTTAGACAGCAGTAGGTCAGGAAAGGGGTAAAACTTCATTTTTTTTTTTTCTAAATATGGGGGAAATGGAGTGCTCAGAGCCATCTCTGGTTACTTGAAGGGCTTAGAGAAGGTAAGAATAACACAAGATCTGTTGTTAAAGATGCAATTCCATGTTTTTCCCATTAAACTTGCCTCTCCAGGCCTTTTCCTGAACATACTGAAAAATGACCTTAGTTCCATTGATTTTTATTTTGCTGTTGCTTCCTCTTTCCCTTTATGGGGGGAAATGCTGTGTCCATCAAATCCTGACAGGAACTTCTTAACAACAAATATGACAGCTTGGAGAAGATGGATGGAGTGATAAATTTATCTGTTATATCCCTTTTTTTTCCCCATCACTATCAAACCCTCAGATTTCCTGATATTTATTTACCAAATCTCATCTTTCTATTCCTGGTTTGGTACACAATACTCATCTTTTTTTTTTTTTTTTTCTGTATTTAATTCCAGTCTCTGTTTTTTTTTACTGAAGGAAAAAATACTTACAAAGATATTTACCAAAAAACCAACCAACAACAACAAAAAAAAAGATGTTCTAGTTAAATATTGCTAGGTAAAAAGAAAACAAATAGAGAACTAATCAGAAAAATCCCTGTGGTGTTCCAACAAGTGCCCTATTTAAAATGAAGCAAAAAGGAAAAAATAAAGTGGGAGAGGTTTATCCACAAGAGAAAAACGCTTTAGAAAGGGTAATAGAATTGTTTTTCTTGTGTCCCAGGTTAATTACACTCAGAAGCACTTGAAATGAAAAAATAGTTTTTTAGCACACTCCAAGCATATTTTAAGGCAAGTCAGCCTTGCTCTGCCCTGCAATTTAAGAGCTCCCTTCCAGCCCTGTAAAAACTGAATTTTCCAAGTTCTCATGATGAAGCTTTGATGTTAAAAGTAAACCTTTCTCTTGTATCACTCAATATTCTTTTTTGAGGTCTTATCATAATTGTGTTGGCTTCATTGTAATGACAATATCTCCCAAAATGGAAGCAGTTGGGCACTTTTGCTTTGCTACCTCCCTGAATTCTTCAGGAGGGAGCCAGTGCAGAATGAGGTGCTGGAAGAGGCCTGGAAAGGTGCAGAAATTGGGTGGAATTTTTGTGGATCAGCTCTGGGTTTCCACTGTGTTGCCTGTGCTGCTGAATGATGGCACTGGGCAGTGTAAACGAGGGATTAATTTACATTTCTGTTGCATCAATCTTTGTTTTAACATCGTGGACTTGCTGGAAATTAAAGGGTACAGCAAAAAAAGAATTAAATATCTATCTCCAATTAAAAAAAAAACCACAAAACCAAACAAGCCTCCAGGCTGCTTTTGAACTCACACACTCCACCTGAACTGCTTTTCCTTGTAGCTCATTACATCTCTATGAAAATAAATGTATTTTATGTGCTACTTATCATAACAAAACCTCATAACTGGGATTTTAAATTGTTCTAAAACTGACCAGGAGTAAAATCAGTGCTGCTTTACTGTTAAACCAGCAATAATCTGGAAAAGGAATCACTGTTTAATTCAATTTCTTAGCTTTGAGATATTTTTGTTGTGGCCTCACCAAACTGCTGGGGCTGAGGGTGAGCAGGAAAATGTGGTTTATAAAGCTTTATAATTTCCTTTTCTCAGTATCAAGCCACTTAGATGGCAGCTGGCATGAAGTTAACCTTTGTTCCATGGTTATTGCTATTTTCTTGGAACACCCAGGACATGGAGATTCATCCACCTCCATCCCTTCAAACAGAAAATGCTCCATAATGGCCACAACTAAACTGAGGGCTGGGATTTCTCTGAAAGGTTCTCTGTTATGATAAAAAGTACAGATCTTTTTTTCTCTCTCATCTCTTGTGGGCAGTGTTGTTAGATAAATTGGGAGGAAAGGTTAAAATAGTTAATTTTGATCTCTTTTGCCTCTCGAGAGTCCCTTCTCCCTTTCTAGCAAGTTGCTGGGTGCTGTTATTCAATAATTAGGACACAACAGTGCTCCAAGATCCAGTCATGGCCTGGATTGTACTAAAAGCTTGATAATCACTCATTAAAAGCTAATAGTTTCAAGTATTTCTTTTTCCTTCTGGTTCCTTGCCTGTGTATGCATTTTATATTTTTAACACTGTTCTGTCAAGAAACACTGTATTTACATTACTCTCCTAACAACTGAGCAAACTTCCTGAGATTCCTTCATTAAATAGTACACAAGACATCAATTAAATTTAATTAACTTTATTTTAAATTACTGAAGGAACAACAGCAGACAATACTGGAGCATGTTCACAAGTAATAAAAGGAATGGTGCACTGTTAAATCTTAATGAAACAGTCAGAGCAGAAATGATATTGATTATTTATTGCTGCAGGAGCAGAGGAGTGTCTGTAAATCCCAATTTCCCTGTGCTAAAGGAGGTTCTGTCTGTCCCCAGATGTGCAGCCAGAGGTCAGGGAAAGGTGCCACAGTCACCAAGCCTTGGGCTTTGCCTGCCTTTCACTCCCTGGCACAAGACATCCCCAAAGGTGAGACCCTGTTTGCAGCAGCAGGAATTTGGGAATTGAGTTCCCTGCCACCTCCAGGAATTCCAGGAATTGTGATTTCAATTTTGCAAAGGGTGCAGGGATGAATTTTAGGCTGGGTTTGGGGTCTAGAGCATCATCCTGAGCCACTCCTTGGAGCTCCCAGGGTTCAGCTGCTGCAAGGAAAAACTTTGTGTGTGGTTCTTGTATAAATACCAGTCAAACCATCACGATTAACAGCTGGGTATTAATCTTTCAATCCTAACTAGGTTTGGACTGTTTTAGCAATCAGTTTGTAGTCATAATTATGTTATTATATTGTGCTTTGCTAGAGTTGGTTCTCATCTATTCTGCATATTAAGTTGCATTGTACAAGCATATCATTATAGACACACAAACATTTCAGAATTAGCACTGGTGCAATATCCTGCATGTGTTTGTCGATTTTTATAGGCACAGCTCACCTTCCTTCGAGGTGAAATATTGACCACTGAAAGATAGCAATCTTTCAATTAAAGGAAACTGCTGCTTTTGTAGTGCTGATGTAGAACTTGGGTCTGCCTTTGCTTCAATCTTCGTTTATTGCCAAGAATTCCTTCTCATTCCTGGCTGGAATTGTTCACGAGTGTCATCTTCTTGTAGGTGCCCCGAGCCTCAGTGGCCAAAGGCTCATCCTTGCAGCAGCAGAGAGGGCTCTGCCAGCCCCTCCTGCTGTGTCCAGAGCAGCAGCTTGTCCTGAATTCCCCAGGCAGCACAAGGAACCGGCTGTGGGTGAGTACAAAACATCGATTACAACCTTCACTGCATCTCCAGCTTCACTCTCAGCTTTTCTGTGCCAAGGAAATAGAGCTCTGTGGTGAGCACTCACCAAATTGTGCAGGGCATAAAGCATAAAGACAGGAAAATCCTGTCTTGCAGCTGGGTAGGAATGAGATTTCTTCATCCCTTGGTTCATTTCTGGGATCCTCCTGGGTTCTTAGCTCATTTCAAGTTTTAAGCACCCCAGTCTGAAGCTCTGCCCAGTGTTAAGCCAGTGGTGCTCTAAGTCATGACCAGCACCAGCTCATCAGGCCTCCATTTGCCACGGGATTAAATAAATAATTGATAATAAATAAATGAAACCTGCAATCCATGTTTTATTTGTTCAGGAGAGATCAGTAGCAGGCTGGACCATGAGAACACCAACACCATCACCTTCCCAAAGCCAAAGGAAACAATTTATGGCACACATTCCTCTGGGAAAGGGAACATTGCACCACTCCCATCCAGCAATTCCATGGTTTCAACAAGGAAATCAAAGCCAGAGTGGAGGAGTCCAGCTCAGCAGTTGGAATCTGAGGTGCTCATTCTCTCTCAGACACAGGTATTTGATGGAATGAATCAACCAGTGAGGATAATGAGGTTTTTATTTGTGCTTTTAATATTGTCTTCACCAGAGCTGCTTTAGGAAGTGACTGTAAATCACAGGAGGGCTTGAACCACATCTAGTAAATATTGAAATAAGGTAACAGATACTTTGTGTATTCCCAATTTCTGCTCTTTCAACTCTTCTGCCTAAATTTTGTCTGGGTTTGTTTGGTTTTTATTTTTCACAGAATCTTATGAAATTCATTTAGAAAGGATGTTAGGAGGTTATCCAGACCTCCAGGCTGAATTACCTGTACCTGGAATATTGCAGACAGCTGTTTTTCTAACCTGTTCTGAAAACTTTGGGTGATAGCAACCCCACAGCCTCCCTGGGCCATCTGTTCCACTGCTTAACTAACTATCTTCACTGTTATAAAAGAGTTTTTGAATGTTTCATCTCCATTTCCCTCACTGCAGTTAAGCAAATGTGGTGTTTCCCTTTATATTTACAGAAAACTCTGGGGGACTTTGACCTTGACTGCTCAGTGCCTGCTCTTTGTTCTTCCCATAGAAAAGGGACATTTCTTTCTTTTATGGATAATTATTGTGTTCTGTGATAAAATCTCTGGAGTTTGTACTTCATCTTTCCAGGTGACTTTTGTGCCACTGAGGAGGTGTGAAAATGAAAGAGAAAATAAACTTGAGAAACGGAGATCATGGAATGGTTTGGGGTGGAAGGGACCTGAAAGCTCAGGGACACCTTCCACTATCCCAGGGTGCTCCAAGCCCTGCCCAGCCTGGCCTTGGCACTTCCAGGATCCAGGGACAGCCACAGCTTCACTGGGAACTGTGCCAGGGCCTGCCCACCCTCCCAGGGAACAATTCCTTCCCCATCCCTGCCCTCTGGGAAGCCATTCCCTGTGTCCTTTCACTCCAGAGCTTTGTAATCCCCTCTCTCCATCTGTCTTACTATCAATGAGATGTTGAAATAAATAATAATAATAATAATTACCTCAAAATAGAGGCTCTCAGAATGAAAATCAGAGCTAAGGAGCTGTTGGCTGAAGTTGCCAGGAATTAAGTAAGGAGTGCTGGAATGTTTCTATTCCAAGCTTTATCCCATTTTTATGGTAGGATGTTTCCCATTCTCCTGGGAAAGGTGGAGGCAGTCTCAGTGGAGGAATGCCACTGCAATTACTTTCTGCTTTTAATCCAGTGAATCGGTGTCTAATTCTTGTATTTGTAAATCAAGCATTCCTTGGTGCAATTGATGTATTTCTATAAAATTGCTCATGGTTTTGCATGACCTTGGAGGTTTTTGTGTGGCAGTGGTTTGATGGTAGAGCTGGGCAGCCTTTGTGGCTCTGATGAGCAGAACCAGCATCAGTGTATTTCAGATGCACAAATCCCCACGGTTAAATCACAAAGAATAACAAAAAAAGTGCATTTTGAGCCTTCATTTACAGCACCATCTCGGGCTTTTCTGTTCCTTCAGCTCCCACAAACAGCTCAGCCCTTCCAGGATCCCTGCTTGGACTGGGATTTTGCTGTTCACCAGAAAGCTCCAGGTTTCCTGACACTCCAGCACCACCATCATTCCTCTCGGGGGAGCACCGTGAGGATTTTGGAACCCACAGAAAAGCTCCTCAAAAACCACACCGTCCCCTCGGTCACCCTCGACAGCCAAAAATCAGCACGAATCACCTCGGAGTGCGATTTTAAAGAGAATCCCACCAAAAGCACTGTTTTGTCAGTGATGAAGAAGCAGCCAGGTGTGGAAAAGCTCCTAAAAGGAGCTGGCCAGAGCTGCAGAGGCCATGGG